>NC_077237.1:5015433-5618633 GCF_947179165.1 Solanum dulcamara | reverse complement strand
ATGACATTATTTTTAATTGACTTTTGGTTCGAATAAAATATATCATAATCAAATTTTAAAAATTGTTCAATTATAATGAAATTATATAGTAATAATAAAAAGTTTTTTTTAATTGAAAAAATATCGGATGACACATCTTATAAAAGGTGTCTCCGACGCTGATTAGATCTTTTTAAAAATTGAGCGTGTGTTTATATGTCACGATCCAAAATGGGTTATGAGTGACACCACACTTAACCTCCTATGTGGAAGAACCAACGATACAAACACTAACTTATAAAATATGACAATAACGCGGAAGCTCAATTTATGAGAGTAAGAAGTAATTAAACTACTAAAGTCTATTAGATATGTTTTCCCAAAACCTGAAAGTCATCACTTCAAGGACATTTAATTCTAAAATATTAAGCCTGAAAATATCAAACACCAGAATAAATAAATAACTTAATGTGTCCAAAAACTAAGAACGTCATGCCATGGTCGGGAGAATCCAACACGAGTTAGAAGGAATAGCTCAACCTGGAACCTGATGTGTTGGACACTGGCTAGGGATGAGATCGAGTCGAAGTCGATGGAACACTCGCTGCTAGGGCTGGACGTTCGGTATTCGGTTCGGTATTTTCAAAGTTCGAGTTCGGTAATTCGGTAATCGATAATTCAAAGTATATACCAAATACCTAACTTTCAAACTTCGGTTCGGTAATTCGGTAATCGGTAAATCAAACTTTGGTTCGGTACGGTATTCGATAATACCATATTTTTTTAATAGTTAATGTATAATAAAAATTTATCCGCATTTAATATTTACATTAACCTAAAGAATACATATCTTAACTTATATTTTTATTACTACACCATAATTAAGTAATATATGCATTTTAACTTACCGAATACTGAAATCGAAATTGCCCTGAAGCCACATTCTACGGAGGAGAAATGATACATCGTAAACAAAGAGAAAATAATTTATGAATAGATACAGAATAAAAAAAATATTACCATGTAATAAAAATGATGAAAAAGAGTGAAAACAAAAATCTCTAATATATCACACATAATTTTTATACATATATTTTTCTTTGAATTATCCAAAAACTTTATATATCACTGCACTAATTATTAATTAGTTCCTGCAAAAATATAAAAGAGTTGGAATCTTTCGTTTTCAATGTACCTACCAAACTGTTTATGTAGATAACTGACATGGTGAATCATGCAAAGTGAAATTAGAATTCTTAACCAATTGCATAAATTTAAAATTAGAATTTATAATTTTTACATGTACATGAATTTAAATTTTAGCAGTTATCCATATTGTACGTGTTTGAAAGTGTGCATATAGTATGTTGTAAACGTGGGAAGGTTGAAATGAAAATGGTAAGGAAAATGAAAAAATGGGATAGTTTTCTCTTACTAAACTCTTATCTTTTTGGTAATTTTTCTTATTTTTTTCTAGTTTTTTTGTATTAATAAAATAAATAAATCGATATTCGATAATTTCTGAATACCAAAATTGAAATACCGAATACCGAAACCGAAATACCAAACTTTATATTTCAGTACCGAATACCAAACCAAATTACCGAATTATCGAATACCGAAATATCGAAATAGCCAGTTCGGTTCGGTAATTCGGTTTTCGGTATTTTATGCACATCCCTACTCGCTGCACTCCACAAAATAAAACAAAAAAATACAAGTAGGGGTCAATATAGGACAACATGTACTGAGTAAGTATCATCGACTGACTTAAAATAGAAATCAGTATGCATAAAGTAATAGCGGAAAATCAACAATGACACTTAACAGGTGACAGCCAACAAGATCAAGATCAAGTGACAATACAATGAACAATTTCATAACCAGTCAACAATATCAAGATCACATATGAGGACTCAGGCCTCTATATCACACTCTTTTAGAAAATGAGTTATTGGAGATTGGGTAGCATTAAGTCATTTTAATTTTTTTCCTTTAGTATTACCGTATCGGAATATGACACCCGATCCAAATATACCGTGTCGGAATATGACATCAGATCTAAATATACCGTGTTGGAGCATGACACCTGATCTATATATACCGTGTCGGCTCGTGACACCCGATTCAAATATAATTAATTTATCATTCTTTATTATTACATTCCACTTCATTAACAATATTTCAACAAGCCTTCTTTATTCAAGACACCATTTTTGATAGCGCAAGTTCAAAATTATGGATTTCACGGTCTTGGAATTTCAGACCAATCACAACAACATACCAACCATCCAAACCACAACAATTAAATGCATAGTAAACTTCACACATTAATCAATGACTATCAATCACTATTAAGAGTCTATCTATGATATAGAATAAACTATAACCTACCTCAATCGAAGAATCGAAATCAAGCAAACTAATGAATATATACACCCATATTATATATGTTTAATCTAGACCCAACAACTTACCCAACTCTATAATCAATTACCTAAAAGTCAAGCTTAGGGTTAAGCCTCAATTCCTCCGATATCACAGATTTGATGGTATTCATATATTACAATACACCTAATATTAAATTACATATCTCAAAATATCAAAACTTAAATCATAATATGATAATTAAAAGAATAAAATTTAACGCTAGAGGTATTGTTACGCACGAAGAAGACCGAATTGCAGGATGCTACCTATTCTAACACTTCCATAGTACATATACTTACACACTTCTCAATTTTTCTTCTTCTTTTGTTTTTAATTTTCATCATCAAACAGTTATATATATATATATATATATATATATATATATATATATATATATTTTGTTTCCCATCCGGTGTTCGTAGCCCTGACTAAATTCAGATCGCGCACTACAAGCCCCATTTGGGGATGCTGCTCCCAACAAGATTTTTTTTATATCCAGGACTCGAACTTGATACCTTTGGTTAAGAGTGAAACAATCGCACCACTGCACTACAACCCATATTGGTATATATATATATATATATTCCGTTGTAAAAAGTGCCGGTTGGTTTGACCTATTGTTGTGTAAATATATGTTTTGGATAATCATTTTTGTGCTTGGTATTGAAAGATTTGATCTTGAATTACAGTCACGATTGAAAGTTTATAAATTTTAAATTTATTATTAAATTTATAATTTATTCTAATATAAATTTAATTTATAATTAAATATTTATATATATTTAATAATCTTTTTAATAGGAATTTTTTAGAATTCATACATACTATTATTGCTCCACCCTTAAAAACAAGTTCTTGAAATTTAAAAAACATCATTTTCACTTTGTGACATTTTAATCACTTTCATTTCACATATTCATGATGATAATAAATAGATTAAAAAAATGATTTGTAGTTTTCAATAGCTAAAAAAAGGGTTGAAGAAAACGAAGTGGGTGTTAAAAGAGCAAATAAAGTGGAAGTCTCTATCTGCTTTCCTCGTTTCTCCTACCCCTATTGTCCTTAATCCCTTTAGACAATTTTGGTGTTTCATCCTTGGCTATATATATCCAACAAGTGTGTGCGATAAAATACACAACTCTAAAAATTCAGTATTCTCAATTCTCTCAACTCTTTCTCCATCTTCTCTTTTTCCCTATAGTCTTTTGCTTACTTTTTTTATAATATTATTACTTTCATAATACGTTATCAGCACGAAACTTTAATTTTTTTTCCAAAAAATTAACTTTTATATCAGGTATATCTACCGAAGAAATTTAATTTTAAGTTGTCTTTGTTATTTTTAAATTAATTTTCATCATGTTAAATTTGTCAAAATTGGATTTTGTGGTGCTTGATATTTTTTGGCAAAAATTATTTGTCATGGGTACTTGATGCTGAAATTCACCTTAACGCTAAGGGTTTTGGTGATATTATAATCGAAGGAAATAAAACATCAAGTCAGGATAAAGCAAATGCTATGATTTTCCTTCATCATCATCTAGATGAAAGCCTGAAGGTTGAATACTTGACAGTGAAAGATCCACTTGAATTGTGGATAGATTTAAAACATGTCATATACTTTTATGCACAATCTGGGAGTCTCTTTTAATCGACAACAATCCTACTACCTATAAGTAGGTGATGTACAATGAAACGACGTCGTTGTCACGTCCGTCCAATACTTTCCAAGGTAAAGGACGAATCCACCAATCTTGGATCCACAATCAATCAAGTCCTATCATGTTAGGACAATAAAAGAGAAACCTCCGACTTTAACGATTCAACCTTCTCCTATGCTGGCTACATAGTTATTGAGTTTTACTCTCACTCAATTTTGTGCTCGATACTACTCCCAAAAATCAATATGCTCATGCAACTTAAATCAATCAGTTCAATCAAATTTTCGGCTAGTCTCATTGGACTCTCATCAAAACTCAATCTCATCTAAATCATTATTCTCTTTCAAATCCACTCAATACCATCCACTCATTTAGATTAAATATTCAGCTCTTTTAAATCTCTTTAAAATATGCAATCTCGATTCAAAATAATGCATAGTGAAATCAGGTTCAACACAGTTATAATCTTAAAGATTCTTTCAATTCAACTCGGGCTCGTCTCATGCTCAAATCATCAAGTTCTTTCAGAAAAATATATTTTTAAAATAATAAAAAACTTTCAAAGACTCCTTAGATTAACTTATGTGAAAACTCAAACTCTTGTAAAATCAATGCTCAAAATCAAATATAATCTTCAGTTAGGGTTCATGTGAATGAAGACATGAACATACATCCAAATGAAATACTCAACCAATGAACAATATCAATACATATTTAAATAAGTACAAGGAACTCGATAATATAATAGATATCTCAAGAATTCAATTTCAAGAAACTCGAAAACTCCACCTCAAGTCAACTCGAATCAATAAAGATGAAGGGGCATGTGGACGAACTCAGTCCAATGTTGTGTTAGTCTTACACACCTGGAAGAATTAGATTCTTGAAGAACTCGACGAATACTCTTGAAATCCTAGGTTTTTCTCCTCTTGAAATAACTTAGAACGTGTGAATTTTGATTTTTTGAGGGTTTGGAATGAATGGGGAGGTTATAAGACTATAAAGTAGACCTAAGAAAGTTAATTGAGGGTAAAAAGTCAAGTATACCCTTCTAGAAATGTAAGAAAATCATAAAAATAAAAAAAGCAACCATTTAAAGAGTGTCATCGACCAAATTGGCGAGCTAGAGGTCTTCTCGCCGATCTATTCGGTGAGTTGCCAAAAGGGTTCTTTAGATCGCCTAAAATAACAGTTTGTGAAGGTTTTTCAGGTCCATTCAGCGAGCTAAGTCGTGGTTTAGCCGAACTATTCATCGAGTAACCAAATTGGCTAGCGAGCTCGCTGAATTGCCCTGTTTGGACATGCTTAAGTAAAATGACCATAGCTTTCTACTCCGAACTTCAAATGAGGTAAACTTAGTGGAATTGGAAAGAGGACACGTAGATCTTTAATTTAATAGGTTATGGGCCACCTAAAGTTTAATATTCTGAGAGATATGCTCATTTAAATTTGATCCTCATATGATCTTATACAAAAACTCAATCAGTAAAGGATCTTTGAACTCAAGTTAGTACTAGAGGTTCCCTATGACCCTAATTCACCTCTAATATACCTTGAGTACTTAGGGATTTATACTAAAACATATATACAATTAGAAGTTATTGAGTTTGGGCCTATACGCATAAGAAGAATGACTCGAATCTTAGCTTAAAAGTTTTTGGGGTATAATAATATCTCCCCCTTGGGATCATTCATTCTTGAATGACTCGAAACACGAATAACAGTCAAGACTCAATCATTAAACCAATCAAATGCTCTATACAATCCACCATTCAAACTCAATGATGGCCATATCAATTCAAATCAAGAGTAGAGATATTTCTTTCAACATTCTCATCATTAGGCATGAATAGAACATCAAAATTCTATCAATCGAATCACTCAAACATCTAGATCATCATCCATTGAACTCAAGAAAGAAGACGTCCACTCGAATCAATAATATGACGTTACTTTCAACATCATCATTGATGGCACGAATAGAAGTGGATATTTGGTCTTCATATCATCCTCATAGGATAAACTATCCATGATTTAACATTATCAATGGGAAGTACCAACAAAGGATCTCCCAAGCACTCCTTCGATCATCGAGACATGAAGCACCGGACAAATGGCGGCTAACTTAGAAGGTAACTCCAATTCATATGTGATATCTTCAATCCTCTTCAAAATTTGGTAAGGCCAATATATCGATGACCAACTTTCCCCTTCTTTTCAAGACTCATAACACCCACACCCTTCACGTACATCCAATCATTCACCTCAAACTTCAAGTCTTTTCCCCTCACCTCAATTTTCACTCTTTGGAATGATTTTCACTTCCTCTATAACTTGATGAACTATGTCTGGTCCAACCCACTCAAAGATAGGGAGCTCACTTGCTAGAAGACATAATACCAGTGATGAGAGAAGAGCTACAACCTCGAATGCTCCCATCAACATTCCTCTTACCCAGTTCAAGCCTAGCTCGAAGTCCTAAGGTGTTAGTCCTAAGATGATCATACTTATACAATCTAACCCTTGAATTCATATTCTATACCTCCATAGGGACCTTATACTTAGAGAAAACTACTCCTTATCACCACTTTATACAAAAACTCACAATCATCACTCAAAAGTCATCAATAGCCTACTAACATCACTCTCATAGTGACAATCACACACTCAATCCTATCACTCTAACCACCTCTACCACATCTAAGAATTGTTAAGCCTACTTTAACACTTCTACCTCCATTATTGCATGAGCTCTTACCCAGAGACACACCAACATACTATTACCTATCTATTGCACATCACATTGTCTCATCTTGCACCTCTTCCATATCTTTATCCTTAACTGGACAAGTACCACACAACTATCACAATAAAGAAATACTCGCTCTCCTCTATCTACTCTGACATAACTTAGTCTACCATCATCAACATCGCTATTTGGACTGGAAGGAACTCATCATCTCCCTCTTTGGCAACATGCAATACTATTATCTTTCCACTTTATGATAGGCACGATCAACATTTGAAACTTGACATTCCAAATTCTAGGTCGGTCCATGCTTAGAACGATATCAGAATCATTTAT
Source organism: Solanum dulcamara (assembly GCF_947179165.1). Classification (NCBI taxonomy): domain Eukaryota; kingdom Viridiplantae; phylum Streptophyta; class Magnoliopsida; order Solanales; family Solanaceae; genus Solanum; species Solanum dulcamara. The sequence continues at coordinate 5,611,478 of NC_077237.1, read as the reverse complement.
ATTAAACTCAAATTAGATCAACCATGGTATCTCTATTATGGATGGGAATGGTACAATCACTATTGACTCACTCAATCTGGATAAGCTCATCAATGGGGGTCACAAAAAATGTGGTACCCGGATCAAACAAATCATAACTATCATAGAAAAGGACTCAAAATATAACAGTGACATCATCTCGCGGGTTCTTTTGATCTTGGTGACCCCTCTCGGCATACAAACGGTTTTGTACCCCCGCTCATACCATTAGTAGCACCCCTCTGATTTCCTCGAATTGGTGGTGCTGGAGCAGAAGATTGGGCTTTACTGGCCCACTTCGGACAGTCTCTCTGAAAGTGACCCTCTTGACCACACTTATAGCATCTATTGGTGCCCCTTCGACACTTCCCCAAATGAAGTTTTCCACAAGTACCGCATGGCTGTTTTCCTTTAGAACCTCTGGTCATACTTTTTTTGATCTGAGGATTTCGTACTCTGAAGTTCTGATTACCACATGGCCTTAGCTTATACCTGCTATTAGGTGCGAGTGTCCTCACTGATGGGGTGCATAACTCTAAGACCTCTTTAGAAAGGAGAACTTGTTTTCATTACCTTGCTTTTATTGACTATGCTTATATCCTATCGACTCAGCTTTTTTGCTCAGGGTTCTTCCCTGTCCTCACCTACCCATCGAGCGTGTACATTAAGCTGAGTAACAGGCTCAGGCTTTTCTGCCTGAACCCTGGTACCTATTCCAGATTATGAGGACATATCTGGCGAGGAAATCCCAATATTGAATACATGGTCTGATAATAACGTGTGAACACACGAGTTAGAAGAGATTATACAAAGTTAAACTCTAAGGCACAAAATAGAATAACAAAAGAAGGTTAACACTTCCTAATGTCATGCAGCCTCCCCATTAGGAATGTGGCGTGCTTCACACCAATAATAGGGACTCTACTAGACACGGATTCATAGATTCCCTAGGACACTGGATCTCTGTGCTCTGATATCACGTTTGTTATTCCCCTAGAGGGTGCCCTAGACGTAACCGGCTCTCAGAAGCCATTGTTGGCTCTCAAGTGAACTATTTGGCCTGATCACACATTCACTCATTCAACAGAAGACTTAGTTTAAGAGAATAAAAAATCTTAGTGGGCTAACTTAGTCAATAATCTCAATCATTCAAATCAGAAACATAGTTTGAAAGAAAACTAATCAAGATTTAAAGACATCAAAACAAATCCATCCCTATCTAGTCTATGAAGCCTCTATCTTTACTATCTAGATGATGTCAATGACAGGTTCATGGCTACCTCAAAGGAACAACTCATAAGTAATGGAAAGAATGAATTTAATCCCTTCGAAAGCAGGGAGATCTCACCACTATCAGGAAAGAAGTAGATCTTTAATGAAACGTCTGTTGATGATCTCTAATACCTGTCCCTGCATCACAAAATGATGCAGGGCCAAATAGGCGTCAGTACGTGGTATGTACGAGTATGTAATATGGCAGAATGATATAACAATACATCAAAGGTACTCAAGATAGAATGAAATTCACCTCACTCAATTTGATATGCAAGTATAAAATATAACAATGCTTTTAGAAGGACTCAGTAATATGCAACTTATTCAAAACATGTCATATACTTTCATGTACAATCTGGGAGTATCTCTTAACGGACAACAATCCCACCACCTATAAGTAGGTGATGTACAACGAAATAACGTCGTTGCCACGTCCATCCAAGACTTGCCAAAGGTAAAGGACAAATCCACCAATCTTGGATCCACAATCAATCAAGTCCTATCTTGTCAGGACAATAAAAAGGAAAACCTTTAACTTTAATGGTTCAATCCTCTCCTACGCTGGCTACGTAGTTATTAAGTTTTACTCTCACTTAATTTGATACTCGATACTACTCCCAAAACTCAATATGCTCATGCAACTTAAACCAATCAAAACTTTCGGCTAGTCTCATTGGAATCTCATCAAAATTCAATCTCATCTCAATTATTATATTCTTCCAAATTAACTTAATCCAATCCACTCATTTAGATTAAATATTCAATTCTTTTAAATCTCTTTAAAACATGCAATCTCGACTCAAAATAATGTGTAGTGAAATTAGGATAAAACCAATTATAATCTTAAAGACTCTTTCAATTTAACGCGGGTTCGGCTCATACTCAAATCATCATGTTATTTTAGACAAATATATTGTCAAAATAATGAAAAACTTTCAAAGATTCCTTAGACTCAACTCATGTGAAAACTCAAACTCTTGTAAAATCAATGCTTAAAATCAAATATAATCTTGAAGTAGTGTTCATGTGAATGAAGACATGAAACATGCATCCAAATGAAATACTCAACCCATGAAAAACATCAATACGTATTTAAATAAGTACAAGGAACTCAATAAGACAATAGTAACTCAAGAATTCAATTTCAAGGAACTCGAATACTCCACCTCAACTCAAATCAATAAAGATGAAGGGGTACATGTGTCACGCCCCGAGAGGGTACCCTAGGCGTGGCCGGCACTCAGAAACCATTTCTGGCTTCCGAGAGAACCACTTGGTCTCATTTCTTATTTATTCATCAGCGGAAGACTTAAGAATACTAATGTGGGCTTGTTATAATCAAAGAAAAAATAGATAATTCTTATAAGAAGTAGTTTCTAAGGAGAACTACTCCGATTACATCATCAGACTCTGTCTATGAAGCCTCTAATACTCTTAGATGGTGCCAATGACATATCCATGGCTACCTCAAAAGAAACATCACACTCAACAATAATAAAAGGATAAGGAGTTCCTTCGAATACAAGAAGGACTCACCAAATAGCTGAAAAGAAATGATCTTCAACGATGCGCCTGTTGAGGATCTCTAACACCTGTATCTGCATCATAAAGTGATGCAGGTCGAATGACGTCAGTACGTGGAATGTACGAGTATGTAAAATGGCAGGAAGGTAAGGACAGATATCAATAAACTCCTCTCGAGAAAACTCAGCTCAAAACTCAACATTATCTCAACATCAATATGTAATGCAAGTTTAAAATATAAAAATAATAGTAATAAACAATGCTTACTCAGTTGGGAGTTTCTCTAACCGACAACCATCACTTATGAGCTAGCGATGATACAACGAAGCGATGTCGTTGCTACATCCATCCAATACCTTGCCAGGGTAAAGGACATCACCATCTTGGATCCATTCATCAAAGTCCTCTTTTTGGGACTTAAGAGGCATAGCCTCCATCCTACGCTGGCTACGTAGTTCTGGGGTTTGAGTCAATTAAACTCTTACCCAACTCGGTGCTCAATACTACTCCCAAAATATGTGCTCATATTAAACTCATCATCTAGTCTCATTGGACTTTAATTTAAATCATCAAACTCATCTCATTTCATGTTCATCAATCATTATACTTCCAAAAAACATCATTTACATCTCATCAAAACATCTTGCTCAAAATATCATTTTCTCAAATTCATTCAAATTCAACTCTTTTGCTCTTTCAAAACTCAATAAAATACATATATAGTATTAATTCATATAACTCTCTTTTTATCAATAAAAATAATAAAAAGCCAACATCTTTACTCAAAACATGTGTAAAAATATTCATGAACATTAAATCAATTAGGATTCATGGGAAAGTAGCCATGAACAATAATTCCAATAATATGAGAGATAAGAATAATAATAATATTAATGCATAATATATCAAACTCAATAGAAGAAGAATTATTTCATTTAGAATTCAAGATTTGGATAAAACTAAACTATAACTCAATTATAATGAATTTAAATATTGGGCGCATGGACGAACTCAATCCAATGCTATGAAAGCCTTACATACCTTAAATCCGAAGGTTTACTCCGAATTGGAACACTCTTGGACCCCTAGCCTTTTCTTCTCGCCGGAGCGTCTTGTGTACTACCCGGAGTATAAGAATCACCGGAGTAGTATTTTTATACTACTAAAACTAAAACTATATTTGAGAAGAAGTATATAGAGAGAAGAAATGCTTAAGAAAGCTTGATGAATAAAATGAGGAAATAAGGTGGGTATTTATAGGTGGGAAAGAGGGACCTAACAATAAATAAAATAATTATAAAGAAAAATATGAAAATTTAATGGAATATATTGATGTCATGGATGATGTTAAATGGAGGACAATTTATGTCATGCATGATGTCAAATGCATCTAGATGTTTCCATGGTAGGTAAGATGAGTTCTTTTAACAGAATACTCGTTTTCGAAGCTGCGTTTGAATAAGATAAATTCCTTATTAGGATCTGGTGTCTTCATAAGAATTGTAGATATGGAAGTCTAGTTTCATATCATTGAAGAATCAACCAATTTGGAGCAACCTACAGTGAGATATGAATTTTCTTCTATCAATACTCAATTCCGTCACAGCACTATATCTTGCAAAGATTAATTTATTTGACATACTTATACTCCGAATTTGTAGTTATGTTCTTCATGAAAGTTGTAGGTAAGGATGTTGTTATTACCCAGAAATTTGAATCACCTAATTTGGACCAACCTATGAAAAGATATGCCCAAAATACAAAGGCTGTATTATTTTTGTCGAGAATTGAAATACCGACATACAACATTTTAGGGGTTGTTACAATATCTCCCCCTTGGGATCATTCGTCCTCGAATGAAGATGAAAATAGGAGACATAAAGAATGAATATCATCAATACATCAATTTCTCAAAAACTCTGATACTCAAATGGTCAATGACTCAAACTCAAGAATAAACATCGATTCAAAGGTAGAAATAAGGAATATTACCTTGAATATCGTTATCAGAAGGCACAAATAAATGAGGATAGTTTGCCTTCATATCTTCTTTAGCTTCCCATGTAGCCTCTTCAATAAATTGATTTCGCCATAGGACTTTGACAGATGCCACTTCCTTAGTTCTTAATTTACGAACTTGACGATCAAGAATTTGAACTGGAACCTCTTCATAACTCAAACTCTCTTTCACCCCAATGCTCTCAGCTGGGACAACAAGTGAAGGATCTCCCAAACACTTCTTAAGCATAGAGATGTGAAACACGGGATAAATAGCAGCTAATTCTGGGGGCAACTCCAATTCATAGGCTACATTACCTACCCTCCTCATAATCTGATAAGGACCAATGTAGCGGGGACTAAGCTTCCCTTTCTTTCCAAATCTCATCACACCCTTCATGGGTGAAACTTTCAAGTATACCCAATCGTACACTTTGAACTCCAAATCTCTTCTTCTAACATCAGTGTAGGATTTTTGGCGATTTTGAGCAGTTCTCAACCTCTCTTGTATGGTTTTCACCTTCTCCATAGCTTGGTGAACTAAGTCTGGTCCAATCAACTCAGCTTCACCAACTTCAAACCAACCAATTGGTGATCTACATCTCCTCCCATACAGAGCTTCATAAGGAGCCATTTGAATACTCGAATGGAAACTATTATTGTATGCAAACTCAATAAGAGGTAAATGATCATCCCAATTACCTTTGAAGTCAATGACACAGGCTCTTAACATATCCTCCAAAGTCTGTATCGTACGCTCTGCCTGGCCATCTGTTTGCGGATGAAAAGCAGTACTAAGGTTCACTCTTGAACCCAAGCCCTTCTGAAATGACTTCCAAAACTGAGCAGTAAATTGAGCTCCCCTATCAGAGATGATAGACAAAGGAACTCCATGCAGTCTAACAATCTCTCTAAGATACAGTTTGGCATAATCCTCTGCAGTGTTCGTAGTCTTAACCGGCAAGAAATGGGCCGATTTGGTCATCCTATCCACAATCACCCAAATAGAGTCATGTTGTTTGTGGGTTCGTGGTAAACCGGTAATGAAGTCCATATTGATCATTTCCCACTTCCATTCCGGTATCTCTATATTCTGAGCCACTCCGCAAGGCCTTTGGTGCTCAACTTTAACTTGTTGGCAATTTGGGCACTTGGACACAAACTCTGTTATATCTCTCTTCATTCCACTCCACCAGTATACTTCTCTCAAGTCATGATACATCTTTGTTGAACCTGGATGGATGGAATATTTAGAATTATGGGCTTCTTTCATGATTCTCTCCCTAATACCATCAACACTTGGAACACATAATCTTTCTTGATATCTCAACACTCCATCTCCCCCTTTGGTAAAAGCCATTACCTTCTGCTTGTGAACCTCATCCTTCAGTTGAAAAAGAATGGGGTCCTGATCTTGCTTTTCTTTCACCTCTGCAACTAGAGATGATTCGGCTCCATTTTGTACTATTGTACCACCCTCACTAGAGTCAATAAGTTGAACTCCCAAACGCGCAAGTCTATGCACTTCCTTTGCCAACTCCTTCTTTTCCTCTTCCACATGAGTTGTACTCCCCATAGATAACCTGCTAAGAGCATCAGCAACTACATTTGCTTTACCTGAGTGGTAGAGAATGCTCATGTCATAATCCTTGAGCAACTCTAGCCATCTCCTTTGCCTCAAATTCAGCTCCTTCTAGCTGAATACATACTGTAAGCTCTTATGGTCTGTGAACACATCCACATGTACACCATAAAGATAGTGACGCCAAATCTTAAGAGCAAATACTACAGCTGCTCTCATGAGTCTTAAGCTGTCTGGAGGCATAGGCAATGACCTTACCTTTCTGCATTAATACACATCCCAACCCAACTCTTGAAGCATCACAATAGATTACAAAACCATCTGTTCCTTCGGGTAGGGATAGTACTGGAGCAGTAGTCAATCTAGCTTTCAACTCTTGAAAACTTTTCTCACAAGCATCAGACCATTGAAACTTAGCCTTCTTCTGAGTCAGCTTAGTCAATGGTGAGGATATGGATGAAAATACCTCAACAAACCTCCTGTAGTAACCAGCCAAACCTAAGAAACTCCTTATGTCGGTTGGAGAGGTGGGTCGGGGCCAGTTCTTAACTGCCTCAATCTTTTGAGTATCAACTTGGATTCCATCCCAGATATAATATGACCTAGGAATGCTACAGACTCAAGCCAAAACTCACACTTTGAAAACTTAGCATACAACTCCTTCTCCTTAAGAGTTTGAAGTACAATCCTAAGGTGATTAGCATGCTCACTCTTACTTCTAGAGTAGACCAAAATATCATCGATGAAGACAATTACAAACGTATCTAGGTATGGCTTGAATACTCGGTTCATGAGGTCCATAAAAGCTGCTGAAGCATTTGTCAATCCAAAGGACATAACAAGAAACTCAAAATGACCATAGCGGGTTCGAAAAGCCGTCTTTGGGATGTCACATTCTCTCACTTTCAACTGGTGATAGCCTGATCTGAGGTCTATCTTAGAGAAACATGTGGCACCCTGAAGTTGGTCAAATAAATCATCTATTCTGGGGAGAGGGTACTTGTTTTTAATGGTGACCTTGTTTAGTTGTCGGTAATCAATGCACATTCTAAGGAACCCATCTTTCTTTCGCACGAATAGGACAGGAGCGCCCCAAGGTGAGACACTTGGCCTAATAAACCCCTTATCTAGGAGGTCTTTCAGTTGTTCTTTCAACTCTTTCAACTCAGCAGGAGCCATCCTATAAGAAGGAATGGAGATAGGTTGTGTATCAGGAAGGACATCAATACCAAAGTTTATCTCTCTATCAGGAGGGATTCCGGATAGATCCTCAAGAAAGACTTCAGGAAACTCATTCACAATGGGAACTGACTCAAGAGATGGAGCCTAATCATTAATATTTTTGACTCGAACTATATGATACATACATCCCTTAGAGATTAATTTTCTGGCCTTAAGGTAGGAAATAAATTTACCCCTAGGTACTACAGAATTCCCCTTCCACTCTAAGATAGGCTCGTTTGGAAATTGAAACTTGACAATTCGGGTCCTACAATCAACCGAAGCATAACAAGAATAAAGCCAGTCCATACCAAGAATCACATCAAAATCAACCATGTCCAACTCAACTAAGTCAGCCATGGTATCCCTATGATAGATTGACACAGTACAATTTCTATAGACCCTCTCAGCTAAGATAGAATCACCAACAGGAGTAGACACGCTGAAAGGCTCAAGAAGACACTCAGGAAGGATCTCAAATTTACTAGCCAAGTAAGGAGTCACAAAAGATAATGTAGCACCCGGATCAAGTAATGCATACACATCAAAAGAAAGGACTCGGAGCATACCAGTAACAACATCGGGTGCATTCTCTTGGTCTTGGCGACTACCCATAGCATACAGACGGTTGGTTCCCCCACCTGCACTTGAAGCTGCACCTCTATGATTACCTCTATTCTGTGGAGCTGCAGAACAAAACTGAGCTCTACTACTTCCATCTCCCTGCCTTTTTGAAGGACACTCATTCTGGAAGTGACCTATCTTTCCACATCCGTAGCAAGCATTGGTGCCCACACGACACTCTCCCAAATGGAGCCTTCCACATCTAGCACATGGTGATTTTCCTCTAGAACCTTGAGCCATACTTAATTGGGACTGAGAACCTTGAGATCGAAAGTTTTGGTGACTTAGCGATCTCTGATCATACCTAGTATTAGGTGTAAAAGCATTTGTTGGGGAAGGTGCATAATTGGAAGACCTTTTCTGAAAGAAAGACTTGTTACCCTTCCCTTGCTTCTGCTCATTCTCATGCCCAGCAGACTTAGCCTTCTTGCTTAGGTGTTCTTCTCGGTCCTTTTTCTTGTCATCCTCAACCTGCTGAGCATACACCATCAATCTAGAAAAATCCATGTCAAAAATCATTAGCATTGCCTTACATTCTTTCTTTACATGTTTTCCTAGGCCAGAGACAAACTTCCTCATCTTAGACCTCATATGAGGAATCATTTCTGGGGCATATTTGGACAATTGAATAAACTTCAAACTATACTCTTTCACAATCATACTCTCTTGCTTGAGGTTCACAAACTCCTCAATTTTTGCTTCACGTAGCTCTTCGGCAAAGAAGTTATCAAGAAATGCTCTTTCAAACTCATCCCAAAGAGCAGGCTCTGCATCCTCACCTCTACTTTCTTCCCACTGGTTATACCAGACATTTGCCACATCCTTGAGTTGATAAGACACCAACTCAACCCCCTCGATCTCTGTAGCATGCATCGCTTTTAGTATCTTCTACATCTCATCAATGAAATTTTGGGGGTCTTCATCAACGTTAGAACCCGTGAAGACCGGCGAATTCATTCTCAGAAAATCTCTGATCCTCGTGGCAGCAGACGGCTCTTGATAACTAGAGCTAGGAGTTGGTGAACTTTGGCTACTATTTCGAGAAGCCACCAACTGGGTGAGCATAGCAATCGCTCCTCGAAAATCTTCCTCAGAAGTAGGAGTGGTCTGAACAGTAGGTACTTGGGGTACCTCAGTAGACCTTGCAGGTCGTCCCCTAGTTCTCTGTGGAGGCATCACTGACTGTGGAACCTCAGTGTTGGCAGCGTTCCTTTGACTAGCTGAACGTTTAGGAGGCATGTCTGAAACGTGTAAACGCACGAATTAGAAAGAAAGATTTTATAGAGTTAAACTCTATCGCAAGAACTCAGATTATGAAAGAAGTGAAATAATTCCTAATGTCCTATAGCTTCCTGATTATAAGTGTGGTGCACGACACACCCATAAACAAGACTCTACTAGACACGGCTTCATAGACACCCTAGGACTCTTGAACTCTGTGCTCTGATACCAAGTTTGTCACGCCCCGAGAGGGTACCCTAGGCGTGGCCGGCACTCAGAAACCATTTCTGGCTTCCGAGAGAACCACTTGGTCTCATTTCTTATTTATTCATCAGCGGAAGACTTAAGAATACTAATGTGGGCTTGTTATAATCAAAGAAAAAATAGATAATTCTTATAAGAAGTAGTTTCTAAGGAGAACTACTCCGATTACATCATCAGACTCTGTCTATGAAGCCTCTAATACTCTTAGATGGTGCCAATGACATATCCATGGCTACCTCAAAAGAAACATCACACTCAACAATAATAAAAGGATAAGGAGTTCCTTCGAATACAAGAAGGACTCACCAAATAGCTGAAAAGAAATGATCTTCAACGATGCGCCTGTTGAGGATCTCTAACACCTGTATCTGCATCATAAAGTGATGCAGGTCGAATGACGTCAGTACGTGGAATGTACGAGTATGTAAAATGGCAGGAAGGTAAGGACAGATATCAATAAACTCCTCTCGAGAAAACTCAGCTCAAAACTCAACATTATCTCAACATCAATATGTAATGCAAGTTTAAAATATAAAAATAATAGTAATAAACAATGCTTACTCAGTTGGGAGTTTCTCTAACCGACAACCATCACTTATGAGCTAGCGATGATACAACGAAGCGATGTCGTTGCTACATCCATCCAATACCTTGCCAGGATAAAGGACATCACCATCTTGGATCCATTCATCAAAGTCCTCTTTTTGGGACTTAAGAGGCATAGCCTCCATCCTACGCTGGCTACGTAGTTCTGGGGTTTGAGTCAATTAAACTCTTACCCAACTCGGTGCTCAATACTACTCCCAAAATATGTGCTCATATTAAACTCATCATCTAGTCTCATTGAACTTTAATTTAAATCATCAAACTCATCTCATTTCATGTTCATCAATCATTATACTTCCAAAAAACATCATTTACATCTCATCAAAACATCTTGCTCAAAATATCATTTTCTCAAATTCATTCAAATTCAACTCTTTTGCTCTTTCAAAACTCAATAAAATACATATATAGTATTAATTCATATAACTCTCTTTTTATCAATAAAAATAATAAAAAGCCAACATCTTTACTCAAAACATGTGTAAAAATATTCATGAACATTAAATCAATTAGGATTCATGGGAAAGTAGCCATGAACAATAATTCCAATAATATGAGAGATAAGAATAATAATAATATTAATGCATAATATATCAAACTCAATAGAAGAAGAATTATTTCATTTAGAATTCAAGATTTGGATAAAACTAAACTATAACTCAATTATAATGAATTTAAATATTGGGCGCATGGACGAACTCAATCCAATGCTATGAAAGCCTTACATACCTTAAATCCGAAGGTTTACTCCGAATTGGAACACTCTTGGACCCCTAGCCTTTTCTTCTCGCCGGAGCGTCTTGTGTACTACCCGGAGTATAAGAATCACCGGAGTAGTATTTTTATACTACTAAAACTAAAACTATATTTGAGAAGAAGTATATAGAGAGAAGAAATGCTTAAGAAAGCTTGATGAATAAAATGAGGAAATAAGGTGGGTATTTATAGGTGGGAAAGAGGGACCTAACAATAAATAAAATAATTATAAAGAAAAATATAAAAATTTAATGGAATATATTGATGTCATGGATGATGTTAAATGGAGGACAATTTATGTCATGCATGATGTCAAATGCATCTAGATGTTTCCATGGTAGGTAAGATGAGTTCTTTTAACAGAATACTCGTTTTCGAAGCTGCGTTTGAATAAGATAAATTCCTTATTAGGATCTGGTGTCTTCATAAGAATTGTAGATATGGAAGTCTAGTTTCATATCATTGAAGAATCAACCAATTTGGAGCAACCTACAGTGAGATATGAATTTTCTTCTATCAATACTCAATTCCGTCACAGCACTATATCTTGCAAAGATTAATTTATTTGACCTACTTATACTCCGAATTTGTAGTTATGTTCTTCATGAAAGTTGTAGATAAGGATGTTGTTATTACCCAGAAATTTGAATCACCTAATTTGGACCAACCTATGAAAAGATATGCCCAAAATACAAAGGCTGTATTATTTTTGTCGAGAATTGAAATACCGACATACAACATTTTAGGGGTTGTTACAATATCTCCCCCTTGGGATCATTCGTCCTCGAATGAAGATGAAAATAGGAGACATAAAGAATGAATATCATCAATACATCAATTTCTCAAAAACTCTGATACTCAAATGGTCAATGACTCAAACTCAAGAATAAACATCGATTCAAAGGTAGAAATAAGGAATATTACCTTGAATATCGTTATCAGAAGGCACAAATAGATGAGGATAGTTTGCCTTCATATCTTCTTTAGCTTCCCATGTAGCCTCTTCAACAAATTGATTTCGCCATAGGACTTTGACAGATGCCACTTCCTTAGTTCTTAATTTACGAACTTGACGATCAAGAATTTGAACTGGAACCTCTTCATAACTCAAACTCTCTTTCACCCCAATGCTCTCAGCTGGGATAACAAGTGAAGGATCTCCCAAACACTTCTTAAGCATAGAGATGTGAAACACGGGATGAATAGCAGCTAATTCTGGGGGCAACTCCAATTCATAGGCTACATTACCTACCCTCCTCATAATCTGATAAGGACCAATGTAGCGGGGACTAAGCTTCCCTTTCTTTCCAAATCTCATCACACCCTTCATGGGTGAAACTTTCAAGTATACCCAATCGTACACTTTGAACTCCAAATCTCTTCTTCTAACATCAGTGTAGGATTTTTGGCGACTTTGAGCAGTCCTCAACCTCTCTTGTATGGTTTTCACCTTCTCCATAGCTTGGTGAACTAAGTCTGGTCCAATCAACTCAGCTTCACCAACTTCAAACCAACCAATTGGTGATCTACATCTCCTCCCATACAGAGCTTCATAAGGAGCCATTTGAATACTCGAATGGAAACTATTATTGTATGCAAACTCAATAAGAGGTAAATGATCATCCCAATTACCTTTGAAGTCAATGACACAGGCTCTTAACATATCCTCCAAAGTCTGTATCGTACGCTCTGCCTGGCCATCTGTTTGCGGATGAAAAGCAGTACTAAGGTTTACTCTTGAACCCAAGCCCTTCTGAAATGACTTCCAAAACTGAGCAGTAAATTGAGCTCCCCTATCAGAGATGATAGACAAAGGAACTCCATGCAGTCTAACAATCTCTCTAAGATACAGTTTGGCATAATCCTCTGCAGTGTTCGTAGTCTTAACCGGCAAGAAATGGGCCGATTTGGTCATCCTATCCACAATCACCCAAATAGAGTCATGTTGTTTGTGGGTTCGTGGTAAACCGGTAATGAAGTCCATATTGATCATTTTCCACTTCCATTCCGGTATCTCTATATTCTGAGCCACTCCGCAAGGCCTTTGGTGCTCAACTTTAACTTGTTGGCAATTTGGGCACTTGGACACAAACTCTGCTATATCTCTCTTCATTCCACTCCACCAGTATACTTCTCTCAAGTCATGATACATCTTTGTTGAACCTGGATGGATGGAATATTTAGAATTATGGGCTTCTTTCATGATTCTCTCCCTAATACCATCAACACTTGGAACACATAATCTTTCTTGATATCTCAACACTCCATCTCCCCCTTTGGTAAAAGCCATTACCTTCTGCTTGTGTTATATACTGAATATACACAAGTAATGAATACACATTAATTCGGCTAGGGCGAGTGAAATTTTTTTAACCCACTAAATAAAAATGTTGAGATCCCAAATAATAATCAAAAGCCACATTTATCGTATCATATTTTTGCGAGTTTTATATTTGAACTATCTAGTATTTGTATTTTCTACTTGAACTATTACCAATTATTTATCAAAACATACCTCGCAGCAGACTAGATCAAGTGTTTGAATATAATCACCAAAACACGCTTGACAATTTAATTTCCTCATAAATTTTCGTCTACATGAAAATTGATTCATTAATTTTGAGGTGTATTTGAATAAATATTTGGTGATAATTCAAGTAGGAAACTCGCAAAAAATGATAGTTTATGTGTAACTTTTTTAAAAAAATCTTTTTAATTAATTTCTATAATTATCCACATGGAATGACACTTAACATCATTTTTTTGTGTAGTACGTACATGTACCATCAGACACTAGTCGAGGTGTATTTTAATAAATGCTTGATGATAGTTCAGGTAGAAAATGCAAACAACTGATAGTTGAGGTAGAAAACTCGCAAAAATGTGATACTTCAAATGTGATTTTTTTAAAGAAAATATTTCCAATTAATTCCTTTAATTGACCACGCGGAGTGACACTTCACACTATTTTGTAACAAAAATATAGTGTAATACACGCACCATCAGATATTAGTCGAGGTGCTATAAAAATAGTTGACAATACCTCTTCCATTTCAAAATAAGTGATATTTTTAGTTTGGGCTCACACTTTAAGAAAACTACTCATTCCTAGAAGGGAAAAAAAGTTTGATATATCTTTTAACTTTGTCATTTAGAGCCAATATACCCCTCGTTATAAAAGTGACTCATATATACCCTATTGTTACCCAAATGGCTCACATATACTCTTTTACTCTAAGGATAGTGAAAAATTAATTTAAAATTTATTTTTTAAAGCTTTTTATTAAAAAAAAAAAAATACATATAGAGGTATATTTAATCCTTCTCACACATAATTTATTTTTTTGACTTTTTTGATTCAATGACTAATTGAATTTATTATTTTGATGGTCAAATTTATTTTTCTCACTACTTTTCTTGTTAATTTTATGATATATGCCCTAAATTATTTTTAAAGATGCAAAAATTAAATTACAATATAGCAATAAAAAAATTAATTTTAAATTACAATATAGCCGTAAAAAAATAGTTTTAATTTTTCTTACTTTTTTCTCTTTTATCCGTTCACACCCTCTTTTTCATTTCTCTAATTTTTACACCAAAGAATGGAAGAAAAAAATAAAATAATAATTATAAATTCAAATAATGATAATAAAAGAAGTCAAAAAATAATTCATGTGTGAAAAAGATTGAATATACGTCAAAAAATAATTCATGTGTAAAAAAGATTGAATATACCCCTAACTACTCGAAATTCCTAGAAAGTAAGATGTATTTTTACTAACTGCCCTTTTATAAATACTTTCAAATACCTGTAACACTTTAGTAGGTTCTTAATAATGTAAAACTCCCTTAATTAATTTAAATAAGGGTAAAATTGAAAAAATCATCACTAACGTCTGTTTAATAGTGTGAACACATAAGAAATACAGCTAAATGAAAAGGGTTCACATGATAATACAGATATAAATCTCGCAAACAAACGTGATACTTCACGTGTATTATATTTTTTTGTCTTATTCCTAACCAAATAATCCTCCAAATGCAAGCATTCAAACCACCCCTCTTTTTTTCACTAGCATAAATTTTGCCCTCAAAATGATTTTTTTTTTTAAAAACCATCTCTCCCATTTCTTTTTCTCAAACTCTCACTTTCTCACTCTTCTTTCTCTCTCTTGATTTCATCATGGCTAAAGACCTCCAAATCCCAAATGATTTCCAGGAAAACCAATCACCAAACATGAATTCTCCTGCTCCAAATGAATGCAAAACCCCAAAATCACCTTCATTCAGGATTCCCAAAGTTGTCAATTGTCCAGGTGCACCTAAGAAATCCAAAAGGGCAAAACCGTCATCATGCAAGAGAAGATTGCCATTTGAGATCGTCGTCGTCGTTGGAGGAGAAGAAATTGATTCGTTTTCCAGAAATGTTGAGAATGCTAACAATGGTGGTAACAGGATCATGAAAAGGAGACGTACTATGTAAACTCAAAAAAAATATTTTTCGGAATCATCTGATATCTGAAATTCATTTGTGACCGATTGATAAAAGTTGTTGCTAGAGTCTCTATAAGAACTTTTTAGAATTAGTCGGTGAAGTTTCTTTTATTTCAATTATCTTATCGTGTCGTGTCGTATTGTATCGTATCGTGTCAGGTAAGTTAGCTAAGTTAGCTAGCTAGCTAGTCACCTCAATCTCTCAATAAGTCATTAAATGTCTGTATAACCCACTCGTACGGTCAAAAAGTTGAGAACTTTGAACCTTGAATTCTAAACCCTAGATTCTAAAGCATGTTTTTTGAAATAGATTAAACAAAAAATATATGACACATAAACTGAGACAACAGAAAGAAATAACACATTATCAATGCTTTGTTAAAATAAAATTTGACTAAGTACACTTTCCTAATTAAGTATATATTCAGTTCTTTAGAAAAGAAAAACAAATTAATATTGTAGTTAATGTTATTGACAACAATGTTGCTATTTACCTCGAGGCATATTCATCTTTTTATCTCTGAGCTTCACAGCTAGGTTGCATTAATGGAAGGAACTAAATTAAGCAAAATAAGTACTTACATAGTTAGATTGATGTGTTAAATTATAGATCTTTCAAGCACAAAACAAGAAATTAGTAGAGTTGGAAATTACCAATATTATTCTTCATAAGAAAATAAATAATGCCTTAAAATTATATAGTAATTGCACTCCTAAGTCCTAACTAATAAAGCTATGTAATGCATTTTCTCTTTCAAATTATCTGTCGTGATTCTTTTTTACAAGCCTCGTAAAAAATATTCACTAAATTTTCCTATAATTTTATTCTAATTTATCTCTTAAGATATCACTTCTCTCTAAAAAAAAAAGAATAAGATATTCTCTCTCTCATTAAAATATTCACGCTATTTATTTGTCATATTTCCATAGTTTAAGTGTTTATACAACATACCTAGTAGTAATGCTAAAGGGAAAATGAAGAAAAAAAATTAATTTTGTGTTGAACTTTTAAAATAATGAATAATTTAAATAATTTATTTTTAAAAATCAAGACAGATAAGTTGAGACGGAGGAATAACAGTCTGATTAAATGGACAGGAAAGAAAATTTGTAGCTACGGCTGTTTCAATATATATATATATATACTAATTAAATGACATACAAAATGTTCATTTCCTTTTAAATATAATCTAAATTCTGTGTATTGACAACGTATGTCTCTTATTATATCATCAGATTTAAGTTAATCATATAATAACAAAATTTATCAAAAAAAGAATAGTAACTTATCACAACCCAAATACGGATGTGATGGCATTTGTGTTAATCGATCAAGACGAGTCAGTCTAAAATCTAATGGAAAGTAACTGCGGAAGTAAATAAGACAATACGAGACATAACTTAAGCAAAACGGATAAATATACTTGAATTTCCCTAAGAGTGCACAAGTTGCTAATGTATTACTAAAAATGCGAAAAGAAATAGAGTCTCAAATATCTTTATATCAAAAATAGGACTAAAACATAGTAAGAGGAAGAGGTATCCGCCGGAAGGATTCAACAACTACCTCAATAACTCCAGATGGTAGCCTCGGATATGGGTAGAAATTGAGGAATCACACAGGTCCGGGCTCACAAACCTACACAAGTGTAGAAGCAAGGAGTGAGTACCAAACAACACGATACTCAGCAAGCGGACTACTAAATACTAAGCAATGATTAAATAGAACCAAGTACTCCGGTCATCCGAACCGAACCTCCTCAACTACAACTTGCATAGAAATCAGCTCAACCTAGCAGTTTATGTATCATGTAACACTTAAGTTAATAATAGCTTAACAACATATCCAGTTAAATCATATCAAAATCAAGTATATCAATCAAAGAAACATGCACCAAGGGGTATACACAAGTTCACAGATGACAAATGATGTGCAATGTAATGAAATGAGATGTCAAGTATAGTGATGCATGTTTTTCCTAATGATACACATCTACTGACTAGCAAACCCGAACCCATAGGGGACTCACATGGTCCAAGATAATCATGTCACATTTCTACTAGTGTATCTAGATCATCATCACATCAATATAAGTCAT
The DNA here is from genome assembly GCF_947179165.1 of Solanum dulcamara. Lineage (NCBI taxonomy): Eukaryota > Viridiplantae > Streptophyta > Magnoliopsida > Solanales > Solanaceae > Solanum > Solanum dulcamara. The sequence continues at coordinate 5,593,793 of NC_077237.1, read as the reverse complement.
TAAATTGTCATTTTATTACCTTTTTCATCATTATTAAGATCAATCAAAGTGACCAAGTAACCCAAAACCGATTTTCATTACTCCCAAACACATAACAAGAAGCACAAGATTCTACAAGTTTTAACGAAGGTTTAGAAGTTCACTTGCATCAATTCAAGCAAAGCTATTTCGAGACTTGGGTCTTCTCCTTTCATCGAGTACCCGAATCAACAAAATCTATCCAAATATGAATTACCAATAAGAATACGAGCACAATGACACCCATATCAATAATTTTGGAATTCGGGCTGAAATCAACCCAAAAACTCCAACTTCATAAATAAAGGGTAAATTTGGAAATTCTTACATGAAAGTGTTGTTCAAAGTAATTGGTATCCATTAGTGAAAGCCATTACGAAAACAGAATTATATTCAACCATAATCACCATTTAAAGAAAAATATGAGTTCTTAAATACCCTCAAAATGTGGAGTTTAAAATCATGAATTAAAGGTCAAAATCATGTAATAATAAATGGATAATAAAGATAAGAGTTCAAAATTACTTACCCAATCAATTTGCCTTGAAAAAGCCCTAAGAAATCGTCTTCAACTAGCTCCAAAAACTCAAAAATGGTGAAGAAATGGTCTATCCTGACTTTTGGGAAGAAAGCATTGTGCAGGACACTTTACACATTGCGATCACGGCCCCTACCTCGCGACCACAATGAAGAAATGAGGGCAACTCATTAATTGACCCTAGCAATTGTGGCTGAGTCCACTCGATTATAGCTGAGTCCACATGATAACGGTGCACGACCAACCGACCCTTCACGATCGCGGCAACTATCCTCACGATCGCGATGCATGAAGAAACATACCCACGTAATTTCGAGGAGCGCGCCGCATTCGCTATGCATAATGCATTAGGCACCAGAAAACTCAAGGCACAAGAATTTTCAAATGGACCCTCAGGATTCATTTGAAATCTCGTGCACACAAACCATACATGCATCCTCACTAAATTTACTTTTCTAGACTCAATCAATCCATCATAATTTGGATTTGAGACCTCCTTTATCCGAAACCCATTTAGTCGCAACTAAACTAACTTAAGGCTCAAAAATACCAAATCAGGCTCGAGACCTCTGAAAATTCTACCAAGATCTCTCCGAGCCTAAAATCATCCTCCGAATCCAACGAAATCGTCGCAAACTCATTCTAAGCATTCAAACTCCGAATATTGACCAAAGGTAACTTTGGGCCTAAAATTTCATAAATTTCCAACTTAGAACCTCAAATCCACGAAACAACTCCAAATATGGAATAAACAACTCTACTAGACCAAATTTCGCATTTCGAAGCCGGTGGAGCTGATGGAATTCCATTCTGAGGCTCGTAGCTTTGGTTGGTAGCAAAAACAACTTTTGAACCACTTAAGCCTTTAAGAACTCAGAACTTCCACAAGTCTTAACTTTTCAAAGAAATTCCAAGACCAACTTTGAAAACTGATCAAATATGATTCAGAGCAACTATCAAGAGAGCTAAAATGATCATTTTATGAAAATTTCTGAAAATGGCCTTAATGATCATTAAATAACTTAATCTAATTAATTATATTATAGGTATATATAATAAAAATTCATACGCAAATAATATTCAGAAGCATTAATAATTAATGAGGTTGGATGAATGTGATCCGTTCACCTTTTCTTAATAAAATTCTAGAGATATAGTGTGTTCAAGCCCAATTTCAAAAATGAAGAAATTTCTTGTAGAAAACGTTTTTCCTTCTAATAACTTGCGTGACGTGAATCTAAATTAACTGAATTGGTGAGTTACAAATATCGCATGATTACAAATATCACGTGTCAACACTATACGATAACCCTGTAAAATCCGTGATAAAAAATAATAACAAACCCTAATTTTCGTTCCTTATTTGTTAGTATGTTGAGTAAACGTTAATTATATTTGTGTTATACACTGAATATACGCAAGTAATGAATACATATTACTTCGACTAGGATGAGTGAGATTTTTTTAGCCCACTAAATAAAATTGTTGAGATAAATAATAAGAGTTAATGGCCAATAGCACATTTATCGTATCACATTTTTGTGAGCTTCGTACCTGAACTATCTAGTATTTGAATTTTCTACTTGAACTATAAACAATTCTTTATCAAAACATACCCCGAAGCAGACTAGATTAAGTATTTGAATATAATCACCAAAACACGCATGAAAATTTAATTTCCTCATTTTCGTCTACATGAACAACTGATTCATTAATTTTGAGGTATATTTTGATAAATAGTTTGTGATAAATTCAAGTAGAAAACTCGCAAAAAAATGATAATTCATGTGTAACTTTTTTAAAAAAATATTTTCAATTAATTTCTTTAATTATCCACATGGAATGACAATTGACATCATTTTTTTTGTGTAGTACATATATGCACCATTAGACACTAGTCAAGGTGTATTTTGATAAATATTGATGATAGTTCAGATAGAAAATGCAAAACACTAGTTGAGCTAGAAAACTCGCAAAAAATTGATACTTTAGGTGAGATTTGTTTTAAAGAAAACATATCCAATTAATTCCTTTAATTGTCCACGTGGAATGACATTTGACACTATCTTGTAACAAAAATATTGTGTAATACATGCACCACCCGATTTTAGTCGATATAAAAAATAGTTGACAATACTTCCTTCATTCAAAAATAAGTGATTTTTTTAGTTTGAGACACCTTAAGAAAACTACTCGTTCCCAGAAATCAAAATGTATTTTTACAAATCTGGCCTTTATAAATATTTTGAAACAACTATAACTCTTTAGTAGGTTAACTACTCATAATTCCTAGAAAGTAAGATGTTTTTTTACTAATTTGCCCTTTTATAAATACTTTTAATTATCTGTAACATTTTAGTAGGTTCTTAATCATGTAAAGGTAAAATTGAAAAAAGCATCACTAATGCTTGTTTAATAGTGTGAACACATAAGAAATAGAGCTAAATGAAAAAGGTTCACATGATAGTACAGGATTACAGGTAGAAATCTCACAGACAAACGTAATAGTTCACGTATATCTTTTTTGTCTTATCCCTAACCATAACAATAATCCTCCAAATGTAAGAATTCAAACCACCCATGAAAAAAATAATAAAGAACCATCTCTCTCATTTCTTTTCTTCAAACTTTCACTTTCTCTCTCTCTTGATTTCACCATGGCTAAAGACTTCCAAATCCCAAATGATTTCCAGGAAAACCAATCACCAAACACCAATTCTCCTCTTCCAAATGAATGCAAAACCCCAAAATCACCTTCATTCAGGATTCCCAAAGTTGTCAGTTGTCCAGGTGCTCCTAAGAAACCCACAAGGGCAAACCATCATCATGCAAGAGTAGATTGCCATTTGAGATCATCGTCGTCATTGGAGGAGAAGAAGTTGATTCGTTTTTCAGAGATGCTAAAAATCTTAAGAACAATGGTGGTAACAGGATCATGAAAAGGAGACGTACTATGTAAACTCAAAAAAAATGTTTTTCAGAATCATCTGATATCTGAAACTCATTAGTGACCGATTGATAAAAGTTGTTGCAAGAGTCTCTATTAGAAATCTAATTAGTCGTAAGGTGTAAGGTGAAGTTTCATTTATTTTCATTATAGGATCGTGTCGTGTCATGTCAGGTAAGTTACCTAGCTAAGTAAGAACTAATGTCGCATCGTATCGTGTCGCGCGTGTCATGCTTTTCTTTAGTATGTTTAGGTATGATGGATCTGAATTATGGGTATAAATCTGAAATTTTTTATATAAAAATGTTTCTCAAAGTAATTGGAATATATTAGTGAAAACCATTTTAAAATCGGAGTTATATTCAACGTATAATCACCATTTTAAGAAAAAATTTAGTTCTTGAAATACCCTCAAAATTTGGAGTTCAAAATCCTGAATTAAAAGTCAAAATTATTTAATAATAAATGGGTAATGAAGATTAGAGCTCAAAATTACTTACCCAATCGATTTGCCTCGAAAAACCCTTAAGAAATCGCCTCTACCAAGCTCCCAAAACTCAAAAATGGTAAAGAAATGGTCTATCTAGACTTTTAGGAAGAAAACACTGTACAGGACACTTTACCCATCGCGATCACGGCCCCACCTCACGACTGTGATTAGGAAATCATGTCAACTCAATAACTGACCCTCGCAATCACGACTGAGTCCATGCGATCGCGGTACACGACCAACCAACCCTTCTCGTTCGCAGCAACTAACCTCGCGATCGCGATGCACGAAGCCACACACCTACACAATCGCGAGGGGCACGTTTCGCGTGCATAGTGCATCAGGCACCAAAAAACAGCAACCAGAAAACTCAAGGCACAATTTGTTTTGAATGGACCCTCGGAATTCGTTCGAAATCCCATGCACACAAACCATATGCTACCTTACGAAATTTGTCGTTCCAGACTCAATAAAAACAGTCGAAATTTGGATTCGAGACTTTCTTGTCCCAGAATCCATTTAGTTGCAACTAAACTAACTTAAGACTCAAAAATACCAAATCAGGCTCGGGACTTCTGAAAATTCAATCGAGACCTCTCCAAGCTTAGAATCATCCCAAAATCCAACGGAATCGTCGGAATTCCATTTTGAGTATCCAAACTTAGAATATTGACCAAAGTCAACTCTGGGCCTAAAATTCCATAAATTTCCAACTTAGAACCTCAAATCCACGAAACAACTCCCAATCTGGAATCAACAACTCTCCTAGATCAAATTTTGCATTTCAGAGTTAATGGAGCTGACAGAATTTCATTTTGAGGCTTGTAGCTCTTGTTGGTATCAAAAACCACTTAAGTCTTTAAGAACTCAAAACTTCCACAAGTGTTAACGTTTCAAAGAAAATCCAAAACCAACTTGGAAAATTAATTAAATAAGACTCGGGGCAACTATCCGAGGGTTAAAACGGTCATTTTATGAAAATTTTTAAAAATGACCTTCAGGTCATTACATAACTTAATCTAATTAATTGTATTATAAGTATATAATGACGCTGTATGAATCAATAATTAATGACGTTGGATGAATGTGATCCACTTATTTTTACAACAACAAGAACAACAACAACAACATACCCGATGAAATCCCACAAGTAGGGTCTGGGGAGGGTAGAATGTACGTAGACATTACCACTATCTCATGGAGATAAAGAGACTATTTTCGAAAGGCCCTCGGCTCAAAGTAACAGTCCCAAGAAAGGGAGAATCACAATATAATATATATATATATATATATATATATATATATATATATCATAATAGCTGAAATGAAAGGTCATGCAAATTCTATAAGGCAAGCACAATACCAATATCAAGATAATGGGATAATCAAGGGCAATAACAACACAACTATAATGGCATGCCTAGACCTAAGACCAATCCTAAACCATCACAGGGTAAGACAAATATTCTACCCCTGCTAGCCTTCTACCCTTACTAGCCTTCTACCCTAATATGTCTAAGGTCATATCCTCGGTGATATGATGCTGCCCCATATCATGTCTAATCACCTCTGCCCAATACTTTTTTGGTCTACCCCTACCCCTCATCATAGTCCGCAAATTCAACCACTCGCACCTTCTAACTGTGGTGTCGACACACATCTTCTACACATGCCCAAACCATCTCAATCTCGCTTCTCTCATCTTGTCTGTCAAAGAGGCCACTCTCGCCTTCTCCCAAATAACCTTGTTCCTAATTTTATCACTCCTAGTATGTCCATACATCCATCTCAACATCCTTATCTCAGCAACATGCATCTTTTGAACATGAGAGCTCTTGATTGGCCAGCACTCCACACCATATAGTAACGATGACCTAACCACCATTTTATAGAACTTACCTTTAAGTTTAGGTGGTACCTTCCTATCATACAGGTTTCCAGAGGCAAGCCTCCATTTTGTCCATGCTACCCCAATACGATGCGTGACATTATCGTCAATGTCCCCACTACTCTGGATGACAGATCCATTCATCTTTACTTATAAAATTCTAGAGATATAGTGTGTTCAAGCCCGATTTCAAAAATGAAGGAAATGTTTTTTTGTAGAAAACAATTTTCCTTCTAATAACTTGCATGATGTGATTTTGAAGTAACTGAATCGGTGAATTACAAATATCACATGTCAACACTAGAACGATAAACCTATAAAATCCTTGATAAATAAAATAACAAACCCTAATTTTCATTTCTTATTTTCCAGTATGTTGAGTAAACACTAATTATACAATTATTATATTTGTCTTATACACTGAATATATGCAAATAACAAATACACATTACTTCACCTAGGGCGAGTGAGGTTTTTTTCAACCATTAAATAAAAATGTTGAGATCCCATATAATAAGAAGAGTTAATGGTTAAAAGCACATTTATCATATCACATTTTTGCAAGTTTCATATCTAAACTATCCAGTATTTGAATTTTTTTACTTGAACTACAACTGTCACCCCTCGGGAGGGTACCTAGACATGATCGGCACTCAAAAACCATTGTTGGCTCCCAAGAGAACCACTTGGCGTGATCACACATTTATTCATTCAAAGGAAGGCTTAGTTTAAGAGAAAAATAATCTTAATGGGCTATCTCAATCAACAATCTCCATCATTCAAATCAGAAACATAGTTTGAAAGACAACTAATCAAGAGTTAAAGATATCAAAATAAATCTATCACTATCTGGTCTATGAAACATTTATCTCTACTATCTAGATGGTGTCAATGACAGGTTCATATCTACCTCAAATCAAGTAAAAGTAAATGTCTAAACTCTAAAACTAGATGATAAAACAATGACATCCTCCTGAAAGAAGAGAGTACTCACCAATAAGCTGAGTGTGAACAGATCCTCAACGGTGCGCCTGTTGATGATCTCTTAAACCTGCCTCTGTATCATTAAACAATACAGGTCCAAATGGACGTCAATATGTGAAATATACAAATATTTAATATGACAGAACGAAACATGCATTAAGGTAGAATAATACCCGTTCAGATATCTCAAATCAGAAAGATGAGGAATTCAATCAGGATGTCATAAGTCTAAAGCAAGATTAAGGTTTAGACAGAGACCAATCATATACAATCTAATCAAATCAAATCAGAGTACTATCAAGACCTATATGGGAGTTTCTCTTATCTAACAACAATTACTTATGAGCCAGTCACCGCACAACAAGCCCGTTGTTGCCACAACTATCTAGTAATTTGCCAGGGTAAAGGACAAACAAATCATCCAATAAAGGATCCAATCAAGCAATCAAGTCCTAACTTTTCAGGACATTAAAATAAATGGAAACATCCAACTTTAATGGTTCAATCCCCTCCTACGCTGGCTACGTAGTTATTAGGTTTGAGTTATTACTTACTTTTATCCAATTCGGTGCTCGATACTCCTCCCAGGACTCAATGCTCATAAGACAATCAATTTCAATCAAACCAATCAACAAGTCTAATATGGACTTTTATCAGTTCATTGGTTATATCCAATCGATCCTTTCGGACAATCAATCTTCCAATCATTCCCAAATCATTCATTTATGAGTAATTGGGATAATCATTTATGGAAATATTTAGTTGAGACCATTCAATTGAGTTCAATAATGAAGATACAAAGACTTATAAGTTTCATCAAGACTATCATCATGCTCACATCCCAATAACAATCATGCATTCACAAGTTCAAGGCCCTAAACTCAATTCTTAGTCATGTACATCCAATATTAGTCAAAATATCATGAGGGTTTATGGAGTAAATAGTCAAAAATCATTTTTTCAAGAAACAAGTTCATAAAAAACATCAATTACGCAATATTATGTAAAAATATGTTGAGCTTAAAGAAAATTCTCAAGAAACACAATCATGGAGACTCAATTCATTCACAAATCAACCTATCACAATCATGGGGCAAATGGAAGAACAATATCCATGCTTTAGTTTAGCCTTACATACCTGAAAAAATTAGATTCTTGAATTTTTTTGAAGAACTCAATAAATGCTCTTAGAACCCTAGCTTTTTCTCCTCTTGAAATAACTTAGAACGCGTGAATTTTGATTTGTCTGAGATTTTGGAATGAATGGAGAGGTTATAAGACTATAAGGTAGACTTAGAGAAGTTGATTGAGGGTAAAAGGTCAAGAATACCCTTCTAAAAACGTAAAAAAACCATAAATTTTTTTTAAAAAAAGACCTTTTAATAAGTCTCATCGGTCAAATCATCAAGCTAGAGGTCAAATTAATATTGTAGTTAATGTTATTGACAACAATGTTGCTGGTTACCTCAAGGCATATTCATCTTTTTATCTCTGAGCTTCACAGCTAGGTTGTATTAATGGAAGGCACTAAATTAAGCAAAATAAGTACTTACATAGTTAGATTGATGTGTTAAATTATAGATCTTTCAAGCACAAAACAAGAAATTAGTAGAGTTGGAAATTACCAATATTATTCTTCATAAGAAAATAAATAATGCCTTAAAATATTAAGTGAGACATATATATAGTAATTGTACTCCTAAGTCCTAACTAATAAAGCTATGTAATATATTTTCTCTATCCGTCGTCGTGATTTTTTTTACATGCCTCATAAAAAATATTCACTAAATTTTCCTATAGTTTTATTCTAATTTATCTCTTAAGAGATCATTTCTCTCTAAAAAAAAAAAAAAAGAAGAAGAAGAAGATATTCTCTCTCTCATTAAAATATCCACGCTATTTATTTGTCATATTTCCATAATTTAAGTGTTTATACAACATACCTAGTAGTAATGCTAAAGGTAAAATGAAAGGAAAAATTTTTTAATTTTGTGTTGAACTTTTAAAATAATGAATGCTTTAAATAATTTATTTTTAAAAATCAAGACAAGTAAGTTGAGACAGTCCAATTGAACTATGAGGTAGAAGTCTTTTTACTTTCGTTTGGGCCATGGAGGAATAACAGTCTGATTAAATGGACAGGTAAGAAAATTTGTAGCTACAGCTGTTTCAATATATATATCTATACTAATTAAATGACATACAAAAACTTCATTTCCTTTTAAATATAATCTAAATTCTGTGTATTGACAACGTATAAGTCTCTTATTATATCATCAGATTTAAGTTAATCATAGAATAACACAATTTATTCATGATAATATTTGATATGTAATTATTTGTAACAAATTTGAAAGTGATAGAAAAATAATTATAATCACAAATAAAATATGAAGAAACATAAATTTATTGATAAATATTGTGGCTACAAATCTATTTATCCCTTGATTCTTCTCTCCTAAGATTTATCCGTGATTCGAGGGTCGTTAATGGCGTATTTTTTGAATTAGGATGATTTGGACTTGATCTCCATGAAAGAATTTTTGGATCTTCTTGAAATAGTTGATTATCAAGAAGAGTGACATAATTTGATCTCTTTATAAATATCCCAAGAGTTTATGGGATATTCGAGATTTTGATCTTTATGAATATCCAAGAGTTTATGAGATATTCGAGATCTTGATCTTTATGAATACCCAAAATTATATGGGATATTCGAGATTCCTCTTTAAGGAAAATATACTACCTTTATATAGGCATAAGATAGGGTTTAAGATTGAGTAGCCTCTAAAAATACTAATTAAAATTGAACTCGTTTTATAGAGTCCCACAAAATTTTAATGTCTACATTACTATTTAAAAAATAGTCACTTAATCTAATTAATTATATTATTGATATATATAATTGAATTCATATGCAAATAATATTCAAAAGCATCAATAATTAATGAGGCTGGATGAATGTGATCCGTTCACCTACTTTATAAAATTTTAGAGATTAGTGTCTTCAAGCCCGATTTCAAAAATGAAGAAATTCCTTGTAGAAAACATTTTTCCTTCTAATAACTTGCGTGATGTGAATTTGAAGTAACTAAATCTGTGAATTAAAAATATCGTATGATTACAAATATCACATGTCAACACTATACGATAACCTTATAAAATCCGTGATAAAAAATAATAACGAACCCTAATTTTCATTCCTTATTTGTCAGTATGTTGAGTAAATACTAATTATATTTGTATTATACACTGAATATACACAAGTAATGAATACACATTACTTCGGCTAGGGCGAGTGAGATTTTTTTAACTCACTAAATAAAAATGTTGAGATTAATAACAAGAATTAATGGACAATAGCATATTTACCGTATCACAGTTTTGGGAGTTTCATATAAACTATCTAGTATTTGAATTTTCTACTTGAACTATAACCAATTATTTATTAAAACACACCTCGAAGTAGACTAGATCAAGTGTTTGAATATAATCGCCAAAACACGCATGACAATTTAATTTCCTCATAATTTTTTGTCTACATGACAACTGATTTGTCACGACTCAAACCACCGGGTCGTGTGACACCTACTCTAACACCTAAGTAGGAGAGCCCTTAACCCTCTAAATGGAATTAACAATGCGAAAGTCAAAGAAAATACAATCACGAGCCTGAAAGGTCATAAAACACCAGTATTAATTTATAAACTCAAGTCTTATACAAATCATCTAACACCCCCCTCCCCCCGAGGATACTAGTCTAAACAAGTACAAGAGCTCTACAGAGATAGAAAATAAAAAATAAAAATGACATGTCTTCAACTACGATGGAGGAAGGGTAGAATCTGTCGGAGAATCGTCTTCACCTTCACATAAGAAACTCCACTGACCCTGGGAGTAGTATCATTACAAACAACACGTACTGATAGAAATCATAGGTCAATCTGATACCTATCGCATATTACATAGGAAAATAAGAGAAGATCATAAGCAGTAAAGGTTTATGTCCTACCACAAGTCCACAATAACTTACAAGTAACTCCTTACTCTCACTTTTGTAGTGCTTCACCCACCTACTAACCACGGATTCACTACCAACTATGATTTTGAGGTTGAGACATGTGTAGAGTCCATAAAGAACACCCTAACATCAAGCTAGTCGAGTACCTTATCCACTCGTAAGGCAACACAACTATCACTAGCCTTAACCCGTTTACCTTATCAGACATGACCTAGTCACCCCACAAAACAATCCTCCTAACTAGCTTTGACCCTCCCATATCAAGTACAACGACCACTACCATCTGATTGAATCTTAATGAAACAGCTCCCTGCTAGCAGGTAACCTCCATTCTTAATCTCGGAGGTATAAAATATCACAAATATCACAACATGGCCTCACCACGTTCCACAATATAATCTTATACACGAATGAGCCTATGCTGACTCCCAATCCTTCACTAATAACACAGACTCGACTGGGTTCTTTTATAAGAGTCTTACCCTTTAGTCCATTAACAGTTACACTCACTATTCTACAAAATGACAGATATCATCGGATTCTCTTATGACCATCCACACATCCACTTGGCCCTCTCATGGTACCCAGACTCAATCATATATTTGTCAGAACGTGACATCCCATTCAAAAATGTGTCAGAACGTGACATCTAATACAGTAATGTGTCGTAACATAACATTCAATCCAAGAACATTTCGGTATGTGACACCCGATCCTCACAACAACCACAATTCACATTACAATTACGATAAGTAAACATAATCAATGCATATATAATTACTCAGGCTCTTGCACTCAATTAAGATGAATTGCTAACCCTTTGGGTTTTTCACAAGTTTAAATACGATAATACTACTATCAATTTTTCCCAAACTCATTATACAACTTTCATACCCAGGTCACATCAAGTTTGACAACTGAAAACACCTGTATTTCTGTCCATGACCCACGAATTAGAGCCTAATTATGAACACTAAATCCCTTTATACTATGCAACAAGTATAGATTTAACTACTCAGATAAGAGAAGCCTAGCCTACTTGGCACCAAGCAGCTATGGAGATTTAGCTTAGCTCCAATCCTGATTCTAGATGTCTGACGGGCAAGATATGCCCGAAGTCTGTCGGTTGAAAACCTTCTAGTGCTGAGATTCCTTCCCCTTCTATTCTCAAGTCAGGAATAGCGGTTTTTTGCAGTAACCGTCGCCTCTGACCTACCCTTTGGAAGAAGTGGAAAAATAAAAAAATCGCGATTAAAGTTCTGCCCCATTATCTCTCGCACTGGCGGCAAGAATCCCGCTGGAGCGGCATCACTATGGCTGAACTATCCCACTCTAGTGGGATTGTGGTGCCTAATTGACTTATTTCTCTTGCGATTTGTCCTGTTCTTATTTAATGACTGCTCGAGTTGTTACATGATTCATTAATTTTGAAGTGTATTTTGATAAATAGTTGATGATAATTCAACTAGAAAACTCGCGAAAAAATGATAGCCATGTGTAATTTTGTTTTTAAAAAAATCAATTAATTTCTTTAATTATCCACATGGAATAACACTTGACATTAGTTTTTTGTGTAGTACGTACATGCACCATCAAACACTAGTCGAATTTGATGATAATTTAGATAGAAAATGCAAAAACACCTGATAGCTGAGTGAGAAAACTCGCAAAAAAATGATACGTGTGATTTTTTTAAAGAAAACATTCCCAATTAATTCCCTTAATTGTCCACGCGTAGTGACACTTGACACTATCTTGCAAAAAAATATAGTGTAACAAAGGCAACACCCGATATTAGTCGAGGTGCTATAAGAAATAGTTGACAATACTTCCTCCATTTCAAATAAGTGATATTTTTAGTTTGGGACACCTTAAGAAAACTACTCATTCCTAGAAATTTAAAATGTATTTTTACTAATTTGGCCTTTATAAATACTTTGAAACAACTATAACTCTTTAGTAGGTTAACTACTCATAATTCCTAGAAAGTAAGATGTGTTTTTACTAACTTGCCCTTTTATAAATACTTTTAATTACCTGTAACACTTTAGTAGGTTCTTAATCATGTAAAGGTAAAATTGAAAAAAACATCACTAACGCTTGTTTAAAAGTGTGAACACATAAGAAATAGAGCTAAATGAAAAAGATTCACATGATAGTATATAATTACAGGTAGAAATCTCGCACACAAACGTGACACTTCACGTGTATCTTTTTTGTCTTATCCCTAACCATAACAATAATCCTCCAAATGTAAGCATTCAAACCACCCCTCCTCTTTTTTTCACTAGTATAAAAGTTGCCCTCAAAATGAAAAAAATAATAAAAAACCATCTCTCTCATTTCTTTTCTTCAAACTTTCACTTTCTCTCTCTTGATTTCACCATGGCTAAAGACCTCCAAATCCCAAATGATTTCCAGGAAAACCAATCACCAAACACCAATTCTCCTCTTCCAAATGAATGCAAAACCCCAAAATCACCTTCATTCAGGATTCCCAAAGTTGTCAATTGTCCAGGTGCTCCTAAGAAACCCACAAGGGCAAAACCGTCATCATGCAAGAGAAGATTGCCATTTGAGATCGTCGTCATCATTGGAGGAGAAGAAGTTGATTCGTTTTTCAGAAATGTTGACAATCTTAACAACAGTGGTGGTAACAGGATCATGAAAAGAAGACGTACTACGTAAACTCAAAAAAAAAAAAAAATCAGAATCATCTGATATCTGAAACTCATTAGTGACCGATTGATAAAATTGTTCTAAGAGTCTCTATTAGAAGTCGTTAGAATTAGTCGTAAGGTGTAAGGTGAAGTTTAGTTTATTTCAATGTATCGTGTCGTGTCATAGCTACCTAGTCGTATCGTATCGTGTAGTGTTTTTCTTTAGTATGGTTGTATGTTTAGGTATGATGGATCTGAATTATGGGTATAAATCAATGAAGCATCCAGTTTTTATATAAATTGTGCTTCTTCTTGTTTTAGTTAATAGTTTTAATTATCTGTTTTACCAATATATCTTTAATGAGTTAATGATGATGCAATTTTTTTTCTTTCAGGTCGTTATTCATTTATTATTTGTACTGGCCAACTTCCTGTTTTGTTATGGTTGTTTACACTTCCCTTTTTGTTTTTGTACTCTTTTTTGATTATTTTTTTAAGTCGATGATTTATTGAAAATAATTTTTTTGAGTATTTTTTTTTGTGTTCACACTTCACTTTATGAGATTGTGTCGTATATGTTGTTGTATCGTCATCAAAAAGTATTATTTTCTTTTGGTTATCGAGTTTGTAATGAGGCAAAATTCAACATTAAAATTAATGAGTTGAAAATGAATATATATATCCAATTAAATTCACAGAATTCAATCTAAATCCGTTTTGAATTGAAATGGAAAAAAAACAGAGATCAGAAAAATGGTGATTTTGTGGTTGGATAATTGCTTTTGTTGGAAGGAAGTTTGTGAAGTTCTTTTTTTTTGATTTTTTTATTTGATTTAAATTATATGTATTGAAGATGCATATATATTTTATGTTATAAGTTTTGATTATAAATGTAGATAAAGTCTTAGTTATTGCAAGTTAGACAAATTTCCGTAAATTTAATCAAAATGTTGTTTTTGTGTTTAAACATTTACTTAAGTAGTTATTATTAAATGTAACTTCCTCTCTATGTATATATAATTTACATATTCATAATCAGTAAGTTATTTTGTTTAAAGTTGAGAATTCATAAATTTAAGATTTTGATCGTCTTTAAAAATTTAACTCATAATAATAGACTTATTATTTTTTTTGCTAAATTATTAATGAATTTATTTAAACAACATCAATAATGAAAACATACTCAATAAAATATCATAAGTAGAATTTAAAATGATGATATATACATAACATTATTTCTACCTATAAGAATAGAAAAGTTTTTAACATATGTTCGGTTCAAGCAAGCAATGACAAAATAAGAAGAAAAAAATACAATAGAAAATATCAGTAGCATAACAAATAATATAATCTACCCAAGCAAAAGAAAACAACCGGCGGGTAATACTAAGTAGTATAAATATATAGGAGGATGAAAAAATATATACTAATATCACTTATAAAAAAAATTAGATAATGCAACTATCTGCTAACTTTCTATTTTAATGTTTGACTTCTATATCCTTCTATCTATCATCAGTATGCTCCAATATTTTAATACACTATCTAATCCACCTCTTTTTCAAGCACTACCTAAGATATTATAACTTAATTATTATCAATAATATATTTTTAAAAAAAATCTTTTTTATTGGGATTACTACTAATTATCTTTAGTCAGGAATAAGTTGGCATAATAAACATGTTTGACACTTATAACTGACACAACTTTGGGATTGATGAATTTGTTTTTATCCTATTTTTCTTTTAAAATGGAAAAAAATAAAGGGAGAAAAAAGGATCTGTATTTATTAATAAGAACAAGAAATACACCATGTGTATTTGTTATTATCATCTAGCTAGGCTTTACACTCAACATGGAGTTCATTTGTCTTTATTCAGTATTTGGTTTACAAAAAATAAAACTTTAATAAAAATATTTTTAAAAATAAATAAATCAAGTGCCTATTCTACACCATAGAGCGTGAAAGATTTTTCTCCTTTTATTTTAGGAGAATTAGCGATCATCATATTATAACAAGATCACTAAGTATATTAGCGAGTCTATTTCATTTTAGTTTGTTCGCCATATTATCTATAGGAAAAAAGGTCAAAAATATCTTAAATTATTTGAAATGAAAATAAATGTCATTCGTTTATAGTTTGATCCAAAAATCCTCTTGCCTTCAATATTTTGGTCCAGAAATGCCTCTATTGTTATTTAATGGGTAAAAAATACCTCTATTGTTACAAAATGGGTCAAAAATATCTTTTTTTGAATAAATATATTTTTTTAAAAAAAAACAAATCTTGTCCTTTATAAAAATATTACTTTTAAGGAACTCTATTCTTGTTTTCTTTCTTTTTAAACCACTTTAAGTATAAAAATATAGGAAATTATTTTATTCTTCGGAATCTCATTTTATCAATTAAAATAGAATAATTTCATGTACTTTAAAGTTTTAAAGGATAATATATGTCATATATATATATATATAAGATCATAATAAATCTATCATTATTTTTATTCAAATAAAGATAGAAAATAATTATAATAAAATAAGAAATATTTTTAATTTTTTAATTTTTTTTAATTGAAGTAGAATAAATATTTGCTAATAAAAAAATATTAGTAGGAAAAAAATGTGTCCAAAAAATATATATATATTTATTTGAAAAAGTATATTTTTGACCCATTAAATAACAATAAGGGCATTTTTGGACCAAAATATTGACGATAAGGACATTTTTAGACTAAACTATAAACGAAGGACATTTTTGTTCATTTCAAATAATTTAAGGATATTTTTTATTCTTTTCCCTTATCTATATAATTGTGTATACAGAAATATTGAAACCATCATTTTCAATAGTATCATTATTATCTTTTTTGTTATCGTTGGAATTCTTTTAAAAATCTTAAATCCGCCATTAAATGGTGAATAAAACTAACGGCCTTTTAGTAGTATTGTTATTGTCTTCTGTTATTGTTGGAACTATGTGGTATGATTTAATAATTACCCTGATTATTTTTTCTTTTTGAAAATAATTTACATCAAATAAACCATTATAATGGAAAACAAAACTAATGGCTTTCTCAGTAGTATTGTTATTGTCTTTTTTGCAGTTTTCGTTATTATCGAAATTGTGTTATATATAATTCAACAACTACCTCGATTTTATTTTTCTTTTTTCTTTTTTAAAGAAAACATTAAATAAGTATGTGTCGAATATTAATAAATTTAAAATCTTAAATCTGTCATTAAAATGAAGAACAAAACCAATGGATCTAGACGGTAGAAATTGACATACATAATTTATTATCTAAAATAGTGGCTCTAAAATGGAAAATTCTAATTAATGAATTCTACTTCTTTCATCCTTTAAATTAGACAATACAGTTTGACTAGCCTTGATAATTTAAAATAAGTAATAAATATTGAATTCTTAATGAAGACTTTCTTTTTAGACCAAACAATTAAATGTTAGAAGTTACGAATTAAAGTAAAAATATACGTTACTTAACAATGTGTTAAATGATTTACTTTATTTATATGATAAACACAAATTTTATATATTTTAAATTTAATATAAATATTATTATTGGTTTAGAGTAAAATCAGCCTTCACCCCGCCTCCCTTAAAATATATGTTGGTCAGTGATGATTATGATTTATTCACATTATTATCAACCTAAACACGTTATACAACCAGTATTTTCCCTTTCTACTCTTTATTAGATTGGTAGACCTTATTAAAATAGTGAAGCCCTCGTGATTACCATAGTCTGCCCCATCTATATACGCAGGAATTACACAAATTATATAGTGTTAAGAGTTAATTACATTTTATTTCTATACTTTTTTAAATCACAAAAATCCTTTAAATTTGGTGAAATCCGGATACATCCCAAAAACGCTTCGATACATCACCTCTCGGTTCCGGATACATTCATCAACATCCCGATACATCAGATCTCATTTTTGGAATTTGGATACATCATTCAACATTCCGATACATCACGTACATCCCGATACATCATGTAAAGTGATGTATCCGATCAATACATCGCGTAAAGTAATGTATTCGAGAATAGAAGAGAGTAGGAATATTTGTAATTTTTTCAAATGGTAGGAAATTTTTAAAAATATGATAAAATAAATTGTGTATTTAAGTAAATTTTTCTTTATAAATTACTCGAGTTCAATTATTGCTTTTGTCGCACGATTTTTTTGAGAAACAAAGTCACAGACACATAAATTCATGGTTAGATCGAATTTTCTGTTAACTTTGCTTCTCTTATGATTTTGGCTATTTTTTATAGTATTAATTACATCAGTCTAGTCAGTCAACTAAACCATACATATATTTTTATACTTTTATTTGCTAAAAAATAATTGATATCTGAAAAAATAAAAAGAAAAGTGGTCATATTACAATGTGAAAGAGATTAATCCCTTGATTTATTTCATTAACCTCAATAGTTTATATACACAAATACAAGAGTATAATTAGACTATAATTAGGAACTAAATATATACAATCTGTCATAATATATTTTCATATATTCTAACATACCCCCGCAGTCGAAGTGGGAGGTCGCAGAATGTCAAGACTGTCCCAAAAATCCTCAAATAACACCAACGGAAGGCCTTTGGTGAAGATATCTGTAATGTGATAACGAGAGGGGACATGTAACACTCAAACCTGGCCACGAACCACCTTTTTACATACAAAATGTATATGTATCTCAATGTGCTTAGTGTGTTGATGCTGAACAGAATTACCAGCCAGATAAATGGCACTAACATTATCACAGTAAATCAAAGTAGCCCATGGAACAGGACAATAAAGTTACAAAAGCAAGTTTCGCAACCAACACGACTCAGAAACCACATTGGCAAACCCTCGGTATTCTGCCTCTACACTCGAACAGGACAAAGTATCTTGATGTTTGGCAGACTATGAGATCAAGTTATCACCTATAAAGACACAATAACTCGAAGTCGAACGTCGTGTATCAGGACACCCACCCCAATCAGCATTAGTATATGAGACAAGAGTGGTTATGGAAGAGGGATAAAGGTGAAGACCATAATCCAAAGTACCTTATAGGTAGCGCACAATGTGCTTGATAGCGTTCATGTGCTCATTCTGAGGGTCATGCATGAATAAGCATACATGTTGCACAACATAAGTAATATCCGATCTCGTGAATGTGAGGTATTACAGTGTTCCTGCAAGACTCCCATAAAGATATGGGTCCTCAAACGGTATGCTCACAATAGCCCCGAGCTTCGATTTTGGAGAAATCGAAGTAGGAGATGGTTTACACGATGACATGCCATCTCGTTCAATGATCTCGTCCGCATACTTTCTTTGAGATAAAAATAAACTACCTATATGACGAGTGACAACAATGCCAAAGAAATAACTCAATGGGCCCAAATCCTTCGTAGCAAATGCAGAGCTAAGAAGAGATATGATAGACCGACAGAGCGCATCAGAAGAAGCAGTTAAAATAATATCATCAACGTACAATAAAATATAAGCCATAGAAGTACCTTGATGATAAACAAACAAGGAATGATCGGTCTTACTGTGAGAAAATTCAAGGGTACGGACATAATTTGAAAATCGTTTATACCAAAATCGCGGAGCTTGTTTCAGCCCATAAAGAGATTTGTTCAACAAATACACATGATTAGGTCTATCAGGATCCCGATAGTCCAAAGGTTGATACATGTAAACAATCTTCTTGAGTTTGTCATATAAGAAAGCATTTTTGACATCAAGTTGATGAATCGGCCATGCCTTAGAAAGAGCTAAACTAAGAACCATACGAATAGTCGCTGGTTTGACAACTGGACTAAATATCTCACACAATCCACGTCAACCTATTGGGTCTTACCATCACCTACAAGACGAGCTTTATGTTACTCAAACGAACCATCAGATTTTTCTTTATGAGCAAAAATCCACATACACCGAATAACATTAATATTTGGAGGATGGGGAATCAATTCCCACGTCTTATTTTGATTAAGAGCATTATATTCATCATCCATAGCCAATTTTCAATTCGGGGCACGAAGAGCAGACACAGGATTATGGGGTAGAAGGGACTTCAAGACGGATGTAAGAAGGTTGAAGGACCTCTTAGGCTTATAGATTCCATGTTGACTCCTAGTAACAGGATCGGTGGATAGACTAAAGGGAGAGACGAGAATAGGTGGAGGAGAAGAGCTAGGTGGGAGAGCGAAAGAAGACGTTGGGGCCAACCCAGCAGGCAGTGAAGGAGCGATCTGCCCAAATAAGGGGTTAGAGTCATTGGCTGGGCATGACGGGATGGGTAGCGGTGCGAGAGAAAGGTGGTGATTTGGCGAGTTTGTGGAGGTAGTGAAATGACAAACCACATAGGGAAATGGTCCATCGTCTAAAAATTGTTATGTGTGATTTTGAGAAGTATGTACCTTGGCAAAAGGAAATTGCATCTCATTAAATATTATGTGACGGCTAATGATGATTTTTCGAGATGACAAATCAAAAAATTATACCCACGATGATGTGATGGATATCCCAAAAAATACACAAAATTGACTGGGGTTGAAATTTGTTTATGAGTGTGGAGGGAATGAGAGGATAACATAAACACCCAAATACACGAAGATGGGAATAAGAGGAATCCTTCCAATAAAGAATGTGAATAGGGAATTGATAGTTTATCAGTTTATGAGAAAGGATGTTGAGAAGATAAGTTGTCATTTGCAAAGCATGATGCCAAAAGTAAGGAGGAAGGGAAGCATGGGCCAATAAGATACAAATAATGTTATTAATCGTATAGATTTATCTTTTGACTTTTTCATTTTGAAGAGATGTGTGAGGACATGACAATCGCAATGACAGACCATTGGCTCTATAGAAGTCCCAAAAGGGGACATTATCAAATTCCTTGTCATTATCACATTGAATATTCTTGATGTCCCGCTCAAAGTGAGTTCGAATAAATATCTTGAAAGTTAAAAATGTGGAAAAGGTTTGTGATTTGTACAATAAAGGAAACGTCCAAAACAATTTAGAATAATCATCCATAAATAAGACATAATATCGATGACTAGAGAAATTCAAAATGGGTGATGTCCAAACATCACTATGTATAATATCAAATGGCATAAGAGTGCTAGAATTCGAATCATAAAATGGCAACTTAACATGTTTTACAAGAGGCAAGAATGACAAATACGGATATCTTTACTTGGATTACAATCAATCAATTTATTCTTCCTAAGGAAATTCAATACAGATGCTCCCGGGTGATCCAAACGAACATGCCAAAGAGATGGTGCCAAAGCAGCAAAAGTAGATAGTGAAGTGACTGGATTGGTGATCGGATAAAGCTTTCCCTGACTGTTACACCTCATTACCAGCCTCCCCGTCTGAAAATCCTTCACAGAAAACCCAAAAGGATCAAAATCAATAAAGACAGAATTACCAGTGGTAAATTTGAGGACAAACACCAAATTTTTAACTAGGTGAGGGGCATAAAGGTCATTGTTTAAGTGCAAAGAGGACACTGGGAAGACAAAGTCGTGTGATCATAGACATGAATTGGAATTGATTGACCATTACAAATAATTATACCACATTTATTGCTCTTATTAAAATAAGATGTGAGGTTACCATGCATGGATGTCATGTGAGAAATGGCACTGATGTCCATGTATCAATTTGCATATGGAGGAGTGATCCCAAGAGTATGCATGGCGGCTTTAATGTCCGTAGGAGTAGGGGCTGTCGTGTAGAAGTGCTGAGGTCGGGGGCCAAGAGCACCCGCTCATGGTGGCTGCTGTTGTCCATAATTGGGTCGGAATTAAGAAGTTGAAGGATATGGACATGGTGGTATAGCCCAAGAACCCCATGATGCCATCCAGGACACTGCTGCCCGCAAGCCCACAGAGAATAGGGTGGAGGGTTCTGCCCCGTTGACTGTTGCCTAGTGTCGCGGCTATTGCCGCCTCCTAGCTCACCACTGCAGCCTGTATTACCGCTGCTGCTGGAAGCTCATTTGCCATCTCCACGACCACCATTGTTGCCGCGATATTTTCCCCCATTATTTCTTCGATTGTGGTTCTTCTTTCCACCATTAGAATTGCGGTTGGAAGATAAATTATCAGGAACATTAAGAGGACCCTCAGACAAGCGAGCAACTAAGGCAGGAAAAGAGCTTTGGGCCACTTTCTTAGCACGACCAACCTCCTCAAGAGTGAGCATTGAACGGGCATGATAAAATTGAGGCAACGGGTCATGTTGGCGAATAAGAGTGGTCACACCTTGGTAGGGCTCGGTAAGGCCAGAGACCAGTTGAAGAACTAGTCGATCATTAGCGATCGGGGAGTCGACATTCTTGAGTTGATCCGTCAGAGATTTGAGATGTTTGCAATAGGCAGAGACATTCGGAAAATCTGTCATGTCGACATGAGTGAAGTCGTACTCAAGGGTGACAGCATGAGAGTGTTTGTTATCCTGAAATATGTCACGCAAGCGATTCCAAGCCTCTATTGTCGTGGTGTCGGGTTCAAGAATTGTATGCAAAAGATCATGAGAGATAGTAGCGTAAAGCCATTGGAGAATGATGGCGTCTAGGGTGGACCACAGTTCTTTCTCCTCCTCTTGTTGAGGCCGTTTCACCGTGTCCGCTGCCGAAGGAATAATACGATCAATCACCCGATGGGATCTTGCATGAATCTTAAAGAGTATCGCCTATGTGGAATATTGTACGTTCTCCATTTCAAGAGTGATGGAAACATGGTTCTTGATGTTGGATACAGCAAGAGCATAATGAAAGAAAGATTTAGAGTTAGACATGGTGATTGAGAAGAGAGGAAGAGGGAGAGGGGGGGGGGCGACGATAGTAGGAATCCGAGAAGAAGAAGAAGGTCGGATCATGCCCTAGAAATCTGATACCATGAAAGAGATTAATCCCTTGATTTATTTCATTTACCTCAATAGTTTATATACACAAATACAAAAGTATAATTAGGCTATAATTAAAGAAACTAAACATCTCTATATTAGGAACTAAATATATACAATCTGTCAGAATATATTTTCATATATTCTAACAGAAATTGATGAGTAGTAGACTGACGGCTAGGATAATCAATTATTAATATCATCAAAGCTAATAATTTATACTGGGCCATGTATATATGTTCAACCTATAATATTATAAAATATCTCATCCCTAATAATAACTCGACAACTCAATAAAACGAAAACAAAAAATTTTTAAAACATGTATACCAAAAGAATATTTAGTCACAAATTATAAGATAAAATAATAAAACTTTACTTTATTTAAGATAATAAAAAGTACCATTAAATTACTACTCTATGATTTAATTTCATTTATATGGTCCCAAATCCCAGATGAGAATCACTATGACCCACTTGTTTCATAAAATTAAATTGACTTAAGACAAATTTAGTAGCATGTAGATGCAAATTTATTGCTCTTTTTAATGCCAAAGATTTAATCATTTTGCAGTAGACTTCAACCTTTGGGCCCACTTAAAAAATCTAGTCACATAAAGTTGATTGCTTACCATTATATGAAGAAGATAAATTAATATTGAGTTTAAGCTTTATACTCACCGTTTCAAATTATATGTCTTTTTTTTATTTTTTAATATTTAAATTATATAAATTTTGATTAATATTTAAAAATATATCTTATCATCATATTGACATAAAAAAATTAATAATACTTATGACATAGTTTTTATATAGGCAAAATGATTTAATGGACCTCTGTTACGTGTATGAGTTTGTATTCTAGAGTTTTCTACTTAATTTGATCCAAACTTTAATTTGAGCAATATATTGAATTAAAAAAGTTTTTTTTTCTTTTATTTGTGTATATTTATAATTATTAGTATGCTGACGAGAGTAACCGTCCAAGAATAGAAGCTTTTCAAGTGGTAGTTGGCGACAACTACTTTATACAATATCCAAAAACAGAAAGTAGATACCTACCAAATAGACCAAAAATAATATTAGAAAAGAAGATATATATAAACCTATCAAATAGACACAAAAAAAGAGTTTAGGTTTATACATATTCATGTGAATATTATTTTATATTATAAGGTTATCTACTAAATGATATCTACAATAAATGAGGAATTGAGAAAATTTGCTAAAGAGTGTCAGCTTTTTGTTTTTTTCTAAATGTATAGACGATTTTGAAATGATCAATTGATAATTTGGATGAAATGAAGCTCTATCATGAATTTAGGTATGAATAATTTTAAAGGGCTTCTTTATATCATTGAAGCAATCAATAATGGAGTCAAATTGTGAATTTACGAGCTTGATGAATGTAGAGTGCATCCAAAAAAATAGAATTAGTAAACATTCAAGATGATCTGATGTCAAGTATTTGACTAATAGCAGGCAGTTGAGATACTGAATTTTAAATTTATGAATTCAGGATTCTAGTCTTTCTAAGTTCTAAGATTCTAAATTAATAATTCATACATACTAAAACAAATAGAAAATTTAGGTCAAAGTTAGACGAATACATACTTTAATCTCTGGCTTTGTCCCTGATTTATAGATAACTCTCCTTAAAGATGATCTGATTGTAGGAATGGATATGGTATGGTGGATATCAAATACCATATTTAAATTATTATTTTTGATGTTGCGATTTTGGTATTATGATATTGATATGCATTTCTACAAAATTTTGATATATGTTTTATAAGATGAATACTGAATATCATACCACAATACATAATTACATATATAAATCATATATATTATTATAATGCTATCAAATATATAAAATATTATTTGTACATAAAACTAATTATTTAGATGTTAGAAATTTGACTACTTTATCTTTGATTGATCAATGTCTTTTTTGTGTAATTGATTAATGAAGAAAATTGCATGATTCTAATTTCTTTAGGATATTTTTACATGTATAAGATTTTAGTATGATATAATTGAGAAGTTTCTTGAAAAACCAAAGTCATATATAATATTCTATTATATTAGTATATGAAAGTCGAAATCGAACATGATTATCGATTATCATATCGTAAAATATCAAAATCAAACTTTAAAATATTAAATTATATAATCTGATAAGATGATGACATAATATTTTTAAAAATTAAAAAATAAAATTATCAAATTATAATTTTTAATACCGTATCATGCCCATCCTCATATGATTATATAAATAGATAGTTACCAAAAAGATTTAAAGAGAGAGAAAAGATATCTAGCTATGAAATAGATGTATATCTGCAACGTATATTACCAAAAAAAAAAAACATATATATGCAACGTCTACCTTACGTGTTATTTCCTCTTTATTGTCGAAAGTAAAGAAAATGACAGGAAACAAATCTGGGAAAAGGAAAAGAAAATATTTAGGAAAAACAAAAGACAAGGGATCCTACTAAAAGAATATTATTTTTCATTGAATGTTTTGCTGAAAAATGTTCAATGGCTATTTCCGTAAATATTTTTATTAAATCGGTGAGAAAAGAATTAATAATATTGTTTTCGTATAGAAAAATTAGGAAGTTTCTCATTATTTCAGTAAGAATCTGTTTTTCACCATATATTTTTCTAGTGAACTGATTCGATGAAATATAAGTGAAAAAATCATGCTCTATCGTATACATTTGATTCACGGGGGCAGCGGAAAGGAAAAGAAAATTACCCAGGGAAAAAGTGGGAAAAAAAGGAGGATAAAATTCAGTTATATGTCAAGGAAAATGTGTTTGTAACCCTTTTTCAATTGCCTTTAAAAAAAACAAAACTTGATGATAGATGTTATGTAGAATTTAATAGATAATTTTACTTAGAAATGTAAAATTAGAAGTTTACTAACTACTACAAAATAAAATAATCTTATGTCGAATGCATGTATCAGAGGATATATAACGACATACAAAATACGTTCAAACAACATATAAGATATATACAATAACATAATTGTATGTTTTGTGTATATCATGTTTTTATTGGATATATACAACGACATAATGATATTTTTTGTTTATGTTATTTACTATATGTTATAATTAGTTTATGAAAGCGGGTAATTGATACCTTAATTTTGCATCTATAAGTAAATAGTCCCATATTTTTATCTATCGTGTGTTCGATATTCAAGATTACGACTAATAAAGACTCAAACGACATAGAACTCGCTTAAAGAAAAAATGTTTTTTATCAGAATTATCTCCGTAATCAGAGTATTGACAAATGACAATGCAGAAAAAATTACATGGGCTTCACGGGAAAGCCCAAAGATGGAGCCCCATCCAAATGTAGTAAAGACACTGCATGGCCCATTTCTTAGAAAAGAGTTTTTTTTTTTAATTTAGAAATAACATTAGTGTAAAATAATGAATTGCATAAACATTTGTGTAAGGCAATATTTCTTAAGACATCACCACAGTGTGTGGTGGGATTGATAAAGAGTATTTCCTCCTTGAATGAATTTTTTGCAGCACAATTTTAAATTAATCAAATTTTAATATAAATATTAGATATCAAACGAGAAATAATGAAATAAAAACATTTTTTAAATATATTTTTGTGTCTGTTAGAGCATGCTTTTCACCTATTCTTTGACTTACAATTCTGTATGATACTGTCACAAACACTAAATTTTCAGCTACCCCTTAAAATAATAATTACAGATTTTTTCAACATTGATATAGTCGTAATTAAATATGTACTCTTCTGTCTTTTATTTGTCATATTTTTATTTTACACTCTTCTTAAAAAATTATTAATAAAGAAAATATTTTGATTATTTTATTCTTATTTATATCTTAGGATATAATTTCTTCTTATTGAATATTTACTTTATTAAGATATTTGTAGTCTTTCAGAACAATCATTCCTAAGAATAATATGAGAAAAAAATTAATTAATCATTTGTTTTGAATTTCTAAAATGACAAATACTCTCTCCCTTTTCATATTACTTAACCTCTATATTAAAAATAGATGTATCATTTTACTTATCCAATTTAAAAAAATAATAAAATCTTTTTTTTCCTTTCTACCCGTATGTAGTACGTATTAAATAAGCACATGAAGTAGCAATGGTCAAATTTAAAATTTCAAAGTATCAATTATAAAGTTAGTTAAGCAAAATACATCTCTAATAAAAATTTTCTTAAGAGGTATGTCAACTCAACATGAACCATGTAATATGAGAGAGAGTGTGTAATTTGAAATAATTATTTTTAAAAATTACGATAGATAATTTGAGACGATGAAAATATTTTTATGCTTATCTGTATTGTATAATCAAGTCAAACACTTGGTACTATTTCTTTTAAAGAAAATATCCAAGTTTGAAAACAAAATATTCATGCAACTTAATCAAGCATAGTCAAAATACAAGACAGTGTTTTTCTTACTTCACATGTAAACATAATTGAGGATTATTAACTATATTTATACATCATCATTTAATTTGTTTAGTACTTCTAAAAAGACATTATAATAAGTAACATGCTAAAATGGGTAGTTAGTAACATTCGGTATCATAGAAAAAGTCTACGATTTAATTGAAGTCACGGGTAAAGTTTCTATCTTGTGATTAAAAAATCGTGAATTTAGATAATGAAATAACTTTTTGTAGAAATATAAAATAAGACTATGTATAATATATCTTTGTAATTTGATCCTTTCCGTATTCGGCATATAATGAAAGCTTTAGCACCAGGCAGCTGACTTTTTTTATTATTATTTGATTAGATACTGAGTTGGCCTATTAGGATTTGTTATATTGCTCATATCCCAAACAAAAATACTTCATGTTAATTTTGGAGTCAAAATCTTCACTAAAGAAAATTAAAGTATGATATATACCTTTTAAGAATATTCAACATATCGTATAATATCAACAAAAAAAAAGAAATTAAAACATATCTTGTATCATATAATTTTTCTGCAAAGGGTGTTATATTAACTCTCGTTGAATAAGAATAGTTCCGCCGTTACTAGTGGTATTACTTATTTTGCCTTTGTGGTACTAATCAATCATATGAACAAATTCTTTTAGATTTTTTTATTAAAAAAAAACTGATGATGCATGCAATTGAGTAAAGATTGGACAAGATCAAATATATATTTGCACATAAATACGTCATAATGTGAACTCTAATGCAAGAAAGTTTGCAGTTTACTTTCTTATTATAGGCAATTGAATTTAAAATAAAATATAATGTAGCTCTTAATTTAGTATTAATAGAAAGTCTAGTCCCTCCATTTTTTGGCATTTTATAATTTTAATTTTTATGATATCTTGACTAAATATATTTAATTCTTAATTAATTGAAATATGCACATTGATCAAGGATTAAAAATGCACATTTTAATTAATTAAAAATTATATATGTTGAGTCATATCTCACGAGGATTAAAATTATAATTTATTAATAATTGATTGATCAGAAGTGCTATCATCCCTTTAATTGATAATATTACGTAGTGATTTCTTATTTGTGTTTCTTGATAATCCTGAAAGTCAACTCGTATTAAGTTATTAACAGTGTAACTTGAGTTGACATTTTAAGGGATGACTTGACCCCTATGATTTTAAATTATTTTTTAAAAAATAAAAAAATAAAAACAGAGCCCATGGGTTTAATTTGCTAGTTATCATTACAGCATGTCAACTCTTTCTATAAGTTGAAGCAGATGAGTAAAGTATTATTAAATCCAAGATATCATATTTAAATGAAAATTTCATAATTTGACGTAACCATTTTTCATCAAAGTAACAAAGCTCGTCACCAACATGAGTTATAATGAAATAGTTGAGTTTCCTCTATTTTAATTTGCACCTCAAAAACAGGTCTTATAATGTGTGGATTTGACTTTAATGGAGTCTCGATGAGAGTACCATACAACAATAAGATACTAATCAACGTAATTTCATAAGTGGAGTTTGAGAGGGTAAAATATACATTAATCTTAGTATCTTACTCTTATCTCGTAGAAATAGAGATATTATCTATGATAGACCCTTAACAAGTTACGAAGCTTGTGATTTTCTCAAGAGAACTTTTCTATATTTTTTTTAAGAAAAGGATGATATTTGCCTGTTTATTATTAAAAAAATTTAATATTGCTCTATTTATATTATCGGTTCGTATATAATCGTTTAATGTTATATTATCGAATTTATATATGCCTTTAAATTTGCAACAAGTACTCAAATTTGCTCTTTCTCTGTTAACCTCATTCATTTTAGCCAGAAGTGGCATGAATCTTCTCATCATATCAACCCTTCTTTTTCCATCTCTATCCAAAATCACTAACATCTTCACGAAAAATTTTAACAGTCATTACTATTATTTTGAAGATCCATGTAATTCATTAATCCATTAGATTTTAGGTAGATTTATTTCGATGAAAATATCATCACACCAAATTCGGATCGTGACAATTGAGATGATTAGACAACTAAGTAAGATATGAGCTAGGAGTTGTTTTTTTAAAATAAAAAAAACACTAAGGAGGTGATGTTGATTTATATTTAAGGACACATGCAATGAATGAAGAAGAGAAGACAAAACATGTTCCTTGCTTATTTGGACCAGCTTGGCCAAGGGGTTTGACTTCAATAATTTAATCCATTGACTTGAATTAAATTTTAATAGTTATAGTCTATTTAATTCTTTATAATTTTAAAATTATGATGACCAAATCTAGCATAATATGTACGACCTTGAGTCCAATATATATATATATGGTTGTTGCTTTGTTATGTATTGGATTGAGTCATGAAGCTAGGCTATCCACGTTTGCTAATTACGTAGTACTTATAATATAGACAATATAATATACCATATTTCGGTTCCAAGGAGTTTATCAAATGCAAATTAAGAACTTGAAGTTTAGGAGCTCATACAATAATCTTATTAATTAAGTTAATATATAATAATTTGTTCTCGAAATCCAATTAAGAACTAACATCAATTAATATGAATAATGTGGCAAAATATTGATGTCAATCATTATTTCTAGGAGAAACTATCTTATTAGACATACATCCATACCATATATACTAATTTTATGTATACTTTCAAATAATTATGTATCTTATCACTAATTAAGAATTTTCTATCATCTATTGAAGAAGATACACCTAAATACATATATTTTTCTACCAAATACACTGAAAATAGGAAGAGAGTATGGGGAGGGAGGCAATTGAGATAGTCATGTATCCCAGATACATGCGAATCACACTAGATACATAATAGATACATATATCTATATGTATTCAGTGTGATTCGCGTGTATTTGAGATACCAGATACATAGGAGAGTGGCGAACGAGATGGGAGGGAGGCAAGGGAGATTGTCTATGTATTCCAGCTACATGCGAATTTACTACAGTGTATCTAGAACAAATTACACCTAGTTTTAACCCCATATGTATCTTGAGATGCATGTATCTGGATGCACCAAAATCTGATAAGATTCGTAATATTGCACACTAGAGTGTATCTAAATAATTAGCTTCTAAACTAGTGAAATTTCGATAAGTTTCCCTTATTTTTTAAGTGGTGTGTAAAGTCCAGATTGGACAAGATAAAGTGAACAAAGAGAGTATAAAAGAAGAGAAAAAATATCGAGTGTGAGTAAATTTTAATGTCTTTACTCAATGATCCAGATAATTTTAAGTGAAATTCAAATTGCTAATGATTAAAATAAATTATTTTGATACAAATATTTCTAGCAAGGACGATAAGTATTTTGAGACGGTACGGTAGAGTATGATTTATACTTAGACTCAAAATTTAAAAATAACTATATTATACTTATGTATTCTTATTACACTGCCCTACCTATTTTCTTGTTAAAACCCTCTTAATTACAACAAGGATGTGGAGGGCACAAGAATTGACAACTATAAATTGATTGGGGAACAAGAACTTATCATTATGACCAAATTAATATCTTATTATTAATTGAAAATAGGACGACATTTTAGATTCAATGTATACAACACTACCTCACCTGCTGTTATATATTTGGAAAGTCTAATGAACAGTTAAGTAAACTCTATAAATTAACAAGCAACTTATTTTTCATGCTTAGCTGTGCTTAATTATGTCTTTTTAATTAATTAATCTATCTAATAACTTAGATTTGTTTTTACGGGCTTAATTAGATCAAGGATTCAAATTTGTTGGGTGTTTGCCCTGACTTTCTTAGTATAATATTAGGTTTTTCTTTTTCTAAAAGGAAAACACAATGTCTCCATATTTGGCTAATCCTTTTTCTAATAGAAAAAGGTTTATGACTCTATAAATAGAGGTTTATTCCTTCTAACTTGATAGCATTCACAATTTAGTCTTAGGGGCTTTGAGAGTTTTGTGTTGGAGAAAAAACGGTGAGACACAAGTGTTACGTTAGCACTTGTGTGAACCTCTTTTTATTCCGAGTGAATTGTGTGAGGTTATTTCTCTCGATTATTTGTATTCTCATATTTATAGTGGATTGCTCATCTCCTCTTATGGATGTAAGTCGGTTGACTGAACCACATTAAATGCTTGTGTCTCTTTTGGTATATTTCTCATTTGTCTTCTTACTCATGGTCATTCGAGGTTTGCTTTGCTAGCTTCCACATGACACCTAATTATTTTCGTTCCTAACAAAATTAATGACCAGGTTGCTAGCCAGTTATGGTGGGTAAAAATTTATCCGCACTCGGTGTTTACAGCATATCACCATCAACAATATTCAGTGTGATTTTACTAGTGGCGTCTGAGGAAGATGATGTGTATATATGTAGCCTTATCCTATCCTGTAAAGGTAAAGAGTCTATTTACGAAAGACGCCTGACTCAAGTAAAGCATATAAAAATAAATTGTACGTAAAACAAATACAGTAACGAAAAAGTCATGCACGCTGAGAACAATAAAGAAGAGAAAAGTCATTATCAACCAATAGTACGTTAACTGAAGCAAAGGAAACAACATTTAATACTAAAATCGAAGGATAAAATATTAAAAGTGTAATAATAGCATAACTAGAAAGGTAACTAGACAATGTTCGATTACCTACTAGTTTTAACCCTAATCTTCGACTTCTATATTTTCTTATCTAAGATCATAACCTCAGTATGTTTACACACATTTATATAATTAATCATGGTAAAGTTATAAATTAAACTAAAAATGTATATTAATTGATCACGATTTAGTGATTTCCGTCTTCTCTCTAGCCATCTTTATATCTGCCTGAATTAGGTCATGATCAACATAATTCTAGAATTTAAGGTGATAGAAATACTAATAGAATCTTGAAAAGAATTAAAATATACACTTAATAAATATAAACATCGAATACGAATAAGCTATGGTTGGGGGAAAAATGTGCCAGGTCTTGTCATATGTTAGAAAAGAAAATGTCCTATACGAGACTAAAAAAAAATAATCTACCTAAATGAAAATGGGTTATAAATGATGACAGTAATTTTAAAAGATTTTCTTATTGCATAATTAGAAAAGAAAAAGGAGGATGGTGAAAATTAAACTCATATTTATTTTATTTTGCAAAGAGTTTCATCGATATGACTAAATTAAATTCTCTTTGATATAAGTATGTCGTTGAATTTTTGATATTTTTTCATATATGAGTTACAAGATAATTTAATTACAAGATAATACAATACATATTTGCATCTGGACAATTAAACTCATACTTATTTATTATGTGAAGAGTTTCATCGATATCATTAAATTATAAATTTTTGATAACTATTGATACTTTGTAATTAAGTTAGCTCATGCTACTAGAGAAATTATTGCATATTAACGGATAATATAGTAGGAGTACTTTTTATTAGATGATAAATATGCTTAATTAAATAGATTAATATTTAATATGGTTCTAAAATATAGTACGTTGCACGGCCATAGTATAAACACGCAGGCAATTAAGGCACTAGAGAATCTTAAATGTTCGGTTCCGTTACGTCCGGAGGGTCGTTTAATTTCATAATTACAAACAACAATAAAAGATTATAAATCAGCCTCAAATTATATATTTTTTTCTACTTTTATTCAATTTTTTATTACAAAAAATCACTCTCACATGCTGAGTTTTACTAAGTCTATCCTTTAAATGATTACGTTGCGTGGAGAATCCATGTCTTCTTCAGCTTCCTTGAGTTTAACTACATTTCGAATTTCACGTTGCTTTGTGAACCCAATGTATCGACGTTAATTAAAAGTCTTCTCAACTATAATAACACTGCCTAAAAAAGATAACAAAAAAGTCGGTATTTGAAAGGAAAAAAACATGTAATCAACATAATTTTTTCTCTATAAAATACAACAAAATTACTTTCGACACTATACGACTCCAAAATTTACGACCCCAGTTTTAGGGGTCATGTCTTCTTCAACCTACAATATTCTTCACAAAAATCAAAATTATGATTCTACAAATAACATTGAGTTTTTGAACACTTGAGAAATGGTTAATTTTTAAACAAATTGATTGGGAGGATAAGAGAGAGAAAATGAATGATACCAATAGTTTATTATGCTGAAAAGGGAATGAAAATTGGAACTTTAGTTTTCTAGTAAATTGGCAACGTGGGACAGTGATGTCCATATATTTGGAGGGTTAATTTTAATGTATTGATGAATCAATGATTGA
Organism: Solanum dulcamara; assembly: GCF_947179165.1. Classification (NCBI taxonomy): domain Eukaryota; kingdom Viridiplantae; phylum Streptophyta; class Magnoliopsida; order Solanales; family Solanaceae; genus Solanum; species Solanum dulcamara. The sequence goes on along the minus strand of NC_077237.1, from coordinate 5,560,542 downwards.
GTAATAATGATAGTCTAGCTAAAGGTTTAGTGATTTATATTATTATTTTTTTGGATAGTTTGGCAGTAACTAGTTTTGTGTCTAGCTTCTGGTGTGCAGATTCCGTATATTCTTATCACAACTTTCACAACTTGAGTTAGATAATTAAATGTTGAATGTATTGTATTATGTGAAAATCATTAGAATTATGTCACTTGGAGAAATTAAGACTTAACGTTATGAGATTTAGGAAAATGATTATAGGATTTGGTGAGTTGGGTCTAGGCTAGATATATAATAATATGAGTGTTTGCGGACTTGATTACTTACGAATATTGTATATTTGATAGATTGGAAATGTTCCGAGGCATTGAAGAAAGGAAAGACATTGATGAATTAGCTTGCTTGATTTCGATTATTCGGTTGAGGTAGGTTATGGTTTATTCTAATATCATAGATAGACGCTCAATAGCGATTGATAGTCGTTGAGTAATGTTGTGAAGTTTTCTATGCATTTAATTGTTGTGGTTTAGATGGTTGATATGTTGTTGTGATTGGTCTGCAATACCAAGACTGTGAAATTCATAATCTTGAATTTGTCCTATAAAAAATGGTGTCTTGAATAAAGAAGGCTTGATGAAATATTGTTTATGAAGTGGAATATGATAATAAAGAGTGATAAATTTAGCATGACACTATAACTCATGAATGTTGTAGATTCTTTTATGAAATCTCTTGAATATTAAGTTAGTAATAATGACTTTTCAACAAAGGTAATTCTAACGACCATTAGGTGTGAGACGTTAACTAGGGTCCTATAGCACAACAATTTAGCGTGATATAGGTAGAATGGATACTTTTTTTTGTTATTATCTTGTTTTATTTGAGCTTTTTAAGATCATGTTCAAACTTTTAATCAGATATTTGAACTGTTGAAGGTACTTTTCTATGGTCATACTTCGACCACTTATTCTTTCTCCATGTATTTTTTCTTCGAGAACTCGCTATGAAATTGAGTTTTATTAATAAAACCAGTCTAGAATTCAATTTTATTATGCGTTTTTATATTAATTATCCCCAAGGTATTGGTCCTACTTCTAATTCTGAATTTTTTTTTGAAAAATTTAAACATCTCTAGACAAGTCAAGGGGAAAACAAAAGACTCAAATTTAGCATAACTCCAATAGACAAAATAGGGGCCAGATCTAGGATAGTACTGGGATATTAGATTGGTCCACAAAAGGTTGAAAATTGAAATTGTGTATAGAGCTAAGGGGGCCAGAAAAGGAAAGAAAAAGACTAGTTCCGTTGTTACAAAAAAGCCTCCGTGTTTCACCTTCCATTCTTAATTAATTTCGAGTTCAAATATTTATGAAGAAGAAAATTTTAGTATGAATTATTTTTTTCTAATTTAATGGGTCCTACGTCACATGATTAATACCGGACATCTCATTGTTTGATCTATATGTTAATTCAACGTTCAACTTTTGCATCAATTGATTCCATCTTTAATGGCGTATAAATCGCATGAATCTAAATTAGTTTGATCCATAGTACATAAATAACAAAAAAAAGAAGAGACAAGTCTCTTTGTTTGACCCATACCAAGTCAACTTTTCTGTTTTTGCATGGAAATGATATAAGAACTAGTCTAGATATAAGACTTACCTAATTAATTAAAATGGTTTAAATTAATACACTCAACTAACACTTGTTTTGCCACGTTTTTCCTCTCTATAAAAGTACGTTGTTTCTAGCATAAAAATACATCAAAATTAAAATTCTTCTCCTCTTCAATTCCTTCTTCAACTTAGCCATTTTTATTTTTATTTTTTGAACTATTTCACATATTATAATGTGTCCAACAATGAATATTTTGGCAGTTGAAAAAACTAAGGAAAATTATGAGGAGAAAAGTGAGTGTAGATATCAAAAAGGAGTTAGGCATTTATGTGAAAGTGGGATTACTAGAATTCCAAGCAAATATGTATTGCCAATTTCAGATAGGCCTTTAATTGTGAAGAAAGAAGAAAAAATTGATGAAAATCTCAACTTGCCCATTATTGATTTTGCTCAATTGCAAGGCCCCAATAGATCTCAAGTTCTCAAATCACTTGCCAAAGCATGTGAAGAATATGGATTTTTTCAGGTAAGTTTTGTGAACATTTGAACATTTACATGCACCTCGATTAATTTCATCAGTACCTGCTATCTCCCATCAACATAGATGTTGAGTAACTTTGTCCGTCTAGAGTTGAACAAATGAGGAGAAATCACCTATTTGTTAATTCAGAGACCTCACAATTCTCAAGCCATTTCATTGACCACGAGGATTCAATTCTTTTATTTTTTTTCATATGAATTGCTAAAAGGGATCACATTTCCTTCTTTTTATCCTATGCTTTTGCAACCTTCATATACATTTTAAATTCTTAAGCTTATATATACACATGCATAGTTCCAGCCAAATGTAATGAACTCAATTGAATTCACAGAATTCGGTCGCCATCGAAATAAAATCTATCATAGAATTGCTTCACTCTAGTGATGCAGTGTATTGAAAAGATTCTTCCGCTCTTAATCAGATATCTCGTGTTCAAATCTTAAAAATAATATGATCATAGATAAGGAACACTGAAATCTCCCACAGTGAACCTTGTACAACGTGAATTTAAATTAATTGAATCAATAAATTCTGACCCTGTTTTTTGTCTTGATGCAGTTGGTGAATCATGATATTCATAGTGACACAATTAAGCACATAATTGAAGTGGGGAAAAAATTCTTTGAACTTCCCTTTGAAGAAAGAGCAAAATACATGTCTACTGATATGCAAGCACCAGTAAGACTTGGCACAAGTTTCAATCAAAACAAAGATGGAGTATTTTGTTGGAGGGATTTTCTCAAACTTAGTTGCCATTCTTTGTCATGTGATCTCCTTTCACTTTGGCCCTCTTCTCCAGTGGATCTCAGGTGACTATTCAATATTATAAAATAACAAAATAATAATAATAAATGTCAACCTTTATAATAAGATCTCCACTTGCATTATTAAATGTCATAACTTATTTCTTTAGGTTGCTTGCTTCATCATTTACAAAGTCAACTAATTTACCTTGTTTTATTTTACGTGGCACTATATTTTAATTATTTTCAAAGTCAAATATTTAAATATCATTGAAATATTAATTATTATGATATATAATATTTCTTGCGTAGTTTTTAAATATATAAATTCTTCAGGTGAAGTAACTTGATTCTATGTCAAACTTGACATGAAAAATTCATTAAATTATTTAACCCACATGGCCACTCTCCTAAACGCTTAAACTAAAAATAGCCCGAGGACTTAATAATATATGTATAATCATGTATAAGTTTATATAATCTATGTATAACAGTTACAAAAAGTAAACAGTGAATTCGATAGTTATTTGTGTAAAGATCTTTTTTCTTGTTTACTGACAAAAATAGTTACTTTTTGGATTGATGAATAGGGAGGCAGCTTCAAACTACTCAAAGCAAACAAAATTCTTGTACCAATTGTTAATTGGAGCAATTCTTGAAAGCTTGGGAATAGTGAATAATGAAAACAATATTGATAGTAATAATTTGAAAGAGTTTGAGGATGGGAGCCAACTTTTAGTGTTGAATTGCTATCCTTCTTGTCCAGAGCCAGATTTAACACTTGGGATGCCACCACATTCAGATTATGGTTTACTTACACTTCTACTACAAGATGAAGTTAAAGGTTTACAAATACAACATCAAGGAAAATGGTTGACTGTTGAGCCTATTCCTAATTCATTTGTTGTCAATGTTGGGGACCATCTTGAGGTCAGTTCCGTTTCATTTTATGTGATACTATTACTATATTTAGGAGTCGAACAACTTTTTTTGGTTCAAAAATAGTTATTGTTATGAAGTTTCAAATTCAACACGGGAACTTTAGGTCATTTTATAATTACAAGAGCTGAAAAGTGGTTGTTTATCAATTTAACACTTTCCTCTTTAATAAAATCCTACTTGACACGCATCTGGATTAATCCAATCTCAATATGATATCGGACCCCAAATGAAAAATCTGAAAAAATACTCTAAATGATTCCATATTATTATATTTTTACCTTTTTTTTTTGCTACGAACTTTGTGTTCTCAAAAAATTATCTAATTTTTCCCTATCAATTTTACAGATTTTCAGCAATGGGAGGTACAAAAGTGTGCTACATAGGGTACTTGTAAATTCATCAAAATCAAGAATCTCAGCTGCTTCACTACACAGCCTGCCTTATAGCTCCAAAATTCAGCCTTCTCCAAAGCTCATCAATGAATCAAACCCTAAACTTTACAAAGATACAGATTTTGCTACTTTTCTTGAATATCTTTCATCTTGTGAACACAAAAGCAAAAGTTTCTTGGAATCTAGAAAATTGGCTAATTGATCAGAAGTCTCGAGTTCGAGCCCTAAAAATAGAGTCGCATTTGATAGAGAGAACGCCTTACCTACAACGCAAGACTTTCCGACAGGAATCTGAATTAGTCAATTACCTATCGGAGATTATTTTGTGTATGTTATTAGTAGTAGTGATTTTTAATTATCCCAAATGAGAAAATAAGTTAATTATTTGCAAAATTAAAGGAGCATAGGCAACCATACTATTGTAATTCTTTCGAGCTGATGATTAAGAATATTGTACGGCTTAAAAGATAATTACTGTTTTGATCATGTGTATTTAACAGCTGTATCTAAAATTTCACTCTTTTATTTTTGGGATAATCGCGCAAAAGTATTGCCCACAACATTACATTATACCTACGTATTAGCTAAGTTTTAAAGTTTTTAGTCGCATAACCACTATTTTTTTAATAATAGTGTTCAAAAACCCGGTATATAATATTATACAAAATTCTGATTTTTCTTACAACAATGTTTAAAACAGTGCATTATTATACACCTAATATATAATTATTGTACAAAATTATAAGAGATATTTATGCACTCATATACATTATTATATAAAAATGACTCCATCTTCTTTGGTAAGCGTCTTCTGAAATTTAACTCAAATCTATTTCAAATTACTTTACATTTAAATTTTGAACTTCTCTAAAATTTATAACCTATTGTTGGATCTAGCGGCATTAAATATGATAGCTCCATGGTGATGGATCCTATATAAAAGAAGAAAAAGGAAAAAAAGGGGAAGAGGAGGGGCCAAGTTGTGGGCCAATATATTTAATTATGTATGATTCATCACCTCATTAGTTTATTTGAAAATTAATTCAAAATATTTATGATCATCAAAGTTTATCAGCTTTTTTTTGTGTGTGTGTCTAATAATTACAAAAAAAAAAAAAAAGATAGTAATCGCCTCATATACAAGTAAAGGCACTAAGTTGTGGCTAGTGGCGGAACTAGAATTTTTATTAAGGAGGTTCAAATCTGAAGAGTAGACAAACAAACTAGTCGAAGGAGATTCGACATCTATTATATATACATAAAAAAATATTTTAATCATATACAAATAGTATAATTTTCCGCTGAACGAGATTCAAATGAACACCTCAACTTAAATGGCTCCGCCCCTAGTTGTGGCCATCATTGGCCCACCATCTTCATACTCGTCTCATCAAACTGAATTCTAATATCAGTTGTTAGGCTAAATAATAATATAATTATTTGCTTTAATCTAAATTGTATAATATTTTTTTCAAAAGAATCACACCATTAATTAAAATATCTCTCATTTTATATGTAACTTTTTTCTAGCTACTTTTATTAAATTTTATTCACACATCTAGCATCAGGACCACGATTACAAAGATTGAATCTCAAAGTGGCACCAGAAATCACGATGATATTCAACTAGCTAAGTTGATTTACCCACTCTTATGTTTTTGGCTCAACTATATTTTATCTGTAAATCAAAAGCTTAAAAACGTCCTTTAACTAATCAAATAATTTAAAAATACCTTGACCGATTTGAAATAGGGCAAGTTTTTTCCTAGTTCTTTTAAACTATTTTTTTTTGTCCTATTTTGAAAAATTCAGAATGTATTTTTTTTTTAGCACTTTCCCCTTGAATTTAAATGTAAATTTTGGGAATAGATTATTCAACTTAGTGTGGACGCAGAGACCTAAAGTCTCAAAATCCTTCTTTTAGTACTTGATTGACAATTGAAATGTGAAGTTAATGTTATTACTTGACCTTTGATTAACAAACATAATACTTGACAAATCACAAGAGTCAATTTTTTGGGCTGAAATGTACAACTCTAATGATGTGTACAAGGAAGTCATTTTCTATGAAAATTTTTGAAAAAATGATTTCTCATTTTGATTGGTGAGAAAAAAATATTTTTTTGAAACTATAGCAAAAGGGGAAGTGTTTTCTGAAAACTTTGAGTACTAAATATTAGTAGTAATGTCTAATTAAGTGTGAATTGGAGTAAGTAACATGGAAATACAAGTTAACATATAGCTCATCTATTCCATATTAGTTGAATTTCTAAGGTAATGCACACATATTAAGAAAAACATTTAAGGATAAAATTTGAACCATAGTTTCCTCTATTACCCTTTTGTTTAATCAACATCATAAGATGATTAAATGTGAAATCATAAATACAAGTGGTCATTTATTGGAGTATAACTTTGTAAGTAGTGTTGTTTACTCCTACGAAATTACAAAACTTTATTAATGAAAAGGGTAAACATGAAAAAAAATCCAAACATTTTCTTGAACTTTGAACAATTCAACTATTTTGAACAATGAAAAATGCTCTAGAAATTCAGTTAATATGGAATAGAGAAAGTAGTTTGCAAAGAAAATGACTTCCACCGCAAGTGAGGGAAATCATTTTCTCTTTCGATGGAAAATATTACAACAACAATAACAAATTTTATGTATATATTCAGTGTAATTTCATAAATGGAGTTAAGAAAGGGTAATGTGTAAACAGTCTTAATTATCTCTACGTTGAGAAGATTAGAGATGTTATTTTTGATAAACCTTTAACTCAAGTAAAACATATCAAGAATCAAGCGTATATATATATATATAACAAACAGAATATAGTAAAGAATCTATACTGAAAACAATGAAAAAGAGAACAATAGTAACAACAAATAATATGAACCGAAACCAAGAAGACAACAAAATCAAAGAATAAGTTTTATTGTTTAATCATATTTTTTCAATACTTTTTCGACTTACATCTACCGTTAATTCTTATACATACTATAGTCAACCTCTCATACTTCCTCAAACGCATGTAACGCATACAACATTCTTTTATCTTTGTAAGTTGTGACCTTCAAGGGCTGAATCAATATTATAGTTATGGATTTAGGAGAATTTTAGTAACTTAGACTTAAACATTGTCCTTGTGTAAAAAATTTATTGAATTAATATAATGGTCATGCAAAGCACACCTAAATTATTATTTTTTCTGAAGTTTCATATTTCAACTATCAGTTGTTTTCTTTTTCTATCAAAACTATCTTAATTTATATATTAAAAAACACCTGAACATACAATCAATTTTTGCTTACATGATTAATTATCACCATCATTCAGGTAGAAAAGAGAAATAGTTCATAGTTAAGATGTGAAACTCGCAAAAAAAATAATAATTCAAACGTGTTTTTTATCATTATTATCTCAAAATTATTTAATATGTAAAAAATAATTTATTCTCAATTCAATAAACAAAAAAATTATAATCAGAATCCTTAAACTAAAAAAAATGTGGCTCTCTTTTTTATGATCTTTTTCAAGTCAACAAATCCATTTAGAGCAACCAAACCTCTCTTCTATATCCGAGGACCAACCACATACGAATAGCTAAGTGGAAGTCAGAGACTCCCTTAAGTCTATTTGGTGAATATTTCCACTTTGGTTTACGGCACAATCTGGTTGGCCAGAATTCAAAGTCCATATATATTTTATATCCCATGCATTGACTCATTGACAACTAATTACAGTCACCTTCTATTATTAAGTCTTTGGTCTCCCATAATAATAAATATCTAAAAGAAAAAAGGAGTTTTGTTTTCCCAAATTCCAACTGCAGCCATTTTACCCCAAAAAAAAAAAAAAGATGGTATGAATTCTGACCAAGTACTATTAAATTAATTTCAATGAATGATGTGTTTGTTATGAATAGGAGAAAAATAATTCTTTTAGGTTGATTAATCAAAGTATTTTTTTTAAGAAAATAAATTTCTAAAAAATTGACTTTTTCAGAAATAGAAAAAAATAAATGTTATTATAAGTGACATTTCACGTTGATTGTCTCATTTCCCTATCTCCAGCATTTTGCTCCGTTGCCATCCCCAAACCCATGTCTCGTGACAAATATTTGTCTAGATTATATTATATATAAATATTTTTCTCTACTTTATTTATGGTCTATTTGACCCATTAATTCGCTACACATTTTCTATTGAGATAAGAGTCAAAACAAACGCCTAAATTATTTTATAAAAGTTTTTAAAAATAATTCTTACTCCATCCCCCTCCCCCCCCTTCTCCCCTATTCAAATAATAATTTAGATATTATTTTAAATTTTTCAAAAATAAATAAATTCTTACCTGCCCTACCTAATCCTCCGCTTTCAAAAAAAATTCTCATTTTGTGTTAGATATATATATATATATAGAGAGAGAGACTTTTCTTAAAATACAATTTTTATTTCTGCTATATTTGGTACTCAAGTAAAAAAAATATTTTCCTAAAAATATATGTACATATCTAACTCAAAATGAAAAAAATGTAAAAAATAATAAAAATAAATTAAGAGTAGAGGATTAGATGGGGTGGGTATAATTTTATTTTTAAAATAAAATAAAAATAAAAATATTTTTTAGGAAGGTGGTGGGGGAGGGGATGAAGTATGAATTTTTTTAAAAAAAAATTATATAAGAATTTTAAAAAAATAAAAGGACGGGATTGTCTGAGGGATGAGGGGAGGTGGTGGAGTGGATGAGAAAAATATTTTAAATTTATTTTTTAAAAAATAATTTCTTTTTTTTAGAATAAAATACTTTAGTCTTTAACTTTTAATTAATATTAATAGTTATTTAGTTTTTATCAAGGTGGAATATTTTATCCATATAAAATGTCATGTGACAAGGTTTTTTAAAAAACTAGAGAGAGTAAAGAGAGTGTATTACACATATATATTTCTCAAACTAATAAATGATAATTTAAGTATAAAATTCACACTTTCAATAATTTAGATATGAAACTCAAAAAAAATATATAATTTAGGTATGTTTTTGACATAGTATGTCTTTCCTATTTGGAACTTTTTACTAGTCAATACATGAGATGATCTATATTTTAACTTAGCGAGAATTCACATTTAAAAAAAAAAATTGTCGGTTAGATTTACGGAAACTACAGAAACAAAATTAGCAAAAATTCACATTTGAAGACGTAGTTTTATCGTTTCTATTATTTTGAGTTTATTTTCTAAAGTTTGGTGCGGCTTTTTAGGTAAACCTCTGCTATTTTTGTTATCTAGTGCAATATTTTCTAATGCAATTTTTAGTATTTGATGTTTCTCATTAAAATCTTTTTTTTATATAATTTCCATCAAATCTAACGGATAAAAATTTGTTAAATTTGATAGAAACCAAAGTTCTTACTTATAGCTACTAAATTAAAGGACTAAAATTGCTCATGAATATACTTAAATGACTAGTTTAAACCTAACCCCATAGATAAAGGACCATTTTCTCTTATAGGTTCGGTCCATGTTGAGTTTGAACCAATTAGGTGGTGGTTGATCCCATTTCAACAAGATTAATGTACAAGTATTCAAGTCTTTAGAACCGGCATTTTTAGGGGACGGAGCTAGCATTTAGTAAGACCTTGAAGGGGAGTTTTGAATTGGAGCAACAATAAAATTATTTCTGTGTAATCTGTAGATTACAGGTTCAAATAGTGAAAGCAGGCAGTTACGAATATTTGCATTAAGATAGACTGTCTACATCATAAATGTATTCCTTCCCTAAATCCTACTAATATGAGATGCATTCCTTAATTGATCAATTTGAACTCAATAATTATTTTTTCTTTTAAATACAGAAGTCATAAACCCAAAAAATTAATTCTATACCGACACAGGGGGCAATCTTAATTGGTGAAACAACAAGGACTCTTTTGTTGTTAAAATCATGTGGTCCGAATTCTATCCAAATCTGTCCGAGACAGAAGGGTACAATGACAGGGATGTTATAGTTATTATTAAACTACATTTCTACATTTGGAGGTTAGATCAAATGTATAAATTCACATCTTCTGAATTAGAGGCCGTTTGGATTGACTTATAAGCTGCTTATAAGTTGTTTTCAGTTTTTTTTTGAGTGTTTGACTGGCCAATTTAAAATCATTTTGTGCTTAAAATAAGCCCCAATAAATAATTGGATTTATTTGGATGAACTTATTTTAAGTAGTTTATAGGTTGAAAACAGCTTATAAATCAAAAAAAAGTTGGTCTGCACCTACTTCTTTTTTTAACTTATAAGCAATTTTCAACTTATAAGCTGCTTAAAAATAAGTCAATCCAAACAGGCTATTAGTCGAATTACAAAATAAATACAGGTTAATTTATACATATGGTCGATCATCATTAAATTTACTCCTTTTTTTGTTCAAAAAATGCATTGAAATAATAAAGTCACTAAACTAATTATTTATAAAGCTAATTAAAATATGGATTGACATTTAATGGAAGTCATCCAGAAGACTAAATTATATCAACATAATTAAGTAATTACAGAATTTAATATTGCTTTAAGGAAATCAATCAAGTTGCGAATATTTTAACAAAATAGAACACTGATAATATTGATCATATATTTCTTGATGCAAAGGACATTCCACAATATGTTCCACATTAGATAGGAAAAAGGGATAAATTCACTTCAGAAGCTACTCCCGAAAAGTCAAAACTTATAACAATTCAAATCTTTAAATACGGTCTCATATTAGTTTTCATGTTTGCTAAAAATAATTATTTCAAAATAATTGTCAATTTATACAATTAAAAGAGAATTAATTATTTTTTTCAACTTTATCCTTAACATTAATTATTCTAAAATTAATAGACACGTAAATAGATAAAGCTTAAAGAATTAATAAATAGTATATTAGTCAAATAACGCTTCTAATTAATATTTTCTTAAGAATTGTACAAAACCGTATTATGACAATTAAAATTAGATAGAGCGGATAATAATTTTCTTACCTGGCATGTAAAAAGTGCCAAATTAATGATATGATGATAACATTTCATTTCCAGGTTAAAAAATTGACTTTTCAGTAATTTGTACTTTTTTAGATAAGTAAAATATTATTTATAGTGATTTTACTGTTATAAAAACTCAAAAAAAAAAAAAAAAACTTCGTTTTTCTTTTCTAAATTTACTGTTATATGACAAATATGGGCCACCCAGTGTGAACAAAAGATAAAAGAAGTAATGCCATTCAGCAATGAGCCAATGGGTTGCTTCTATGCTATCTAGAGTTTTCGATTATGAATTTTAAATACGAAAAAATTCTTTTAAAATATTTTTTTTGTTTCATTTTAATTATTATGATTAAATTTTACATATTTCTTAAAAAAATATTAATTAAAAATATTACTTAGACTAATATGTCTTTTATTAATTTTTTAATATTTATCTATTTACGTCCCTCCTAACATAATAACATAAACTTTTACTGTTATGAAAAATATGTGGCACCGAGTGAAAACAAAAAAGGGAATCTGGAGAAAGGACAAGAAGGTGACATATAATTAGCAACTAACACCAATATTGAACAAGGACAGGTAGCAAATATAGCTAACCAATAGTGCGCTCTAGCTACGCAGAATTCAGTTATCCACTCCACTCACTCCATTTTCAGTTTCACTTTTTCTTACAAACACAACCTCTCTCTCTCCATTCATATCTGCATTTGCATAATTGTTAAGGATTTGAGAGGAAGAGATGATGATCAGAGATAAAATTCTCAAATTGCATCACCGTCACAAGTCATCTTCTTCTTTTTCTGAGAAATCAGGACACAGATTTGACTTCTCCTTCTCCAACCTTCAAGCTCGCCAGGTATCTATGAATTTCTATCTCTCTCTCTCTCTCTCTCTGTAGTTTGAGTATCTCGAGGAATAATTTACAGCTTAATAGAACGAAACTATACAATGTACAATTAGCAGCTCTTCATACTGATTTTTTGCCCCTGTTGCTCGATTGGTTTAATCAATGTGTGTGTATTTTGAGTATCTCGACGTATAATTTTCAGCTTAATAGTACGAATTATAGAATGTGTAATTAGCTCATGAAATTGATTTTTTCCTGATGTTTTATGCTGTTCGATTGGTTTACTGTTTACATTACCTGAGTGATAGAGTTTGGGAACTCTGCAGTAATTTGAGCTTTGAAGCAAATAAATCGATGTGTGTATTTTGGGTATCGCGAGGTGTAATATACAGCTTTAGTACGAATTTTAGAAGGTATAATTAGCTCTCCTCTCTCGATGCTGATCTTTTTCCTGCTGTTTACTGTTTACATGCCTGATAGAGTTTGGAATTTCTGCATTATTTGTGATTTTTTGTGAAGTTTGAAGCAAATAAAGTTGTGTGTGTTTCTATATGGTTGTTTGTGTGTGAGTTTTGAGTATCTCTAAGTATAACTTATAGCTTAATACGTGGTAGAGTTTGGATTTCTTGCAATAATTTGTGATTTTAAAAAAAAAAATTGAAGCAATTAAATCAATGTTGAGTGACATATTTGGGTTTGTTCTTAGTGTTTGATTCTGTGTGTCAGTTACCGTTTCAGCTCAATGTTGTTTTGGCAGAGTGTGTTTATAAAGGAGAGCATAAGTGCATGTGCAATTTATTCTAATACTTTTTCTGTACCATGTGTTCTTATTTGGACATATCTGTTGGATAGGCTGGAATTTATCTTCTTCTGCAATACTTTATTGTAGAAGTATTTGTTATTTGTATATAGCCATAACTTTGTTGGTTCATCGAAATTATACTGGAAATTTTACTGAAAAGTGGAACCAAGACTTGTGATATTCCAAATAGGGGATTTGTGTGAAGTTTACTGGAAAATGCATAAGAAATCTTCATTAAGTGTCCACTTCACTATTGGTAAATGTACATGTGCATTCCCAATTTTGGCATTCACAAGTTAAATAATACGAAAGGGGTTTTTCCGAAATTTAGAGGGGTCACTGGATATGACCACTTTGTTTGTCTGACACTGGATGTTGTGATATTTGACATGGGAAATAGGGAGATGAGTGCAAGTTATAGTTATCCGTGCCTACTAATGCAATTGAAAATGATCAAAATAACTGCAAGACTATAGTTGGACTAGAGTGAGATGTTAAGAGAACTTCTGAATATGACAAATCTAATATCAAAACAACAATCAGCAAGCAATTAGCTCCATAGAACCAGGTTGATTCTGGTTGTATGACTAAGCACTAACAGAGATTCTGAGTAGCAGTTGTGTGACGTATCATGTATGCATAGGCTGTGAACCTGGTTGTCCGTTGTCCATTAGTTTCTTTTTTCCCTTAGTTGTGCCAAATGTGAAGATGGAATTTGTCAAAAGCCTTTTGCTGCCTGCTATTGCTGCTGCTGCTTGTTGTCAACCAAGCAAACATCTGAGGCATTTTTTTCTCTTAAATTACATGGAAAAGGGATAAGGTTATCTTCAAAGTTGGCAGGGAAACGAATAACTCTTAAAGGAAACAGCCTTAAAAAAGTTTAGGTCAAATTAGTACCATATACAATGCCCTTCCACTTTATTCGACTCTTTACATGAAACTTGGTGCCACTTATCTCCAATGTGGTTCAATTGTTGTAAAACGTTTCCTTCAACCTTGAAAATATTCATTGATTTGTTCAGTCTTAATGAGTCTGAGAGCTACACTGTCTTGTCTCACAGATTCGCTTCTTGACTTCTATAGACTATTTTCCTCTTGGATTTTCACTTCTTGCCTCATTAAATGTTTCAAAAGATCCAATCATTGTTCCTGTAAACTATTACTGTTTAACATGGTGAATTTCTTACCCTGCTTTCCGTATTTGTGACTGAACAGATACTCTTAAGATAATGGCTAGCTACAAAATCCTTTTCTCAAACTGCTTATATCTGTTGGACGTTTTGTTTTCCAACGCTTATAGTTCTGTTGCTTGATAAATGGATTTCAAAGCTTAATCATCTAATATTGATGTCTCAATGGCCTCGCTATCATCATCTTGACTGAAACTTTACATCCAATTTCAGTTTTATCAGACTTTCTATGGGTTTGCTTCCCTCAGGTACCTAAAGGATGGGACAAACTTTCCATCTCTCTTATCTCTGTGGAAACAGGGAAAACAGTCGGCAAATCAGGAAAAGCCTCAGTACGAAATGGTAATTGCAAATGGACAGAGACATGGTCACATTCCATGTGGATTACCCCAGATGATATTACAAACAAACAAGAGCAATTACCTCTCAAGTTTATCGTAACAATGGTCAGACAACTTCCTATTTTCAATCTTTTGATGTTAACAGTTCAATAAGCTGTAAGCTTACTGAATTTGCTACACTGGGCTCTTAGTTTTCATGTCTATGACATTACCAGTTTTCTGTTTCAGGGATCTGCAAGATCTAGCATCCTCGGAGAGGCTTCTGTAAATCCTGCTCGCTTCAGGGATGCAAAAGCGTTTACTCCGATTTCCTTACCTTTGAGAAAATGTAACCATGGCACGGTTCTACAAGTGAGACCTCTTCTGAAACTTTCAAGTTTGATGTTTGCACTTTAAAATGCAGAACATTATTTAGTGTATCCTATGATTACCATTTCTTTCCTGCATGTTAATTCAACATGTTCAGGAATTACTCTTTGTAGACCCACCCTATAGTATTTCACCAAGATTCCATGCTTCTTTTGCAATAAACAGGTTCATCTTCCGTTGCTCTATTACAAAGAAACTTCTTTTTTCTTCTTTCTGTTGCTTTACCTGGAACAAATATCCTAATAATTTTAACGAATGAATCAATCACTGCTATTATCTGCGAACTTAGCTGACGAACTCTGTGTATCAACTAGCTTCTCAGATCTTAATAATCCCCTTTAGAAAGCTTTTCTTTTCAATTGTGCTCAATAATTCTCAAGTAAGTTTAGCTTCTTAGAAGTAGAATGTAATTTGTTTTCCGTTCAATAGTGTCCGTGTAATTCTACAAGTTATATACTGAAAGTATACTTGAGTATACTTATTTTTTTATACTTGAGTATACTTGTTTTTTCATCTTACTTTGCTCATAAAAATTTGAGAGCCACATAACTTTGCATGCTTATATGCTATTTTTAGTTTTTTTACATACTTTTCAATGTGAAGTTGAACATGTTTTTAAAATTACGGATTACTTATTAAATATGTGAAGATCAAAGAAAACAATAGAATTGGGCAAATTTTTTTCCAGCCTTTATTTCCTCCATCACAACTACAATATATTATTCATAATTTGGAGCATCCTAATATTGATCCCATCCTGCATGTTCAGGGTCCTTGTTGAAGATTTTCAGACAATTCCCTAACGTTCTTGGCCTATATTTCATTCAGGAACATGTTTGCTAAAGTAAACCTGAGTACATAATAATTTCAGCTTTTGGCCTTACCTACTACCACTGATTCAATTTCTTATGTTTCTGCAGCTGGAGATAAAGTGTCTGACATCAATCAGGTTTGTCACTAGAACACTACTTCTTCTTCCTTAGTTTTCCACATTTCTGTTTCTTCTTTTTTTTCTCTATCCATAGTAAAAGGAATCAGTTTGAAATCATAGGGATAATGAATCCAAAGACATGCCCTTCTATGCTGAAGAACAGAACGTGGAATACAATAACATGGAGATCAAATCAGAGGTATCTAACTATCTAGTAAGAAAGATTTATGCATCTGTTGATATACATTAGGACCATATATGAAAAAAATCTCGTTTTTCAACTAATATCCAAATATTTGACTATTTACCCAAGTAGAACTAGTATGGTACTTAAAAGTTTCGAAAACCATTAACTTTTTAATTCACAATTAAAATGCAAATCATAGAATATTAGGCCTTAAATGGAACTGATTAATAGAAATTATAGATTTATATGTCTTGTCTTCATTTTCAGTGTTGGCCAAGTCTGAGTTTTGATCTAATGCTTTCAGTCAGTAATCCATCTGGAACAATCCAGATAAAAAGTCCATAATTATTACATTTTAAGAGCTGGAAAGTGGCTGCAATATGGCCTGGATCTCATTCTTGAATGCAGCCTAAGTAGTTTATACATGGCGTTGGACATGGACAGAGACATACAGAGACTCCAATTTTTCAAATTAAGGGACATTACAAGAAAGCCAAGTAGTTATAACATCATAGATATAGACCAAACTACTTTAACTGAAATCACCGGATGCATACATAGGCTCATATATCAGAAGTTGAAGTATATTTCTCATTATTATTTACGCATGTCTTCTCTTAGAGATCTTATTTTACAAGTATCAATGGTGCATTTATTTGGTTACTTTATCTTCTCTAGCTTCCTCTAGAATTTAAGCTAGATTATGCTTTATTTTACAAGTATCAATGGTGCATTTATTTGGTTACTTTATCTTCTCTAGCTTCCTCTAGAATTTAAGCTAGATTATGCTTTCCCAACAGGAAACAAGTCTCCCACGGCTGAGTTCATATCATAGCTTTGCCTCTACAGAGGATTCATTGGGCAGAGAAAGCTTTTCCTCCCAAAGTGACTCAAATAGGCATGCAAACCTCATAATTGGTAGACAAGAATCAATTGATTCCAGGAGCAGTGCATCTTGTGGTTCTTACTCTTTTTGTGAATCACCCAAATCGTCCAACTCTCCTTATAATTTAATGATCTCGGGATCAGGAAAGAGTGCTCAAAATCAAAAAGATGACTTCAAAGAGTTCTCACATGATAACACCGCATCAGTGCAACTTTCTACTTCCTCTAGAAACTCCTTACAAGCCAAAGATACAGCCAGTAAAGAACTAATTGTAGAG
Source organism: Solanum dulcamara (assembly GCF_947179165.1). Lineage (NCBI taxonomy): Eukaryota > Viridiplantae > Streptophyta > Magnoliopsida > Solanales > Solanaceae > Solanum > Solanum dulcamara. Next base: position 5,543,466 of record NC_077237.1, on the reverse strand, counting down.
GCCATGATGTGGGAACAAAATGCTCAAAGCTTAAACATTGACTTGGAAATGTCAAGGAAGGAGTTTGCTGACCAGGCACAGCAGATAGAAAACCTTAAGACGGAGCTTTGTTCATTGAGTACAGAACGTGATGGATTGATGCAAGAAATCAAACACCTTGAGATCCTTTTACAAGAATCCATGGAAAAGGAAAAAGCAACTGAGTTAATGCTCCGAGTCAGAGATATGGATAATGTCGAAAAGATTTTAAAAGAGGAGCTAAGGATTCAAAAAGAATCAAATGACGATATGTCTTTCCAGCTAAGTAAAACTCAAGAATCAAATATTCAACTAGTCTCTATTCTGCAGGAGATGGAAGAAACTGTTGAAAAGCAGAAATTGGAGATTAAGAACCTTTTAGAAGTAAAGTCGAATTATGAGAACCATCAAAACCTAGAGGACAAGCTTCAACAGTTGCAGGAATCACAGAAAACTCTGGAAAAGACCACTCTCCATCTGGAGAAAATCATCAGGGAGAAAACTCATGAGATTGAACTTGAACGAGATCACAGAACTCAGGCTCTTCTAGATTGTGAAGAAAAATGGAAAAATAGGTCAGGAGAACAAGAAGAAGAAATCACTTATTTGAAGGCAGAGTTATCCAGGCTTTTAAGTGCAGAGGGCTCCAAGACAAGTGAGATCAAAGCTGAAGCTGACTGTGATCTGATCAAGGAAAATGAGACTCTCAAGGTAAGACTTCAGGAACTTGAGAGAGATTGCAAGGAGCTGACCGAAGAAAAACTGGAACTTCTGTACAAACTGAAATCAGAGGAAACTTCCTCTATCAGTGGTCCCATTTTAAGTTCATCTTCTGTTGACGGTCAACTAAGTCAACAATCACCTAGTGGTTCTGAACTTGAAGAACACAAGGGTGAGCTCCTTTCTTCACCATTTCAAGATGATATGGAGAAGAAGAAAATAACTGCTGAGACAGCTTCCTTTGAAAGTAAGCAGAAAACCTGTGATCAGGAAGAGAACTTAGCTCTTGAGTTTCACTCACTAGTTAAGGACAATGCTTTGAGGCCAGATGCTGAAATCAACTCATGTTGCATTGAAGTACAAGAACAAGATCAGAGAACTGCTACTGCTGCAATGCCATCAGAATGTCAGCAGGAAGGAGATTGTCAAGGTCATTTCACTCATAAAAATGTACCCGCAATATTTCAGAGTTCCAAGTCAGGACATATTGAAGATATCTATACCTTACTCTACACATTATGTAAGTATCTAGAATGCTTCTCGTGCAACAGGGGTACTAGACAAAATGTCCTTTCACTTTTAAACACTGAGGTTTAAATGCTATATGTAATTTAGATCTTTGTGAATGTACAGGTCATCCCACCAAGGACGAGCAAGCTAATGCTGTGTTGAAAAATTTCCAGTTATTGAGGTACAGATTGGCTCTATGTCTTGATGGTAGTCAACATATCGAGGATGAACCCAAAACAACATTAAGGGATGCATGTGAAGTTCAAGATGAAGAAAAGGATGACCATCCAAAGGAAAATACTCCTTGTTCTTGTTGTAAATGGCTTGAGGATTTAAATAAGGTGCAAGAAGGCAAGGTTCAAAATTTAAGCAGTGATAGTTTAGCTAAAAACTCGGAGATACTGGAGCTGAAAACAAAATGTTTGAAAAAGGATGCAGAGATCGAAGCTCTAAGGCATCACCAGACTGATTTGAGTAGACAAATCTCTGATCTCCAGATGAGTAAATGTCAGATGGAGGAGAGAACGGAAAAAATGGGTGCCACCTCCAAATCTTCAAACACTTCCACAAATGGTTTGATGTTTCTTGATCAATGCATTTGCGGAGGTGTCTCTAAAATGACGTCTGAAATGAAATTATTAGAGCTAGAGAGTGATAAATATGAGTTAGAACTTAATTTGCATGAATTAGAAAAAGAAAATGTAGATCTGTCAGAACGAGTATCAGGATTGGAAGCTCAACTAAGGCATTTGACTGATGCAATAGAATTCAATCGTTTGGAACTGCAGCATTCTGGTAATCGCATTGTGAGCCTTGAGAACAAGATCAGAAAATTAGAGCATGAAAAGGAGTCACAAAAGCTCGATATGAAAGAAAAGTTGCTGGAGATGCAAAAGCGATGGTTAGATGCTCAAGAAGAGTGCGAGTATCTGAAGAAAGTAAATCCAAAGCTCCAAGCAACAACAGAAAGTCTTATGGAAGAGTATCGTTTGCTTCAAAACTTGAATGCAGAACTAAGGCAACAAAAGTTAAAATTACATGTGAGCCATAATGTTTTGGAAGCAGAATTGAGGAAATCTCAGTATTCTTTCTCCACCTGTTTGAAAAGGATAGAGTCTTTAGAAGCTAACTTTTTTTCAGTGCTGGAAGAAATTGAATCAAAAGAGAAGATCCTTAAGTTCAAACTTGACGATCTCCACCTACAGACTAAAGAGCATCAAAATAAACTTCTTGTAGAAGAGTGCACGCTGCATGAAATGTCTCCGGAGAACACAGTCGAAGTCGAAAAGTTGCAAGAACAGGTACAATCCCTCATGGTACAGATATCAGATCTTATGAGTGAACTTGGTACTTCCAAAGCCAAGGAGGGAACTTTGGCAGCTAATTGTGATAAGATGCTGAGGACGATGGAGCATCTTGTATCCAGTGAAGCAAAGCTTAAATGCACCATTAATGAGCTTGAGTCAAAACTACTGTCTTCTGAATGTCAAATGCTGCAAATGACTGAAGAGAATTCTAGTCTAAAGATTCAACTGCATACATTACCATTACTTCAGGATGAAGTTTTGGATCTTAAAGAAGCACTATCTGGGATGAAGTTTGAAAGTGAGAGAACAGAAGTTACACTGCTGTTGAAATATGGAGATTGTGAAGAGTTGAAGGAAGAGAAGGCATCCTTACTTCATGAAATAACTTGCATGCAGAAGGAAGTGGATGAAGCGGAAGAATGCAAATACAAGACAATTGGACTAGAGGAGAAAGTTCTGAGGCTGGAAGGAGACTTAACTGCAAAAGAAGTAATGTGTGCCCAAGTTTCCGAGCTGAAAAATGAGCTTTGCCAGCTTAGAAGAGTAAATAGCCAGCTTCTGTGGAAAATAAAATCTCTACAATTGGAGAAAGAGAACTTCTTGAAGCAAGCCAAATCCCTCGAGAAAGAATTGTCGAAAAAACGATCAGACTACCAAAGAGAGGATGATGATACCATTCCTACTCTAGATGAATTGAAGTTTTCAGAGGTTAACCAAGCCACTTCTCTTATATATAACTTGGAGTCAATGATATAGTAGGCAATAAATCTGATTTTTATTTTGTTTTCTGAAAAAACAGGCAGAGAAAGAGGACTTCAGCAAGCATCAGCGTGAGATAATTACTCAATCTCCTCAACCAGAGAAATACTTGGAAGTTCAGAAGATTCAAGGCAGCTCTCAACAGGTACGTGCTACTAAAACTATCCGCATCCCTTTGCCTGCCTCAGTGTGTAAATATTTAATTATTACTTTCATTTCAGAAAAATGTAATGAATATAATTTCCTTCTCTTTATTAAGCTCATGATATTGCCCCATATTTATTTAGGATGGCAACAAAGAATTCAGCTGCAACAGAGATCTTCAAGAGACTGTCGCCAAAAGTGTATCAGAAATCCAATTTCCTGGGGATACAGAAGCTCAGACTTTAGAGAGTAATTGTATTCATGAATCCCATCTAATTAGGTGAGCCTATATTAAAAAAAAAAATTAAATTTAAAAAAAAAATTGGTTTGTTTCCTAAGCTTTGTTTGTGTTTCTCCTAATGTTTATGTCTTAAAATAACTTCTGATCTTTTTCCGCTACTGGTAAAATCCATCTAGTCTGATTATTCTTTTGAAAACTGGTAACCAATTATAGCTGACAAATTGGCATTATCAACTGGAAACTGGTTTAGCTATCACTTGAGTTGACTGTTCTAAACAATACCCTTCTAAGGATAGAATAAGAGTATCATGGATGAAGCTACAGTTCTGCTTATGGGTTAACCAGAACCAAATAAGCTTAGGCCCAGACTTTTATTTTGTTTAAAATCCACTTAATATGTATAAATAGTTTATCCAGAACCCAATAAGCTACCTTTTGTAGAATCTTCAACTTCTAAACTCAAAATTGTAGCTTCGCCTCTAAAAACTATATGTATTGGTCCAGGAAATCTCCTCTATGTGCTTGTTATATATTGTAGATTTAGAAATATTTATCTGCATTATCGACTAAAAGTATGTATTACTATTGTTATCTAATTAATCCACATCTTTGTATCTTCAGTTTGTCATCCAAAGAAAGAGATGATAATATGCAAAAAATATCTCAGCTTGAATCTGAGCTACAAGAAATTCGTGATCGATACCTGAACATAAGCCTAAAATATGCAGAAGTGGAGGATCAACGCGAGCAACTCGTAATGACTTTGAAAGCCATACATGATCAAAAGACAGCTAGAGGATATCGTAACCTTTCCACTTTCTGGTCAGCTGGAGCTGATATGTGACAATTTTCTCCGGTACACGATTTTCATACACAGCTCTTTCAATGATGCAATTATAGAACTAAATTGTTGAAAAAGTATTGGGGTCATTTTCGTAGAACAGACCCGAGTACACCATAATTTTATAAATGTAACAATCACCAATTAAGTAGCAAATGTATAGGTAGTTTGTGATCTCTTTGGTGGAGTCATTTAGCAGATTACAAAAAAGTTCATTTTTATTGGTAATTATTCAGATGCATCCTGCAAATTAAGCAATAAATTTTTTACTAGATTTTTTTTCCTTTCTGAATTCTGCTTTTCTCAACTTGCTTATAATTCTGGTTACTTTTCCAGAACAGTTAAGGAGTTGTTTGGTAGTTGCTTAGAATTATGCCGTTATTAGCTATTTCATCTTCCACCCCACATATAAAATACATAAATTTCCTTATTATTAATACATGTATTAGTTATGTGGGTTAGACGGCTCCTAACTGCACTGAGGTACCGAAGAAAGAAAAAGGGAACCCGTCTAACATGTTCCGGTTAACGATTAGAACGACTTTGTATTTTATGCTATTGGATTATCCGTTCGGTTAAAAAAAAAAATGAATTTCCATGGTTTAATCGATAACCAAAAACAAAAGATTGTGAAGTTTACCCATTTATCCCAATAAGTTGCTAACTTTTTTATCACTTCCTTCACAAAAGGTTCCTTTTTTGTGTTCCAATTTTCCACCATACTTGTTTTCTTCCCTACGTTGTCAATTACTTCAGGTTTGAAGGAATCTAAACTTGCACCTACATACTACGATATCTTGTAGTATTATCAGTTCCTTTTTGTATTCTATTGCAGGCAGTTGAAAAATATGACTAATTAGTCCATATTGATTAAATCGATAATCGAATCGTTAGCAATCACGAACCTATTAATCAATAACTGATATTTTAATAGTTTAGCATGTTTACAAACAAGTAACCCGACTGACAAGCATAAATCTATAACCGAACCGTGAGCAACCAAAAACCTATTAATCAATAACTGATAGTTCAATAGTTTATTTATGATTTAGCATGTCTACAAACTGCTAACAGATGACTTTCAAAAGCAAGCAAAAAAAAAAAAAATAGTTCATCTATGATTCAACATGTTTACAAACCCATAATCGTCAAAACCAAATTGTCTGATAAGAGAATGAATCGATAACCGAGCCATCATAGGCGAAGCCATGTATTGAAATTTATAGGTTCGGGATTTTTGTCCATTTGAATTATTAGATTTAGATTTCTTGAGATAAATATAGAATTTTGACCAAAGTTACTGAGTTCGGGCGAACTCGTAATTCGTATACTAGCTCCGCCACTGTGAACCATTATCCTCAACAAAATGATTAATCAATAACCAATATGTTAGCATATTTACAAATTGATAACCGCATAATCGATAACTTTCGAACCAAAAGAAGGAAAAAAAATTGGGGTTAGATCCACCTAAGTGGGAAGCCTTAACCGGACGTGTGAGAAATTTATTGATATGAGCTGAGAAGTCAATAACTTCCTTTTTGATTGCTACTTAAGAGTTTTGTATAAGTTATTTTATCTTTTTAATTTATATACAATAATATATAAATTGACTTACAATTATGTATATTTTATTTATGTTGGATTAAAATGATAACCAAACATTATATTTAATGTGTTGAACTTTATACACAACAATTAAAACGATACCAAATAATATCAGTATGGTTTCCTAATCAACAACCAAACTGACTCCGCAATCTTATAATAAAATTCAAAAGTTACTGCATTGTAATTTTGGTCTACGGTTGTTGGGTAAATTATTATGTGATTAATTATAAAAAAATAAAATGATGATTCATTCAATTTAGGTTAGGAAATTTTGTAATGGCACAATATTGCAACCACATTACTGTTTATATTAGCAAGTGCTAATAATTGTCTTCAATTTATTTGAGCATTCTCCTTTATTGTAGTTTTAACTAATAAGAACTGATTGCCTTTCTTTATTCACGCATTCACTTGGATGATAATAAAAATTGCACAATTTTCAGTCTTGCTATTGTCTTGTCACGTTTTCTTCCAATCCTGCGTCGAGTACTTCTCTTTTGAACCGAAAATCTATCGAAAACAATCTCTTTAACCCCTATGAAAATAATATGAGATTTGTGCACATCTTACTCTTCTCAAACCCCAGTAGTGGGATTACATTGGTTATGCCGAAAACAACCTTTCTTGCTATTTTCCTATCATGTTTTCTTCTAATCGCTCAAGTACTTCTCTTTTGAACCAAAAGTCTATCAAAAACAAGTCTCCCAACCCCCAAAAAGGTATGATAAGATTGTGTATAGCTTCCCTTTCTCAAACCTCACTTGTGAAATTACACGAATGGTAATTGAAATGACAATAGAAACTATAACGTACTCCTCTTTCATCTAAAAACGATGGTAAATAAAAAGAATAAAAAATGCAAAAGAATTAACATTTTTATTTACGAATGAATGATGCAAAAAAAGTGCCTTTCGTTTTTCCAATTACACATTGCATAGCATTCCATATATAATTAGAAGAAGATAGGCAAAAGTAATAAAACACTCTACAGATAATAAGAATCTGAGAAGCTTGGTAGAGGGAGCATACAACTCCTCTTACACCTTACCAACTTCTGTCTTTACCCTCCTATCCTTTTCTGTCTTTTTACAGTATTGAGTAAGCTCGGATCACCTCAACAATGGGTGCACGACACAACGGACACTTTCCTCCGCCTCTCACCAATTCATTTGCACATTTTGAACAAGTACACATGTGCCCACATCTGACAATTGCAGGAAACAAACGATTCATTTTAACTATTGACATGGTCTTGAACAATATATTTCATTACTTAACTTCGTCAAGAAGAGTTTTTAACTAATATATACTGTGTGGTTATGTCATTAAGTCATTTAAAAGACAACTACAGATCATTATCCATAAGAAGGTCGGTGGGATTAGTAGTCTGGCGAAAAAGGAAGGTCACCTACAGGTTAAAATACACTAATAATGGAAAATTCTATACACTATCAGTATATATAAGTTGAATCCAGTTAAGATTTCATTAGATTGTAAAATGTGACTCTTACCTGTACAGCAAGGAATCGATGTGACTATCACAACAAACACAGCAAGTACCCTTTTTCACATTGCCCCACTTAGAACCATCAACTGAGGTCTCTGCAGCCCCTGGTTTACATTTGCATTCCCAAACCCAATTAGAAGAAGAAAAAAGTGACATGGTAAAACTGGAGGTTTTGAGATGTTCAACATTTATAAACAGCATTAACATTTCATAACACCATAGATTGACGAACATACCTTGACCACCAGCTGATCGATTCAAAGCAGCTGAAACTTCCTGCCTGACAGAGCGTTGTAGCTCCAGTTGCATATCCATGCAGGATTCTAACATTCTTTGCATGTGGTTCATGCCTTGCTGCAGTCTTGCCATGTCTGCTCTAAGTTCATTAATCATTTCCCATTCCTACTCCAGAACAGCAGGAAGTAAGCTCACAATACAATGACATATGACTTTTGTATTCATATAAAAGATGTAGATTGTCATTAAAACTTGATAATTTGAAGCAATTACCAATTGTCTGGCTTAAACAGAACAAAATCAGTACTTATTCACGACAAGAACCAACCAAGATACATTCTCTTTTCTAATACTGGTAAAGACTACTAGAATTGTGAAAAATAAGGAAGATCAAGAGAAGTGGAAAAAATGGTTCAAAAGATCTTGGAACATTTTGCTTCACTATCACCAGTTGCTAAAGAGTATGCCTAGCCTAATTTTAATTTTTGTTGTATATATTAGAAAAAGTGATAACTTGAAACCATTATCAATCGCCTGGCTTGATCAGAATATCATCTGCTTTTCTCATTGGCAACATACACCAAATTAAACAGGATTTCCTTTTTAATACTGGTACGTACAGATTGCTGATTTCTGAAAAAATTGGTAAAATAAAGAGAACAGAAAAGATAGTACAAAAGTTCATGGCACTAATCACCCGTCAGTAAAGAATATACGCAGAGTAGTTTATTATTTTTCGTATATGTTAGACCCCAAGTCTTCTTACTAATTACACGCATTAGGTATCAAGATCGATACTATCATATATTATCAAAGTCGATGCTGAATGGAAGCATACAACTCCCAGAAAAAGGCAATATCTTCTTTTTATGTTTTTTTGATAAGCAGGATGAAGCAGTTGACTTACAAGTTCAGAACGATGCACAGCGTGACGTGGCCAACTTGAGTGATGCAAATCCTGATGCCAAAGTGGCTGTGGTGGTGGCACAGGAGGAGAGGGTAGCACAATTGAAGGCCGCCCAACTCCATCCTGCTGATCATCATTTTGCTCATCATTCTGCTGGTCCTGCCCTATTTCAGGTGAAGCAGGAATAGGCAAGTTTCGATGCAGATCCCAATCAATAGGAGAGCGGCCTTGCCTTTCCACATATGACTGAATTAATTGATCTAAACTTTCACGGAAACCACTGCGAAGAAGGTTGGAAACACTCCTCCTACCCAACAAAGACTTCCAATAAAAAACAGACCAAAAATATGCCTAGGAAGGCATGGAGTGCGAAAACAGAATCAAAAATTAAATTTTACCTGCTAAGAAGCTCTCTAAGTTCCATACTATACACATTATCATCATCAGGTGGATGGAATCTACTAACTCTCCTTAAAGGGACAGGACGCCGCATTCTTGGAGGATCAGAAGGTCCTGCTGACCAAGTCTCTGCAGCTTCTCGTGAGGCATCCTCATGCCAAACCTCCTGGTTTTCTGGGAAACGATGTTCTGCTCTCCCCACATACGCTGTTGTTTCAAGGGACCTAGCAGTTGAAGGATTTTCTTGCCAATTCATGTTTACATTATCTGTAGTCTCATGAGTCCATACATTAGAATCATTTGATGGTAAATTGTGTTGTATTCCTTCCTCAGCTTCAACAACAGCTTCCACTCGATCCCTTCCTTGGTTAGGAGACAATTGTTGATTCATACTCTGACCAGAATTCTCACTGCGATCAGGCAACTGATGCACATTGCTTTCCAGGTCCCTGGACTGCATTTGTTCACCATTTTCATTCTGGACTTCCTGTGAAGGATGTGCATGAGTCTGATTATTTCTAAAATCACTGTTCCTACTGTTAGATGAATTTTCAGAATTGCTGCTTACTTGACCACGTACAATGTTTTCTAATCTGGAGCGGAATCCTTCCCTGGTTGAGAAAAAAGATCACCAACTCATGAATTAAACTGACAAATATTATCATTTTCAACTGAGTAAAGAGATAGACATCAAGATTTGTTAAATGAACAAGTTGAGAAAGAAGTAAGAAAGAGTCCCTCTCATTAGGCCTAGGAACTGAATATCAGCAATGGCCACAGAAAATAATCAAATATCTCATGCAAAGATGTAACTAAACACATGCTTGTAAGTGAAACAGAACAATTAGGATACTTCAAATGCTTATTCCACAGAGGCTAATTTGCTCTAAGCCTGTCATATTTTCCAAATCTGCTAATTAAATAACTTAAAATTGAAAAAGGCAACAATACAAGCATCACCAAGTGCACTAACAACAACAACAACAAGAAGAACAATACCAATAAAAATAATAATAATAACAACAACAACTAAGCAGTAGTATTATCAAATCAACATTCAGTTATACAAGCATGCTAAGACCATAAAACATTTTAGTGTTCCTGTAAAGTTGGTTTGGTGAGGGACTGGTGGAAAGCAAAAGCTACTTTTTCTTTTTATGACCCTGGTGTCCGAGCAGACTTATGTGCAAGTCTAGAAGCTATGTTATCTTTTATTTTATTCTTTTTTTTTCAGAAAGTCCTTTTAATAATAATATCTTCACTCAGTTTACAGATAGTAAACACATATCAAGTCATTTCAGATGTTTTTAATGTGTGAAAGAAAAGAACTTCAAATCCTTCCATTAATTAATTATAAGTTATTGCTACACGGGGAAAAAGAGGGGGAAAACGCTTTACACAGAGAAAACTCCCAACTTGATGTCCAGATAGATCTGGGTCAGAAATTTCTTGAACAGAGGAAGAGACGAAAAAACATTAAAGTAACCACCTTTTTTTCAGGAAATGGACATTAATCAGGAACAGTTTTCTTTTCCTTTTTATCTTTTTTTACTGTATTGACTAAAGAGAACAATTAAGTTTATGGCCTAACAAAATCAATTCGCTTCCTGGTGTCAGATAATCGTAAAGAAAAAGGGGAAAAGTAGCAAACAGCAGAACAGATACCAAAACTTCATAAAAATAGAAAAGGCGAACCACAGATACCAATTTGACAGCACCTTTGAAGAGAGAAAACTCCCAAAGTGAAGCTTCAAAGCAACAATTTTTCACTACTAATTTTGACAAACACAATGGCAGCAAAGGATCCATATATGTGATACCTACTAGTGCTCAGTTTAAACCTAACCTGAGTTCATCTCAGCTGTACATATACTCAAATACTCCCTCCGTCCCAATTTATGTAGCACCATTGGACTAGGCATGAAGTTTAAGTAAAAAAGGTGAACTTTTGAAATTAGTGGTTTAAAACAAATCTTAGATATTTGTGTGCCTATGAATCATTTCATTAAGAGTAAAAGGGGAATTAAAAGTTAAGTTGTTTCTAATTATACAAAGGTGACTTTCTTGGGGGGGCAAACTAAAAGAAAAAAGGAGCCACATAAATTGGACAGAGGGAGTAACAATTCTCATGCTAGTAGATTCAGTTTACAAGGCAGAAAAATGATCGGCAACTTCACTTGTCCATCAATAGCACAGGTATAAAGAAGCCTCAGTCGGATGAGACATCTTAAGTATAACAATGTTGCATTTATGGCATCAAACAGTAACTTACCAATTTCAACATTCATTTCCAGCGAATCAAAATTTCCACTATCATTTCTCTACGAATTATGGTAAGGGGATTTTAGTAAATCATAAGATTTTCTCACATCTTAGTGTGAGAGAGGAGCTTATGAGAAGATTTCTTTCACAACTAAGAGAGATATGTTTAGGAGAGATTTTCTCACAACGAAGAGATAAATGAGTAGTTGTTTACCACATGAATGTGTAGTTGTTCACTATTTGAGTTGCAAGAGATAAGCCCTAAGTTGCTCGATCTCGGGTGCGGGCATCCGACACTCCGATGCGAATTCAAGGGTCAGATTGGCAAATCTAAAGTTTAAGATTCAAGGTACAGATCCAAGTATTGATACAGATGTTGGCATTCGGCTAAAAAAAATCCAAACTTATCAAATAGAGATATCAAGATATTCCAAATTTTGAAAGATCTTCTAGGTCATCTTCCCTATGACCCCAACTTCTTCTTTCAAGCTCTCTGGTTCTTCCCCTCAAAAAAAAATCATTCAAGGCCTTCCACCAACTCTCCTTACAGATCATTGCTACTATCTACCAAAAGTCAAAACACAACCACTTGAATTCTTAGTTTCTCTCTGTTTGGCTTGAAACTTGAAGCAACAAATATTGACCAGGAGGAAAAGTTAAAAAGGAGACAAAAAGACTACAATATTGAAGGAATGCTGTTTCTCATGTCTTAAATCTATTTTATCTTTTATTTTGAGAAATCAAAATCTCAATTTTCCCCCAAATTTGTCAAACTCTGGTTAAAGTATCTGATGTGGGTTGACCGAATCTCACACGTATCCCGCACCCATATCATGTTGACATGGGTACAGCAGCAGAAATGAAGAGTCCGTGAATCGCATAAAAAATGAAGAGTCCGCGCAACTTAGGATATGCCATAGTAGCCAAGGAAAAGACGGATCTTTAACTTTTTTTTGCCATGGCAGTCAACCAACTGCACAACAGCATAAAACACACCTACTACAGTATTATTCACACTAACAATGCATGAACATGAAGTCCAATTAATTAGCAGAGCATGTTTCACGAAGACAAAAGATCTAAATATTCAAAACAAACTAGGTAACAAGACACTATATTACATACCTCAGCCCCGAGACAGTGTTACGTTGTCTTAGCTGAACTAGTTCACTTGCTGCTATTGAAGGTGGTCTCTCTTCCTCAGCAGGCCTTTCATGCAAGAATCTTCCTCTAAGTAGCGACTGCAGAAGGATATAAAACATAAAAGGGTAAAACTTAGAGACAAAGCACACATGCAGCACTTAGTCATAATTTCTATTGAGAACGCCACACAAAGAAGAGAACGAAGAAAAGTCTGGCTTAAGAATAAAGGCATAAAATCAGCAACCAACCTGAATCCGGTTGCGATGGGCAAAATCAGATACTGCACGATGCTCTAGCAGACCCTGAAGTTCCCTCTGCCTTTCCCTTTCAATTCTCATAAGCAAATCAAGTAGAGCCTGCCTCCCACGCAGCCTCAACATATCCCTACGAATGTGCTCTGGTTGGGCTTCCTCATGGTCAACAACAGACCCTTCACGAGCATGATCTCCTTGAGAACTAAGCCTAGTGGACTGTTCCTCCCTCTGGCTACCACGAGCTCCTCTCTGTTGACTAGTCATTTGAACCCATTCCCGCACAATTCTCACCCTTTCACGTTCTGTTTCCCCCAGCCATTCCCCTCTTGGACCACCATTTCTCTGAGACTGAGAGACATTAGATGAATGGTCACTGATCCCACTCTCCATCCATCCACGAACAATTTGCCTCACCCTCTCCCTCTCAACTTCCCCTAGATCAGGAGATGGTTCGCGGCTGGAGTTGTCACGGTCTCTATGATCACTCTGTAGTCCAATCGGGTCATGAGACCAAGTACCATACTCATTCTCACTCTCACTAGCATCCACCAAACTACCTTGGTTATCAGTTTCTCGGCTTTCCGACATATTCGCACTAGAAACATTGGTATTAGAATCCACACTCCTCCGTTGTGTCAACCTTTCCCTCACCCTCTCTCGGGCACGATTCAACACATGTTCATCCTCCAATTCTCGCCACATCTGCAAGATATTAGAAGCCCTCGTGCTTATTCTCTCAGAATCACCCTGACGCCTTGAGGTAGGAGATTGTGATCCCCTCAAGAACGAGGAATCAAGCATTGAAACAGTGTGCAAACCAGCAAGTGCCATTAGCTCAGACTCACGGTTCCTCCTCTCAATGGTAGTAATCATCTCTTGAGCCTGTCTTGCTGCCCAACTGCTCAATATCCTTGAGTGGCGCCTCCTGGCAGCAGAAGACTCTGCCAGGTCATCGCCTTCAAGGTCAGACCTCCTCCTCCTCCTTACAAGCTGATCAGACTCTTCATCCTCATCCTCAGTATTACGCACCGAACTACACGAAGCATACGACATACACTCATCCAAGTGACCACACATCAACTCCTCCAGCCCCCTCTCAAACTCAGAACGCACATCATCCCCCGTACTCTCCGGCTTCTGCTGCATTTGCTGCTGAACATCTTCCATCTTCAAAACCCACTTTATCTCAACCCTAACACCCTAAACACATTTCAGCGCAGCAAATGATCCAATATGGCAACCAAAAAAAAACTGCCTAGATACACAACATCACACCATTCTCTCCCACAATTTCACCTCCATTACCTAACAAAACTAGCCCTAAACCCAATTCCATACCAAATCTCATCAAATTACACTGCTTTTTCAATACAACCAAATCACTGATTCGATACATATCACAACCTGATCAAATTACACAGAGTCATAACCACAAAATTCATTAAAAAAAACACAAATTTTCATCAAAATAAACAAAAAAAATGCATTAAGATCTACGAAAAAATCACCGAAAAAAATACGCTCAAATACAGAGTGCCGCAGTGACAATAGATTATAGACAATTTAGGTCATTATATAGCCAAAAAAGCACCCAAAAAAAATCAAAAAAATACCTGAAAATCGTTGTTCCTGTATACGTCAAGAGTGAGAATCAAAACCCTAAAAATTGTAAATTGTTATCATATATGAGTCTGTGAATTTAGAAAGAGAAAGCATAAATAGGAAAAAAAAAATCGATTGGAAACGAAGAGAGAGAGAGAGAAATTGGGGAAGAGAAAGCTGTGAATTTATTAAGATGGAAAAAAGAGAGAGAGAGAGAGAGAGAGAAAAGAGTAATGAAGTTTTTTTTTTGGTTTTTTTTTTAGAGTATTTTAATTTATTAAAACAAATATCTTTCTTTTTTATTTTTTTATTTTTTAATTTTTTATTTAATTTTTTTTAGAGGATATAATTTAGTTGAAAACCCCGGAGTCTTGCGTATATTGACACGTCATCCATTTTGGTTTTCCTTTTTTTTCCCTAATTATTAGTTTTTCTTATTGTTGAATTCTATCATATTATTTATTGTTACTCTCGATATGGATTCTTTTCAATAAGATTAGAGTAGAAAATTAATAGTTAGTTAAATATGGTCATACTTTATGTGGGAGAGGTAGGGGCTAGCTTTCTATCCTTATTAGTACTATTAGGTAGGGCTGTACAGGGTAAATCGATAAACCGCACCAAACCGGAAAAAAAAACCGACTAGTGGTTTGGTTTGACTTGGTTTGGTGTTTGGAAAAAAAAACCCGACCATTATAGGGTTGGTTTGGTTTTAACTAAAAAAAGCCAAACCGAACCCAAACCAACCCGATTATAGATATACTATTTTTAAATTATGTTATACATGAAAATATTTATTAAAATGTAATTTATAAATATTTTTTAAAAATTTTTTATAATTTTTTTTATTTCTTACATTTAGATTTGAACTTGAGAAGTCCATCTAAATAATATACAAAAAAAAACCATCTTATAAAGTTATATTATAAAGTTAAAACTTCAAACAGTGTTCTGCCTCCATCTTATATGTTGATATTTTGTACTATAACTCTTTTTAAGAAGCACTGCTCTGTGCTTTTTATTAGATACTATGAAAAATCCGAGAAACTCGAAAAAACCCGAAAAACCCGAAAAAACCCGAAAAACCCGAGAAAAATTGATATAAAAAAACCCGACTTTTATTGGTTTGGTTTGGTTTATAGATTTAATAACCCGACACAAATGGTTTGGTTTGGTTTGTAAAAAATCCGAACCAACCCGGTCCATGTACACCCCTACTATTAGGAGTCATTTGGTGTGAGGTATAAGTAATAATAATTGCCGGATAAATGTAGGATTATTTTATTCTGTGTTTGGTTGGAGGTATTAGATAGTCATGAAATTATTTATTCCACCATTTATATCTTACTGATGGGATAAGTTATCCCATATACATGATGGGATAACTTATCCTGGAATTAACTATTCCAGGATAACTTACTCCCAACCAAACGACCCCTTAGTTTTAAATTTTTCAGTATGTATTAATATATATTGCTTCATTTTATTTTGTATCTTGTTATATATCTTGTTGTCATATTTTCTTACAAATTTGCTTCAGAAACTTTTCTGTTCTGTTCTTTTGAGCCGATGGTTTATCGAAAATAATCGCGCTATCTAATAAAGATAGAAAAAAGATTTACGTACATCTCATTCTTTTTAAACTTTACTTATGGTACATTGATATGTTGGGGTATTGATTTTGATATGTTTTACTTGAATCAAGAGTTCATCAAAAATAGTTTTGTTATATTCATAAAACAGAAATAAATAAGACCGCATATATATCATTTTTTTAAAATTTTATTTGTGAGATTGCATTAAATACAGTGAGATTGCATTGAATACATTGATATTATTGTATTTTAAATTCGATTTCTCTTAGTGGTCCCTTTCTCTAACTATTTAAAAGGAAAGACAAGGAGTATAGTCAATAGTGCTTTACATATAAAACTAATTAACAACTATATAAAAGAATGAAGATGGAATTAATTTAACTTTCTTGTGATAATATTAAATGTTATCTAAAACTTTCATTTTGTTTGATCACGCTACATTTGAAGCTTCCTATAAATGTTCAACAACCAATATTTTTTGATGTAAACCAAAAAAGTAATGAACACTTAAATTTTAGTTGATTAATTGGACAGTATTTTTTTTTCTATTATCTTTTTTCCAGTGAAGTGATAAACTTTAGTTGATTAATTGGACACTTCAATTAAATCCACAAAAAGTTTTTTTAAAATAATAAACTTCATATTTATCTTCACTGTATATGATATTTCTTTTTTAATATCTTATATCCAAATATATAACTATTCATTTATAAAATCAATTTCAACACTTGAAAATATTTTCAACTCTTAAAAGCATATCGGTTATTTACGATCAACTAATCTCCATGGGCTAATAGTGAATTTCTTATTCAATGGTTTCCTTTTTATTTTCTTAGGTATGGCATTTTTCCATGGCTATTTCAATCAATACTTCTTGATAAACTCTTTTCAATTTTTTTCTTCCATGGGTATATCCCATGTATCAAAGAAGGAAAGTTTCAATATAGATGTTTTGATTTTTATGGGTTTATAAATAGTTTAGGTTAAGGTAATAATTTGAGGAATCTACTCTTTTTGTTCTAATTTACGTGACAAATTCATGCATGCATGAAAACCTATTCGAGGTCAAGATCGATATTTTGTGAGTCATGTCTGGCTTTTCAGAAGGGGATTGGTTGGGATGAAAAGCTCGAATCCTCGAGAATTCGTTGATATAACATATCATTTTCATGATGTATAAAAATTTGTAACACCAACCATTTCTTTCATAGAGTTAATTAATTTTTGTAATTAATTTTCTAACAAGCATGTAGTAAAATAATTAAAAACTGATACTCTCTGTGTCTCAATATGATCATTCTATTTCATTTTTTCAGAATAAAACAAAGTAAATAATATTTGACTATAAAAGTTGATATTGTTAGAAAAATAAATTTATGTTATCTAAAGTATTTGACTTATGTTTTAGTACGGGTTTGATGGTGAAGTCCACAAATAATGGAGAATGGATAGAGAGCATTTTATTTCTTGTAATTGATATGTTTTCGTATGAATTTGAATTAGTCAGATCAATAAATTTTAAATACTAAGAATTCAAAATTAAAATGATCGATTGTCATAAATAATAGCTCAATTATAAGTGACAAAAAGCACGTAGTAGACTAGTAGAATTTGTTTCATGGCATCATCTTGAAAATGGGATATATAGAGAGGGAGTAATATCTCGTTCTACGTTAATTTGACATGACTAAAATAAGTACGTTAGAAGAATTTATTACGTTAGTATATATAAAAATAGACTTACATAGAGTTTTCTCAAATGTTTTAATACGCTAAATAATTTATTTAGCCTTCAACAGTTACAAGATATCAACAAATTAGAGCATGCGATTACGAACCATGAAGTATATTCTATACACATATTATAAATCTTTACTGAATATATGACAACGAATTTATACATTTTTTTTATGTTATATTGTAATAATAAATCAAGATTATAAGATTCTTGAGTTGGGGGTTAGCTTGTGAGGGAAATCAGGACCTTGTCTTACTGGAGAGGTAATTGGGGAGTGCAATTTGGGTGCAATGCATAGCATATGGGTTGAGATGCCTTTTTCAAAAAGCTCATTGATGTTGAAATATGTACTCTCCTTATTTCTTTAAACTCATAGATAAATTCCATTTAATATTAATATACAGAGTTGTCTCTGACTAATTAATTTGAAAAAATATTTTATTGATATTAAAACAATAATTTGTATTTAACTGAAACTTTTAAAGACTACTTATGGGGTGAAGCTATCTTTTTCAGCTTTCAAAAGTAAATTCTGCTATTTTTTAAAAATTCTTCTCATGTCCATAGTGTTCGAATCAGTTTTCGCACACCTCGACTAATTTTATGGGATATCTATTACCTCCCACCAGCAATAAATATCTGGTAACTCTGCCCACCAAGAATAGTACAGATGAGAAGTATCAGCTAGTGTTTTTTTTTACCTCCACGGAATTTTGAACTTGAGACCTCAAGATTCTCAACCATTTCATTGACCACCAGGCCACATCCTTAGGATGCAATTTTGCTATTATTTAAAAACAATTTTTTAAAACTAAAACATTGATCAAACATCCCAATATTTAAAATAATTATTTTTCAAATTATTTAAAAACTCTTTTGATTTTTCAAACACTTGGATAAACAAGATATTAATTTTTTTCAATATATCTTACTTAACCCTTCTAAAACATATGATAAAATTGAAATAATACAAAAAGATTAACATGACCTTAGCACAAAAATAACACACAAAAATCGAAAAATGGTGCAATATACCTTACTAAATGCAGAAAAAGAAAAGTACACGATAGTACTATAAAATATTTCTGTTGAACCTTTAGGTCAATATTCCTTCTTTTTTTGCTCAACAAAATTCCATCTTCCATTAATCCACGTATTTATTGCCCTTTTTAATCAATCATTCACAAAAGTATATAACACATGACAATCACTATTAAAGGTTTTTTCACTTTAGCATATTCAAGAATAAGAATTTAGTATTTTATAAAATGGGGTATAAAATTTATAAGTAAAACGACTAAATAATGCCATCAAATTCTTTTTTTTAAATGTTAGATCGAAAGAAAAGAAAACAAAAGCATCTAGTTTTTGGACATTTAACAGCAAATGAAAACTATTTATTTCTCTTTCTTTCTTTCTTTTTTTTGAAAAAGAAATTAGACTGGATAATAATGACGAATCAATACGATTTTTATTACAAAAATTATCTTAACAATAAGTTATGGTGATCATGAAAATTTTTATTTTAACATAACTTGTTATGTATAATTCCAACAACATGCTTTTGCTTCAAAATTGATCCAAAATGTACAGGATCAACTCTAAATAAGTTCAAAATTAATATTCAATCTTCTAATGTCAGTCTCAATAATTTTTAATTGTTAGTTTTAACTCAGGACTTCAAAAATCAATAGATCTGATTTGTTTTCTTCTACAAACAAGCTAAATAAAACCCAACAATGATGTTTATTCATCAAGTTTCTTCAACTAAAACCAACCCAAAAAATAGCGATCAAAAATTAAATACCAGCCTTTGTTTAATGGAACTTATTTTATTTAATCATGCTGAACTCTCTTGCTTCACGGCATAATCTGTTTTTATATATATATATATATATATATATATATATATATACATTTTAAGAAAATGTCAATCTTTTTAAATAAATTTATAATTGATGTGTCCTAACGTCTATGAAGAACTTTGTAGACCTTCTCAGGAACCTATTTAATTAATTATAAATATTTCTGAAATATTCTTTAAACCCGAACATATACTAATTGTAAGATTTTTTTGGGATCGTGAGTCGTATCCATGTGAATCGATCCGAATCAATCTTATTCGATCCATAAATAAAGAATATATTTGGTTTAAAATAAAAATAGAACAGTTAAGTTATAACTGTTCAAATATAATCCTTTAGGAGTAGGGAATGGTTACTGTTTAAATCCTTTTTTAAAAAGGAGAGAAAACAGTTTTATAACCGTTCAACCTCTCCTACTTAAAAAGGGGAAAGGAGTGTTCGTAACGCATCAGAAAAACAAAAACCAGAAAGAAGGGATTTATCCTAACTTTCTAGATTCCATCAACACACGAAAAAAGACATTTAGTTTGTAAATATTTATCTTGATTTCCTAGTGAAACTCAAGAAGACTTGGGGCAAATTTTCTTGATAGCAACAATAACAATTCGCTGCAAATCTAAAAGTACACAATCCGTTTTTCTTATTCCGTATTTTCCATCACTAATTCATAGGTTAATATATAAGATCAACTATAGTATTAATTTTATTTTAAAAGAACTGTTCTAGATATTTTTGAGTGATGCAAAATTCTAAAAGAAAATAGGTAATCAATCAATCACGATTTTGAAACAAAATACAAAACATGTCAGTTGTTGTTGCTTTGTTTTTTATTAATTTGGATCTTCTTCAACAGAGTTTTCTATATACATAAAAAAACAATTGTACTTACCAAAATTTATGAAGAAATCTATTCCATACCAATTAATGTTTTTCATTTAATTTTACCCCTATTGAATCAAAAGATTAGAATATCATGTCTAAACATGATTTGCTTAACTCTCTTCATTAAATTTAGCAGTTGATATACTAAATAGACTCTTAATTAGAAGTTTTGAATTCGACTTCGGACAATGATTTTTTATTTGGTAAAAGTTATTTTTCCTTTAAATGAACCGTATATGATAGGGAACAATATAAGTCCACCATATGGTAATAGAGTTTGAAGTTTTGACAAGTTGAATTGAATATAATGGGCTAAAATTTAAATTTTTACAATTTCAATGTAGCAATTCATAAAATTCGATTAAATTTTCACAAAATAAATGTGAAAATTTGCTAGAGTTTCAAACTCCATTAATCATTCATATGAAGTTCAAATTTGAAGACTGACTCCAAGTTGAAACTCTAGAGTTCTTTTTTATATTTTAACTAGGTGTATAAGTCCAAACTTCAAAAAACAATTGATGATGTCCAAACTGATGAGACGAATGTTCAAAACTCAGCAAAATTTTCTAGAGTTGAAGCTTCAGATTAAAAGTTGTTAATTAAAAATTAATAATTTTAAAATGCTATCTAAAACTTAAATTACATATCAGATTAAAAGACAAGCATGAATACTAATAAAATCATGACTAATGACATTTCCTTTTTTTCACTTATGTGCAAGATTTAATTACTTGCAAGAAAACATAATTATTTAAAGTAATTATATTTGTCTCACATTTCACTACTTTAGACCAAAACCTATTCACATGTTTATGTCATATATGGAACCATGTTTATCTTTCTTTCTTTTCTCTTTTTGTTGGAGTTTAACTTATGTGTGCTAATAGTAATGTAGTATTTTGTTTTATTAACATGTTAACTTACTATAACAGTTAATTGTTGTCGGAATATTTGTATTTTAATATTAAACGAAAAATATTAAGATAACATTCTTAACTTTGTGATCCACTATCTCATGATTTAAATAGTGGTTATTATTCTTTATAACTACTATCTCATAATTTTTTTCATTACTTACACACAAAATTATGCATTAATACCCAACTATCTTTTTTACTCCAAGAAAGAACTTTTACATCTTTAATTTTTACCTTGTGATGGTGTGTGAAAGTGTTGTTGTGTTCACAAAAAGTGAGGTGTGTTTGTGGGGAAAAAAGTTTTATTTTGTTGAAGAAAGGTGTTTTTATCGGTAGAGCTTTGGATTCAATAATTTGTTCAGAATTTGTTTGAGTGATACGACATTGTCAGTCTGTTACATTCTAAAGTGGACAAATCAAGAGTATTATTATTAATCAGCGAAAGATAATTCATGTTATGCATCTCAAATTTCCTTGATAAGAGCGAGATATATGCGCCTAAGTCTAAAGAAATTATTATTTCTTGTATTATATTTTCCCAATTATGTTTGTATTCTTTTTCGTGACAATTGTGTATGTTAATATTCCTAATTTGATAACTTGAAAAATACAACAACATGCTCAGTAAAATTCCACAAATGAGGTAAGGGGAGAGTAAAATGTACGCAAATCATATCACTACCTCATGGAGGTAGAGAGACTGTTTTCGAAAGAGTCTCTGCTCAAGTGCAATAAATCTCGATATAAAGAAGAAGACAATGAAGAGAAATCGAAACAAGAAACAAGAAACAGTGCAAAAGTAGTCAAAACAACAATAAACTCATGTAATAATCGAAATGTCATAAACAACATACTAGGATGGATTATTATTATATAAAAAAAATAACAGGTTGAATTACTTTAATATATAAAACTTACATACATAGTCAGTGTATATAAGTTTAATCATATGTATTAGTTATATATAAGTCATAACTCATATGCTAGCTAAATCTTTATTGGTATAAATATACAATACATAGCTAAAGAGAGATTGTGTATAATTAGTGTATGTATGTGACGTGAGAAATTGATGGTGTATACGTATTAACATGTAATTATATGTCATAATGACAATCTAGCTAGTGATAATGACATTAATTAACTACCTTATAACCTAAGCAATCGAATTACATAATTGCTAATTTAATTTGTCATTCCTTACTTTAAGAATTTCTTTATTTTGCTTTTTTAGAAAAAGAAAAGAGAAGTTCTCTTTTTTTCATCAAATGTGCTTGAGTTTTATACATTATCAATATAAATAATTTTGTATACTTTATACTATCGAATCATTCAAAAGATTTTTACGGGTAATTAACCTTCTTAAAATGTAAGATTTGCTATAATAAATAAAGATGATTGGTGATGTAAAAATCATTTACAGTGACAATGTATTTTACTTAACTACATGAATCACAATTTTAATTTTATCTATTTCAATATTGTAAGAATAGAGAGGCTTAACACTTTATTAGACAAAAAAGGCACATAATCTATGCATAGATTACAAATAGAAGTGTGTAGACAAATATATATATAATACTAAGTATTTATTAAATTTTAGAAAGACAGAATGTTCTATAAGGGGTCCAACTGTGATCTATGTAATACACATGTTGAATATATATATATATATATATATATATATATATATATATATATATGTAATTATACATGGCTTAATTCATAGAAAGCTATTAAACTTATGAATAAACTTTATTTAAATATTCAAATTATTATGTGGTTTGTTCTAATTAAGCAAATGAACACATAATAAAGTATTTATGTTAGACATTTGCAGTCCAAATTTTGAAAAAACTTTTTCGTGTATTCTTAAAGCGTCTATTAGATAGTTAAGTTAACCATACAAATATGTTATTTCCTCTAATTATATACATCAACCTCAATTGGAACATGCATGAGATTTTATAATTTACTAAGGTTAATGTATATAATTAAAGAATGTGACATATTTTAACTTGTTAACTTATTTACGTAATGAACTCTTAAGAACACATTAAAAGTTTGTTCAAAATTTGAATTGAAAGTATCTAATATAAATACATACCATGATGCTCAACTGAAACAAGTCGTAGTTCGAGTATCTAAATAAAATTTACTAGCAAGTTTAAATGGTCATATATATATATATATATATATATATATATATATATATATATATATATATATATATATATATATATATATATATTAAACTATTGTATATTGTTATTCTATTTTAACTTTACTACGGAATTTTGAAAGTGTTTGGAAAACAAAAAAGTGCTTTTTTAGGTTGAAAAAGTTTTTTAAAAAAAAAATTAAAAAAACAACAACAACAAAAGGCAAAAGTTGAGTATTCTCAACATATAACTTTTAACTACTATGAGCATAACTAATCCCCGCATAACTTATCACAGCATAATTCATCTCATAATAACTAATCTCATCATAACGTGTATCCAAATCAAACGACCCTTTAGCTTTTAACTTATAAATACTTTTAAAAAGTCAATCCAACACCCCACCCCCAATTCATCTAAAGAACAAGTTGATGCCTAAGAGCTTTGCTAATCAATAACATGAATCATTATAATTAACTTATTCAATCAAGTCTAATGACCCATATGTCATATATTGTTTGATAATTAGAATGCCAGGAGAACCAATGAGGGCCGGTCAAGCTGAAATGACAGACTTTTAAGTTGGTAAATTTTTAAAGATAGATGCATATAACATTTTAGGTGAATTTCACGTTGGAATACATATGAGAGAAAAAAATAATTATCTTTATGAGATAGAATTTTTAAGTTCATATAATACGTATGTGTTTTGGATTTAATGTGCGCGTAGACAATTTGTGCATGCTTAAATACAAAGCGGATAATGTAGATCATAGACTTAAACTAGAACCTCAATTAATTAAAGTACGTAATTATTTATGCAGCTCCATAAAATTTGTTCTGATTTATATATTTCACACTTATTCTGATCGAGATCTAATTATTCTGATTGAAAATTCCAATCAATTGCAAGCTATTAAACTAAAGTGAAAAATAACAAGAAGTTATTCCAACAAAATAATCCAAATAACAAAACAATATGCACAAATAATTAGGTAATACTGTACCTATTGTTATATCGTTTGTCGGAATATTTTTTAATCGGCATAGCATTTTGCTATAGAGAACCTATAATATAAACACAGTAGGAAAAAATGATTTTCTTACTTGACCATTTTAATGAGATCTTATCATATATCCTCTAGTGAAAATAAAAAAATTAAACAAACGTTTAACCAGAAATTCTTTGATATTTGGCTCGTTGGTAACATTTTCCACGGATTTTCAACTGATTCCATTAGAAACTTCCATTTTTAGTAGTGACATAACAATCCTCAGGGTTTTGTATTTATTTTAAAACCTTTAGCAATGTTAATAACTTTGTTATTTTCATCTAATGATTTGTGTATAACGGTAAGATTATCACAAATTTTCTTGAATCTTTCTGTGTGTATTCATCTATAGATTTTGACCCCCAATCCCCCTCTTGATACTCAAAATTTGTTGCTTCAATTAAAAATATTTATTTTTGTTAACTTGTAGATAAGTGTCCCCAAGAGTGAGAGGATAATTGTTATAAAGAGATCCGGTTGATATAAATAAAGAGTTACAGTATAATAATTTTTTTATATTATATATATCAAGTCATTTTTATGTGTTAAAATTATAATCTACCTTATTTTCAATTTATAAATCTCAACTTTTTTTAATGGAAGTTTAATTGTAGATATATACTATTATTATTGTTTTTTTAATTTTTATTTTGCATATGTATAGTTATTGCCCTAAAGACAATAGCATTGGGATGAATCAAAATCAGTGTAGTCATGTTAGGTTATCTGTCATTCATATCATTCACCTTTTGCGGCTTCTTGTCGCCAAGGAATTAGCAAAACTCCATCTCCAAGAAGCCAAGAAATGGTGACTTCTTTGAGGGAACAAATCACATTGGCTTAACATGTCAATGCTTGGAAATTAGGGTTTTGGGGATGTGGGGGTAGATTTTTGAGTTGAGAATCCTATGTTGTAGATAAGTTTTTCGCATCACGTTTATGTATGGTCTACTGGTCAATAAAATGATCGATGCAAATTTTGAAGACCAGTGTTCAAGTCCAAGTAGAGACACGGAATACGAAGTGATTTGATCTTCGTATCTTCCTAAATTTGATGGACAAAGAATTCGATGACGAATCAATCATGATTTTCACTAAGGGAAATCAAAATATAATCAAAAATAATATAAAAAAGAAGTCAAAGAGATTCAACATCTATTATATACGCATAAACAGAAATTTTAACCTTGTATATATAATATAATTTTACGACAAAGCAGGTTCAGATGAACCCTTTAAATTTTCGGTACCTAGCTCTACCATCAATTACTCAGTACATGTATTAGTGATATGAATATGAAACTAGAGTTTTAATTACGAGTTCGATAGAATTCACCAGCTTCGAGTAAAACCTTAAAAATTCACTTGATATATATAAATACTTATCTAGAAATCAATAAAACTCTTTTTTTTTTCTAGAATCTAGTAATATTATTTACTCAAAATTCTGAAGTCGTGTCTCTGATCGATGAAATTGGCCAAAGACACCACCATATTGAAAAGGGGAAAAAATGTTGTAGATAAGTTTTCGAAAAACTTTTGCATGCATGGGTCCATGCATAGTGGACATTGTAATTTCATGGAAATGTTTTAGTAATTGTCTAGTTATAGATGAAGGAATATGTGTGTGTGTGTGATCACATTTAATCAGATGTCAAATATTATTGTGACTTTGGTTATTTAATTTGTAGTTTTGTTATTTGGCATATTGAAAAAGTGATATATCCAATGAAATGAAGCCAAATTATCTTTCATATCAATTATAATTTTCATGTTACTGTTAAAACCATGTTACATAAGTGGTTTCACAAGGAAGCAAAAATATGTTTGTCCTTTTTATTTCTTTTTTCAATCAATTTTTTTCTCACTTTTTCTATAAGCAAAGAGTGGACACGTGTCCTTTAAATAGCCACGGGACACGAGTGGCTGGTCTCTAAAAAGAAAATTTCACAATCTAATTACGCTCCGTAGCTATATTTTATCTAATTACGCTTCATAGCTATAGTTTCGTTTGGTATGGATATTTTCGTTTGTATATTTTGCTTGCCAATATACAAACATGGTAAATATATACAAATTTTGTATTTATACATTTACGAATTTTTCAAAACTCCATTTGTATATTTCACTTGCCAATGTACAAACAAGGTAAGTATACACAAATTCTGTAACATATATTTAAGATTTCAGAATTTATACAAATCAAATATCAACAAATCATATACAAACAGGATAATTATATACAAATTCTGAATTTATACAGTTATGAATTCTTGATAACTTATACAAATCAAATATTTCAACAAATCGTATACAAATAGTTAGGGTAAGCATATACAAATTCTGAATTTATATAATTAGGCATCGAATTATACAAATTCTAGATTTATACAATGAGGAACTGAATTAAACAAATTAACCGAAACTACAACTTAAGTACATAATAACCATTAAATATTTATCATTTCGTGTAATTTCTCCGTCTTAAAATTCTTGATAAAAACACATTTTTATGCTAATTATTTTGATAACATAATCTATATAGAGAGAGAGAGAGATTTCTTGTGACATTTGCATATTCACGGCGCCAATTATTTTGAGTTTCATGTTATAACTTAGACTCCCCGACGATGAGAGTCATTATTTGTTTTACATTTTCGAATTCGAGAGACGAATTTTCCTCTTATATCTCAAGTTATATACACATTAAAGCAATCGAGAGAAAATAAAGAATGTAAACTATGGCCATACCCTCATTTGCCTTTTAAGGTAAAAAAGGAGAAATAATGCCTTTTAACTTAACATTGACATTAAATATAATTTCTATTTTCCTACTTCCATAAGTAAGAAGAAAAAGGATAAGTAGATGAACAAGTCTTTTAGGTCTTGAAAACCAATTGGCTGAGGTGAAAGAAAACCAAATATATTTTTTGTATGCTCGTGTTTTGAGAAATGAAGTCATAGACACATAAGTTCAAAGCATTTCTTATTTTCTCACGGTTTCCCTAAGGTAATAGTTTTACCAAACATAACTATGTTTAATTTTCTTTACCATTTTCCTTTCCAGCATATATATTTTATTGGTAGTAATAGCATTGGCTAGCCACTTTTTAGCTTTTTAATTAACAAAAATATAGCTACGATCGCAGGTGAAACTGTAACGACCCATTATGTCATTTTGAGAAATAGAGCTTTTTAGTTCATAAAAGACACATTCCGTATTTTCTTATGAGTACGTTAGACTATTCGATAACCATATTTATTTAGTTGAGGGGTAAATTTAAATAACTAATTTAATTAGTGGGCTAAGTTGGTATTTTACTTAATATTCTATACCAATTATTAAAGGAAAAGGATAGGGTTTATTAATTTCGATTCAGAAAAGAAAAAGAAGAAAATAAATAATAATAATAAAAAAAAACAAATATATATATATATATATATATATAAAAAATCTGATGGCATTAAGCCATCAGATGTAACAACGGCGTAAACACGAAAATAAACGCAGAAACTGGGAGAAAAAAAAATACGGAGGAAGAAAGAAAAGAAAAGAGAAAAGAAAATTAAAGGAGAAGAGAAAAATAAGGATTTTCATTCCAAAGCGTCAAGGTAATTATTTTCATCCTTTCCATTAAATTTTTATGTGATTATGAACATATTTTTAGGGTATATTGGTGGAGAAATAATGTTGAAATAAGAAAATATAATCCTAGGGTTCTTCACATAAAATCTTGATTTGGGGGTCGAATAACGATCCGTTTTAGCTGAAATTTGACATGTGAGTTTATTTTATCATGAGCGAACATAATCGAAAAGAAAATTTCAGATTTGACTTCAATGACTCGAGATGACTTTTTGACCCAATTTTTGATTCGAAAATAAATATAGCAATATGGGTGTCATTGAGTTCGTATTCTTATGAAGATTATGTAATTGAACAGATTTTGATCTTTCGGAAGCGTTACGAAAGGCTCAAGTTTTAAAGTGATTATTTAATTTAATTGAGGTTTAACCCTAATTTTAAAATTCAGAAAATATGGGAGTTTACATGTTAAGTGGCATCAAGATTAGGAACGTGACTATAGAATTGAGTAAGTTATTGGGTCTAGGTTAAACATATATATAATATTGGTGTTTACGGATTAGTTTACTTATAAATATTATATATTTGATAGATTGAAATTGGTCTGAGGCATTGAAGAAAGGAAAGACATTGGTGGATTAGCTTGCTTTACTTCGGTTCTTCGATTGAGGTAGGTTATGGTTTTTATTCTATATCATAGATAGACTCTTAATAGTGATTGATATTCATTGAGTAATGTGTGAAGTTTACTACGTATTTAATTGTTGTGGTTTGGATGGTTGATATGTTGTTGTGATTGGTCTGAAATCCCGAGGCCATGAAATCCATAATCTTGAACTTGCCCTATCAAAAATGGTGCCTTGAATAAAGAAGGCTTGATGAAATATTGTTAATGAAGTGGAATGTAATCATGAAGAATGATAAATTAATTATATTTGGATCGGGTGTCACGTTCCGACACGGTATATTTGGATCGGGTGTCACGTTCCGACATGGTATATTTGGATCGGGTGTCATGTTCCGACAAGGTATATTTGGATCGGGTGTCACGTTCCGACATGGTATATTTGGATCGGGTGTCACGTTTCGACACAGTATATTTGGATCGGGTGTCACGCTCCGACACGGTATATTTGGATCGGGTGTCACGTTCCGGCACGATAATATTAAAGAAAAATAAATTAAAATGACTTAATACTACCCAATCTCCAATAACTCATTTTCCAAAAGGGTGTGATATGGAGGCTTGAGTCCTCATGTGTGATCTTAATATTGTTGATTGGTTATGAAATGGTTCATTGTGTTGTCACTTGATCTTGATCTTGTTGGTTGCCACCTGTTAAGTGTTACGGTTGATTTCTCGCTATTACTTATTGCATATTGATTCCTATTTTGAGTCGGCCGATGATACCTACTCAGTACATGTTATCCTGTACTGACCCCTACTTGTATTTTTTTTTGTTTTATTTGTGGAGTGCAGCGAGTCTTCCATCGGCTTCGACTTGACTTCAGCTCTAGTCAATCTTCAGTTCATAAGATATCAGGGTGAGCTATCCTTCTAGCTGACGATGAATTCTCTTAGTCACGACATGATGTCCTTAGTGTTCGGACACGAACTATGTCACTTATTTTATTTTAGTGTTTGACATTCTAGACTTAGTATTTTAGAAGTTAGATGTCCTTAATGTGATGACTTTCAGGTTTTGGGGAAAATGTATTTATTTGAGCTTCCGCATTATTGTTATATTTATTAGTTGGGGTTTGTATCGTTGGTTCTCCCACCTAGGAGGTTAAGTGTGGGTGCCACTCATGGCCCATTTTGGGTCGTGACAAACTTGGTATCAGAGCTTTAGGTTCGGTGATCTCATCACACAAGGACAGGTCTAGCAGAGTCTTGCGGAACGGTACGGGGACGCCTTTACTTTTCTTCGAGAGGCTACGAGACTTTAGGAAAACTCCATTCCTTCTTTCTTTCGTGCTATCACTTGAATCCAATTGGTATCTAGGTGATACAAATTGGTATCTGACCTTCTTCACTCTATTTTTGCAAATGTTCAGAACTAAAACAATAGCATCACCTGAGCCAGCCATTAGGGTTGTAGCTAGAGGGGGTTAGTGATGAGAGATCATGGTAGAGGTCGCAGAAGAAAACCCACCCGAGGCAGAGATCAGGCAGCTAGGCAACGTCTACTGACTTCTTCATAAAAAAGTATATCCCTGGACCTAGAGGGACAAGAGGGGACATGAGTTCCAAAATGTAGAGCAAGGAAAGGTATTCGTTGTAGCCTGTGAGACCAGGTTTCGTGCCTTATCCAAATATGCAACTTTGCTTCAATCCAAAAGAGCGGATTTTGCCACTTTGTGAAAGGATTGTGGTCAGAATCTCTATTGCAGTTTTATAGATTGAGTGTATATCAAAAAGGGTCAGGATATGACTACTATAATGACATCGATGCTTACTTGGTTAGATTATGGATTGTGTTACTTCTGCTAGCGACCTTACCTATGAAAAAAAAATATATCGCTTGGGATAGAGATAGAATGGGTCGAATTTGATAATGTTTTGTAGTTATTCAATGAGTAGGAAGGTGCGAGTCATTTGAGGTACAGTCTTCTCGATAGGTATAATGTGTTCTAGGGATAGATCTTAGATACGATTAATGCGTTTAGGTTGTTAAGTATATTTCAAACATTCTAAATAAGGATCGGTGACTTTATCGTAAGCTCTAAGAAAGTGGATCGATATAGGAACGGCAAGATTATGGGTACAAGAAGACCCAACAAGTAAACTTGGGTAAAGGCAATCGAAGATTTTAGTAAGAACGTGCATATAAAATTGGGTTAGACCTTTGGAAGTGGTTGATTTTATGATAGAGGTGGAGGGGGTGAAGCCAGATAGCTTCGCTATAGAGCCCATTGTTATGCTTTCCCTGGGATGTCAGAGGCAGAGACATTCGATGCTGTTGTCACAGGTACTATTCTGGTCTGCGATCGCTTGGCTTTTGTATTGTTTGATCTTGGATCCATATTTTTTTATGTATCTTTCGTATTTGCTGATGGACTCGATTTACATTGTGACTTACTTAACATGCCTATTCGTGTTTGTACTACTGTTGGTAAGTCTGTGCTAGTTGAGAAAGTGTATAAGTCTTGCCTTGTGACTTTTGTGGAGAGCAGAACTTATGTAGATTTGATTATTCTAGAGATGATTGACTTTGATGTAATCTTGGGTATGACTTGGCTCTCTCCAAATTTTGCTATCTTAGATTGTAATGCTAAGAATATGACATTAGCCAAGCCTAGGATGGATCAATTGGTATTGGAGGGTGACTATCTTCCCGCTCCAGGACGGATTATCTCTTTTCTTCATGCTAAGAGGTTGGTAAGTAAGGGTTGTTTAGCCTTCCTAGCACATCTCAGGGATGATAGTTCTGGAGTGCCATCGATTGAGTCTATTTCGATAATGCGTGAGTTTATGAATGTTTTCCCCGCATATTTACCTGGTATGCCACCTAATAAATATACAGATTTTTGTATCGACCTGGAGCCCGACAATCGCCCTATTTTCATTCCACCTTATAGAATGGCTCTGACTGAGTTGAGAGAGTTGAAGGCCCAACTTCAGGAGTTGTTGGGTAAATGTTTTATTAGAACGAGTGCCTCTTCTTGGGGTGCTCTAATTTTATTTGTGAAGAAGAATGATGGTAGCCTTCGTATGTGCATAGACTATAGGCAGCTGAACAAGGTAACTATTATAAATAGGTATCCTCTTCCTCGCATTGGTGACTTATGATGCAGAGAAGTTAGCCAAACTCTATATCCGCGAGATTATTCGATTACATGGAGTTCCGATTTCTATCATATCAGATAGAGGTACGCAATTTACTTTTAACTTTTGGAGGACCTTGCATGCTGAGTTAGGTACTAGATTGGACCTTAATACTGCATTTCACCCTCAGACCGATGGGCAATCTGAGAGGACAATTCAAGTGCTAGAGGATATGCTTCATGCATGCGTAATAGATTTTGGTGGTCATTGGGATTAGTTCCTACCCTTAGCAGAGTTTTTGTATAATAATAGTTATCACTCAAGTATTGATATAGCTCCGTTTGAGGGATTGTATGGGAGGAGATGTAGGTCTCCTATTAGTTGGTTTGATGCGTTTGAGGTGAGACCTTAGGGAACTGATCTTTTGAGGGAATTATTAGAGAAGGTGAAATTCATTCAGAAGAAGCTTCTAGCAGCTCAGAGCAGACAGAAGGAGTGTGTAGACCGAAAGGTCAAGAACATGGAGTTTATGGAGGGAGAACAAGTGTTGTTGAAGGTTTCACCCATGAAGGGTGTGGTGAGATTTGGTATGCGAGGTAAGCTCAGTCCGAGGTATTTTGGGTTGTTTGAAGTTCTTAAGCGTGTTGGAGAAGTGGCCTATGAATTGGCTTTACCTCCAGGTTTGTCTAGGGTGCACCCAGTGTTTCATATGTCTATGCTATAGAAATATCATGGTGATGGAAACTATATTATTCTCTTGAATTCAGTCTTGTTTGATGAGAAATTGTCTTACGAGGAGGAGCCTGTAGCTATTCTTGATAGGGAGGTCTGTAAGTTGAGGTCAAGGGAGATTGCGTCTGTGAAGGTTCAATAGAAGAATCGTCCGGTTGAGGAGTCAACTTGGGAGACTCAGGCAGATATGCGTGGAAGATATCCACATATGTTCGTCGAGTCAGGTACCCTTTTCAATCCTCGCTCTTCTTTTGACCGTTCGGGGACGAACGGTGGGTAAATTGGTATCTATTGTAACGACCCATTATGTCATTTTGAGAAATAGAGCTTTTTAGTTCATAAAAGACGCATTCCATATTTTCTTATGAGTACGTTAGACTATTCGATAACCATATTTATTTAGTTGAGGGGTAAATTTAAATAACTAATTTAATTAGTGGGCTAAGTTGGTATTTTACTTAATATTCTATACCAATTATTAAAGGAAAAGGATAGGGTTTATTAATTTCGATTCAGAAAAGAAAAAGAAGAAAATAAATAATAATAATAAAAAAAACAAATATATATATATATATATATAAAAAAAAAATCTGATGGCATTAAGCCATCAGATGTAACAACGGCGTAAACACGAAAATAAACGCAGAAACTGGGAGAAAAAAAAATACGGAGGAAGAAAGAAAAGAAAAGGGAAAAGAAAATTAAAGGAGAAGAGAAAAATAAGGATTTTCATTCCAAAGCGTCAAGGTAATTATTTTCATCCTTTTCATTAAATTTTTATGTGATTATGAACATATTTTTAGGGTATATTGGTGGAGAAATAATGTTGAAATAAGAAAATATGATCCTAGGGTTCTTCACATAAAATCTTGATTTGGGGGTCGAATAACGATCCGTTTTAGCTGAAATTTGACATGTGAGTTTATTTTATCATGAGCGAACATAATCGAAAAGAAAATTTCAGATTTGACTTCAATGACTCGGGATGACTTTTTGACCCAATTTTTGATTCGAATATAAATATAGCAATATGGGTGTCATTGAGTTCGTATTCTTATGAAGATTATGTAATTGAACAGATTTTGATCGTTCGGAAGCGTTACGAAAGGCTCAAGTTTTAAAGTGATTATTTAATTTAATTGAGGTTTAACCCTAATTTTAAAATTCAGAAAATATGGGAGTTTACATGTTAAGTGGCATCAAGATTAGGAACGTGACTATAGAATTGAGTAAGTTATTGGGTCTAGGTTAAACATATATATAATATTGGTGTTTACGGATTAGTTTACTTATAAATATTATATATTTGATAGATTGAAATTGGTCTGAGGCATTGAAGAAAGGAAAGACATTGGTGGATTAGCTTGCTTTACTTCGGTTCTTCGATTGAGGTAGGTTATGGTTTTTATTCTATATCATAGATAGACTCTTAATAGTGATTGATATTCATTGAGTAATGTGTGAAGTTTACTACGTATTTAATTGTTGTGGTTTGGATGGTTGATATGTTGTTGTGATTGGTCTGAAATCCCGAGGCCATGAAATCCATAATCTTGAACTTGCCCTATCAAAAATGGTGCCTTGAATAAAGAAGGCTTGATGAAATATTGTTAATGAAGTGGAATGTAATCATGAAGAATGATAAATTAATTATATTTGGATCGGGTGTCACGTTCCGACACGGTATATTTGGATCGGGTGTCACGTTCCGACATGGTATATTTGGATCGGGTGTCATGTTCCGACAAGGTATATTTGGATCGGGTGTCACGTTCCGACATGGTATATTTGGATCGGGTGTCACGTTTCGACACAGTATATTTGGATCGGGTGTCACGCTCCGACACGGTATATTTGGATCGGGTGTCACGTTCCGGCACGATAATATTAAAGAAAAATAAATTAAAATGACTTAATACTACCCAATCTCCAATAACTCATTTTCCAAAAGGGTGTGATATGGAGGCTTGAGTCCTCATGTGTGATCTTAATATTGTTGATTGGTTATGAAATGGTTCATTGTGTTGTCACTTGATCTTGATCTTGTTGGTTGCCACCTGTTAAGTGTTACGGTTGATTTCTCGCTATTACTTATTGCATATTGATTCCTATTTTGAGTCGGCCGATGATACCTACTCAGTACATGTTATCCTGTACTGACCCCTACTTGTATCTTTTTTTGTTTTATTTGTGGAGTGCAGCGAGTCTTCCATCGGCTTCGACTTGACTTCAGCTCTAGTCAATCTTCAGTTCATAAGATATCAGGGTGAGCTATCCTTCTAGCTGACGATGAATTCTCTTAGTCACGACATGATGTCCTTAGTGTTCGGACACGAACTATGTCACTTATTTTATTTTAGTGTTTGACATTCTAGACTTAGTATTTTAGAAGTTAGATGTCCTTAATGTGATGACTTTCAGGTTTTGGGGAAAATGTATTTATTTGAGCTTCCGCATTATTGTTATATTTATTAGTTGTTACCACTTTTTAGCTTTTTAATTAACAAAAATATAGCTACGATCGCAGGTGAAACTTTATGATAATATCTTATATTTTGAAATTTCAAGATGACAAGGCTATTTTTAAATTATAGGGTCTGAAAATCGCCATTTGTAAATTTTACCATATTTTAAAATTTTTTACAAGGTAAAATTCAAGAGGAAAAAATCAATTTTTCAAATCAAATAATTAAAACATAATCATTATCATAAAGTTTCAAAATTCACATGTAAAACTCCATGACATTGTTATGAAGTTTCGTAAAATTAAGTCCCAATGCATCTTATGGTTAATTGTATGGTTGAATTTTTAATTACGATTACAATAATGTAACTAAGAATCTAGTGTTGGTTGTGGATATTCACTTTAATATGAATGTGGATCTTGGATAATTAATTGAAAATTCTTTAAGATTGTATTGGACGACAGTACCTAACAAAGTCCATAACAACAATTAACTCTAATCTTTATATATTTTTTTTATATAAACTCTAACCAATATTATGATTGTAAAATTTGTGTATACATTATACATTTATCATAAATGAGTCTACCTACACAAACTTTGAAATTTGACGTATTAAGTCAGTCTGGCTCATCATTTTGATGGACCATAAAATAGCAAGTCTAACTCATTACTGCATGGCCGGTCAGGCCGGGCCAATCCACTTTTCTAAAAGATATATTTATAATTTTTAGAATTTAAATTTTAATTTGAAAAAGTAAACATAAATATTTACAAGATAATATTATATATGTTACTAATTGTTTACCAAGTTTCATAATCTTAATAATACTTATTGAATCTAACTTCAAGAAAAGATTTGATTATATGGATTCAATTTGAAATCATTGTCATTCTATACAAATATTTTAGATGAAAATTTTTGAAATGTCATTATTAAGATATTATATTTCGAGTTATAACAAGATTTTATAAGTTTCAAGTTGTAGTAGTAAATCTCCATCAAGTTATATCAAATTTTAAAATATAATACAGTAATTAATTTATTAATAAACGGATTTAAAAAAAGGTAATAAATATATTAATGATAATACCGAATTACCATTCAATCAGGACTCTAGTTTAAATTTATAAATTAATTAATTATATTTTATTAAGTAACTAAATAACAATATATTTTTCCTTAAATATAGTGTTTTATAAATGGTCAAATATATCAATTCTTGATTTTCTGTCACGACCCAATACATCGGACGTGCGTGCACCCACTCTATGACTTAAGTAGGAGAACCTTTAACCCCTTATGTAAAGAGCATTGAAGAATTTAAATCAAAACTTGAGTAAATATACTAAATGTTTATAGAAATCTGTAATACACTTGTACAAAAATGACACATAAAAACCCCATGGATGCTAGTCTAAAACAGGTACAAGAGCTCTAAGAGTAGTAAAAAAAATAAAGGAACAATGACTCAGCTTCTACCATAAAGAAGAAAAATAGAAATTGTTGGTGGATCGCCTTCATCTTCACCTAAGAGACATAACTGACCCTACAATCAGACTATGCCAAGTGGCATAGCAAGAATAGTATCAGTACAAACAACAGGTACAGGTAGGCATTTTCATTCAATCTGATACCTACTGCATAGTATATGAACAAAAAAATAAGAGAGAGATCATAATAATTAAACTTTATTAACTTGTCCACCCCAACCAATAGGTACACTCCTTATTCTTATCCTTAAGGTCTTTACCACCCTACACTCCAGAGATTCACTACCCACTCTAGTTACACTTTAAGGCTTGTGGGTTATGGGGCCACCTTACTACTGTTCATTCGCTCCAACAGTCTCCACCTAATAACCTTAACCGCTCAATGATTTCACCCAACCATCACTGATCTTAGTCCAACTGTCTTACAATCTAAGGCATAGCTCTCTTGCAACCAAACTTCCTCACTCCACCCGGTTTTAGGTAACCACTACAACTACCATAGTTAACCCTGGAATTCTCAATAAAAAAACTCACTATCAATAAGAACCTCCACTTCTAAGTTTGTTCAGGCTCACAATTCTTTATAACTAACACACCTCAACTCAAGAGTTCGTTTATAGGCTCTTAATCCATGGTGCACTTGTCACTAATCTTATATTACATGGAATTACAGTTATCATCAAGTCCTCTCATGGAACCATCCACACACACATACTTGTCCCTCTCAGAAGACCCAATTCAATCACATTTGTATCGAAAAGTGACACCCGATCTAAGAATGTGTCGGAATGTGACATCTGATCCAAATATATGTTGGAACTTGACACCTGATACATATGTGTGTCGGAACGTAACACCGAATCTAGTTATACAAACCAATCATAAAATATCAACGATAGATCACATTATATCAACAGAACATGTTTGTCACAAGGCAAGCCAGCAAGTAATTATATATATAAAAACTAACCTGATTCCCTTATCGGTACATATTTAGACATATCATAAGTAACGCAATTACACCCTTAAGACAATTTCGGAAATCAAACTAACACCCACACTACTAAACCTTTAGAGTTTATCATCAATCTCTATT
This sequence comes from Solanum dulcamara, assembly GCF_947179165.1. Lineage (NCBI taxonomy): Eukaryota > Viridiplantae > Streptophyta > Magnoliopsida > Solanales > Solanaceae > Solanum > Solanum dulcamara. Next base: position 5,505,648 of record NC_077237.1, on the reverse strand, counting down.
TAGTTTTATATTCCTCTACAAAATACTATGCCCATAAAAAAATAACCGTTTGTATGAAATAATATCACAACCAATACACTTCCTCAATCATTACAGCACCTTTTTACCTTATCACATTTAAATTAGATCCTAACACAATCGAAGTTTTGCCTGTGATCCATGACCACAGCTTATGTATACGATTTCTCATTAAGATTCCTTCTATACTACACAATAGGTATAGATTTACTACTCAAAAAAGAGAAGTCTAGCTTACTTGGGCGCCAACCAACCATAGGGAGAAAATGTTGCTGAATTCATTGGCTTCAATGTTCTACGGGCAAGACCGAATTGAATTCCACCGGTTGAAGCCTTCCGAATACTGAAATTCCCTCTCATTTTCTTCTCAGGTCAAGAGCAGCCTTTTGGAGGGTTTTGCAGAAACTCTTGCCTCCAACTTCCACTTGAGAGAAGCTGGAAATAAGAAATTCGCGACTTAAGTTTTGTCCTATGACCTCCCACTCAAACGGACATATTCTCGTTGTAGCGGCGCCGCTGAGGCGGGACCATCCCGCTCTGGCGGGATGTGTCACGCCCCGAGAGGGTACCCTAGGCGTGGCCGGCACTCAGAAACCATTTCTAGCTTTTGAGAGAACCACTTGGTCTCATTTCTTATTTATTCATCAGCGGAAGACTTAAGAATACTAATGGGGGCTTGTCATAATCAAAGGAAAAATAGATAATTCTTAGAAGAAGTAGTTTCTAAGGAGAACTACTCCGATTACATCATCAGACTCTGTCTATGAAGCCTCTAATACTCTTAGATGGTGCCAATGACATGTCCATGGCTACCTTAAAAGAAACATCATACTCAACAATAATAAAAGGATAAGGAATTCCTTCGAATACAAGAAGGACTCACCAAATAGCTGAAAAGAAATGATCTTCAACGATGCGCCTGTTGAGGATCTCTAACACCTGTATCTGCATCATAAAACGATGCAGGTCGAATGACGTCAGTACGTGGAATGTATGAGTATGTAAAATGACAGGAAGGTAAGGACAGATATCAAGATACTCCTCTCAATAAAACTCAGCTCAAAACTCAACATCATCTCAATGTAATGCAAGTTTAAAATATAATAATAAAAATAATAGTAATAAGCAATGCTTACTCAGTTGGGAGTTTCTCTAACCGACAATCATCACTTATGAGCTAGCGATGATACAACGAAGCGATGTCATTGCCACATCCATCCAATACCTTGTCAGGGTAAAGGACATCACCATCTTAGATCCACTCATCAAAGTCCTCTTTTTGGGACTTAAGAGGCATAGCCTCCATCCTACGCTGGCTACGTAGTTCTGGGGTTTGAGTCAATTAAACTCTTACCCAACTCGGTGCTCAATACTACTCCCAAAATATGTGCTCATATTAAACTCATCATCTAGTCTCATTGGACTTTAATTTAAATCATCAAACTCATCTCATTTCATGTTCATCAATCATTATACTTCCAAAAACATCATTTACATCTCATCAAAACATCTTGCTCAAAATATCATTTGCTCAAATTCATTCAAACTCAACTCTTTTGCTTTTTCAAAACTCAATAAAATACATATATAGTATTAATTCATATAGCTTTCTTTTTATCAATGAAAATAATAAAAGCCTTCATCTTTACTCAAAACATGTGTAAAAATATTCATGAACATCAAATCAATTAGGATTCATGGGAAAGTAGCCATGAACAATAATTTCAATAATATGAGAGATAACAATAATAATAGTATTAATGCATAAATATATCAAACTCAATAGAAGAAGAATTAATTTATTTAGAATTCAAGATTTGGATAAAACTCAACTATAACTCAATTATAATGAATTTAAATATTGGGCGCATGGACGAACTCAATCCAATGCTATGAAAGTCTTACATACCTTAAATCCGAAGGTTTACTCAGAATTGGAACACTCTTGGACCCCTAGCCTTTTCTTCTCGCCGGATCATTTTGTGTACTACCCGGAGTATAAGAATAACCGGAGTAGTATTTTTATACTACTAAAACTAAAACTATATTTGAGAAGAAGTATATAGAGAAAAGAAATGCTTAAGAAAGCTTGATGAATAAAATGAGGAAATAAGGTGGGTATTTATAGGTGGGAAAGAGGGACCTAACAATAAATAAAATAATTATAAAGAAAAATCAGAAATTTTAATGGAATATATTGATGTCATGGATGATGTTAAATGGAGGACAATTTATGTCATGAATGATGTCAAATGTATCTAGATGTTTCCATGGTAGGTAAGATGAGTTCTTTTTAACAGAATACTCTTTTTCGAAGCTGAGTTTGAATAAGATAAATTCCTTATTAGGATTTGGTGTCTTCATAAGAATTGTAGTTATGGAAGTCTAGTTTCATATAGTTCAAGAATCAACCAATTTGGAGCAACCTACAGTGAGATATGAATTTTCTTCTATAAACACTCAATTTCGTCACAACACTATATCTTGCAAAGATTAATTTATTTGATCTACTTATACTCCGAATCTTAAGATGTGTTCTTCATGAAAGTTATAGGTAATGATGTTGTGGTTACTCAGAAATTTGAATCACCTAATTTGGACCAACCTACGAAAAGTTATGCCCAAAATACAGAGGCTATATTATTTTCATCGAGATTGAAATACCGACATACAACATTTTAGGGGTTGTTACAGGATGATTGGATCCAATCGAGTAAATATCTTGCGATTTTTTTTTAAATCATAATTAACGACGATTCAGATCGTTACATTTTCTCCATTTAGTTGAACACTATTTTGATTGTTATCAATCTCCTAATTAATAGTATCAATATCTTGTTTTAGTTTCTCTTTCCTCCTTCTTTCTATGTGAGTTTTTTTAATGTTTTTAAAATTGATATCATTTTTTGTTTTTTTATTTGAAAATTATTTTTTAAATTTAGTATTCTTATTTCTTAAATCTGTTTTACTTTTTAAATCTCTCCTTAATATTTTCACACAATTTTCTCTCTTAATATACCAACATTAGATATTTTTTCTTTAATTTTTCATGAACGTTTTTTTTTTCTTCTCTATTTATCTTCAATACAAATTTTATGCTTTCATCCATTATTTTAAATTAATTTATTTTTTATATAAATTTTGTAAAGTAACATAATTATCATTAATTCAGGATTTAAACCCCTTATTTTTCTCATTTAGTACATCTAGTTGTAACAATAATTCGTATTTACTGTCCATAATTTTCTCAATTAGTTGATGCGGTTAGATATACTCCTTCCTGAGATTTATTATTTTAATATATAAAGAATTAATTAAAATGAAATAAAAAGGGAAATTAATTCTCATTCAGTTGACTTAGTTGAACATTCTGTTTTGTATATGAAATTTGTTTGAATTTGAAATATACAAGTTCTAATCCATTACTGTATAAAATTTAGTTAAAATTTAAATTTCAGAAGTATTTGTATAAAACCTGTGTATAACAGTGAATGAAATTTGTATCCAAGTAATAAATTTGAGTATTAAAGTTATCTAAATTTGTAAATCTAATGAAACCACATTTATTAAATATGATCAGTGTTGAAAATATTCAAAATATACAAATTTCATACCAAAGATCATAATCAGCTTTTAAAATATAATCACGTGTAAATATAATGATGTTAAAAAAAGATCAAAGTATAAAATTTCATATCAATATTATACACAGAACAATGGTTTAGTATTGAAAATTTTCAAAATATATAAATTTCACACCAACATTGTACTCATAAACACATTGTACACATAAATAGAAGCTTTAAAAATTCAATAAAGACTACTTAATTATTACCCTGATTAATAAGTAATTTGTATTAGAACTTGTAAATTACTTATTATTTTGTTTAATTATTTTTGTAGGTGTATACAATCGAATACCTATTAAAATTCATTACTCAGTATATTTTAACGCTATAAAATTGTTATCTATTGAAGCCACGCTTATTAAATATGATCAGTGGTGAGAATATTCAAAATATACAGATTTCATACCAATCATAATCAGATTTTAAAATATAATGATGTGTAAATATAATGATGTTGAAAAAGATCAAAGTATACAAATTTCATAACAATATCATACACAGTAAAAAAGGGTTCAATGTTGAAAAATGTTCAAATTATACAGATTTGATACCAAGGTCATAATCAGATATATTATAGCAGAAAATATTTGTATTAAATTAGAAACCATATGTTATAAAACAACAAATCCATTTTCATAAATCATTCCCATAAGAAAATAAATAATTTTTAGAAAAAAATACGAAATAAAATTAAAAAACATAGTATGTGTTGTTGTTTTGTTAGAAAAAATACACTAATACTAAAATACAAAAGCAAACACACGAGTTCATAGGAGAAGGTTTTCTTGGATTTGGCGTGGGTTACTTGTGGTGTCCGGAGCTTGTTCAATTTCATGACAAATGCAAAAAAAAATATCAAGTTTAATTCAATTTAACCCAATTTTGGGTAATTATAAAACAAGCATAAAATTAGGACTATGATACATAAACTATAATCATATCAATTACATGTCTGTTATATACAAATTTCATACCAATAAAGCTACTATATACTTACCATATTATGTCAATTTCATACTATTTACAGTCCAATAAAAATACAGATAATAGAACTACAAAAAATATCATAATCATACAAGTTTAAATGCAGTAATGAAAGACAAATTCATACCAATTTCAATGGAAGTTAATGTCAACATAATTAAAAGTTAATATCAAACGTAATGACAAATGTATAAACAATATAACTAAATCACACGACTTTAATATTAATTACATGTCGTTTATATATACGGTATACACCCATTGCATACCACTATGTCAAGTTTATACAAATTTCATGTCACTTTCATGCCAAGTCACTTTTCTGCAATTTAGGTTAACAGAGTAGAAATTTAATTCAAAGGAATATGTCAATTTCATTTCACTTTCATGCTATTTCATTTCTGGAGCACATTTCATGCCAAAAAAATACTATACATTTAAAATATAACTGTAAAATATATAATAAAAAATGTAGTCTGTAATAACAATAAACAATCTAAAAATATACATAATTTATACCAAAATCATCCCATTTTCACAAAAAAAAAAATTAAGACATAAATTATACCAATTTCGTATTAATTTCATACAACTTTCATAACAGGGGTATACATAAAAAAAAATTATTCATAAATATAAATACCTTCACAACATGTTTGACCTTTTTTGATTTTTGGGTTTTCGAATACTTCAATGTTGAACTACTGAGTCTTTTTCTAGAGAGTTTTAAAGGCTCACCCTTTTTCATAGTCTTTGTCTTTTTTTAATATATTATCACTTATGAAATCTGAATCCGAAAAATCGGATGAATGAGAATCGAATGTGTAATATCCCCTAAAAACGTTGTATACGATGTTTCAATTTTTGCCTAAACATGATACAGCCTCTGTATTTTGGTCATAACTTTTCATAGAAATATCCAAATGGAGTGATTCGAATTTCTGAGTAACCACAAGATCATTACCTACAACTTTTATGAAGACCATATTTTAAGATTCGGAGGTTAAGTAGGTCAAATAAATTAATCTTTGTAAGGTAGGATGCTGTTACGGAAATGAGTGTTTATAGAAGAAAAATCATATCTCACTATAGGTTTATCCAAATTGGTTGATTCTTGAACGATATGAAACTAGACTTCCATATCTACAATTCTTATGAAGACACCAAATCCTAATAAGGAATTTATCTTATTCAAACGCAGCTCCCAAAAAGAGTATTCTGTCAAAGATAACTCATTTCACCTACCATAGAAAGATCTAGATACATTTGACATCACTCATGACATAAATTGTCCTCCATTTAACATCATCCATGACATCAATATATTCCACTAAATTTTCAGATTTTTATTTATAATTATTTTATTTATTGTTAGGTCATCTTTCCCACCTATAAATACCCACCTTATTTCTTCATTTTATTCATCAAGCTTTCTCAAGCAAATCTTCTCTCTATACACATTCTCAAATATAGTTTTAGTTCTTAGTAGTGAAGAAATACTATTCCGGTGATTCATATATTCCGGGTAGTACACAAAACGTTCCGGCAAGGAGAGAAGCTAGGACTCAAGAGTGTTCATTAAGTCTTCCGGTACCAACTAAAGCTTCGGTTTCCAGGTATGTAAGGTTTCAATGAGAGTATTCCTTCCACTCTCATGTCTAAATTATTTTGATTATATGATAAATTATATTTATTTTCTTTAAGCTTTACTCTAAGTTATGTGGTGTTTATCCATGAATTCTTTCATCCATATAGTCCAAAAACTCTTTCAATTAAGTCTCTTGATTTCAAGTAATATTTTTGTTATGGTAATTTTTATTTTTACTTAATAGTATGAATCATGGTTAAACTAATGATTATTGGTCTATTTTGATACAACATAATTTTATATGTATGAATTGATGAATTGCAAGTAATTTATTTATTTATATTTTTAAAGGTTGTTGAAATTCATGGTGGGTTGTTTAAAGCATGATTTTTAATGAATGGATTTCAAAGTATTTATGAATATTTATTTACATACATATTTGCAAGTTGAAGTGATTTGAACCCACCTAATTTTACTATATTTTTAATAAAGTTTGACTTGAAAGCTTTGACTCCAAATAAATGTTTATGAAAGCAATATCTATGATCAAAAAGGAAGTCTTATGAAATGAAAGAATGATGAAATGATATGAATGATGGATTCTTTATGCAATAAGGACAATTATTGCATATTTGAATTATCAAATGTTTTAATGAGCTATTCTACCGAATATGATGTTTGAATTCTCAAGTTATATGCTATGAATATTTTAAAGTATTAAACTATTCCGTGGGATTGACTTAGCACCGAATGAGGCATTGAGGTGGGATTCGGTAAGGGAATCCTAGTAGCAACCCCTTGTCTCATTAACTATGTGCCAACATAGGAGCCCTTGTAGACTTAGGCTAATGGATCCATAAATAGCCCTTAAAGTTAAAGTTAAAGAAATGAATGAAGTTGACGGAGTTCTACCTGGCAAGTAGTCTCCCCGGCCAACGTAGGGGATTATGTTGGATTCCATGTAATAGCTCGCATGGTCTTAAATGTCGGTTATGGTTAGCTTCCCACAAAATGAATGTTTTAAAGGATATCCATATGATTTATTATGCATGTATTACATTATGTTCCATATTACATAAATGTTATAATATTTTCTCAATGTTCATGCATCCTTACATACTTAGTACATTCAAAGTACTAACGCATACTCTTTTGCCTACATGATATCACCATGTAGGGATCGGTGCTCCTCCTCGTTCTCCTCCACGTGGCTAGTTGATATTCCATTGAAGACTACTTTTGGTGAGTTCCCATGTTCCGGGAACAATACTCCTTTGTCTTTCTAGCTTATGATATGTTAAGATATTTTATTATGGCATTTCTTCTATTATGATTGAGGGTGAGCTAGGAACTTGTCTTAGCCCCATTAAATCTAATAGTTAGAGGTATTGTTGGACATATGTAAGTTGAAGATTTATTATTATGATTTCCGCTTGTCTATTTATCATCATTACCTATGAAAGGCTAAAAGAATGCTAAGAGGCTTGTTTGAGGTACTTTCGTGTTCCTCATTCGCCATGTCACGTCTAGGCCCTAGGCTTGGGTCGTGACAGAATGAGTGAGACTCCAACATCTCCCCGTTTCTTTTTCTCCCCTTCTCTGTGGTTTCTTTGTTCTTCACTTGGGTATTCTTCTTCTTGGGCGTATTCTTCTTATTGGGTGTAATCTTCGGAGGATTTGGATTCTTCTTCTGAGGAGTTGGATTCTCAGAAGAACCATTTCGTTGAAATTATGTTGAACACTGATGTTTTGAAATGGAGTGAAAACTGTTTTGAATGAGGTTGAAGAGAGAATGTGAAGTAGAAAGAGAAAGAGAAATTGAAAACTACACGATAAAGATAAAAATCAGAATGTAACAATCTCTCCTCACATAATTATCTCCTATTAACTATGTTAAAAAGGAATTAATTTAAACTAATTTTAAAGAAATACAGATATGTTAAGACTTGTAAATAAACAGTTATAAGTGGTAAATACTTAAAACTACATTTAAAATTTGTAATATTGACTCTTAAATACATATATAGTGTAATTTATCCATATTTTAGGTACAATTATATAATAAAACGATCTTGTTAGACATAAGCATATGTAAAATTGAATAACTTTTCACATGATACTACACAACCAAATAGAGATAACAATATTAAGCAAACCAAACATTTAACGAGTAACAGTGCAACTAACAAAATAAAAATATTAACCCAGCTTTGTTCCAAGAGATCACAATAAACCACAAAAAAATGACAATATTTCAATCACTAAAATGATTGTTTAAGTAGATTTCAGGACTCTCCTTATTTTTAAAAAGGAAAAATTACTTGATTGAGTGCTTTTTAAAAATTAATTACTGATTTTAGCGATATTTTTTATTTATTACCATTTATAGCAATACATAGCAATATTATGATAAATCTACACTTGTATTAAAAGTGAATTATGCATACAATATAAATGTATTATAAGTGTTTTAAAATATATATTATGTTTGTATAGTAAGAAACTGACATAATGTATTATAAGTCTATTAAAATATGTGATAAATGTATTATCCATCTATAAAACTTGTATTATATATGTTTTATAAATAGTTCTCTGCAATATGTATTAAAATTGTATTATAAATGTATTATAAGTGTTCAGTGAAAAAAAAATTATTCCTATAAATAATAAATATTTTCTTAATATTGTATATTTATGTAAGTTTCCCTTTTAAAAATCTATTTTAATTTTATTTTTTTTTATTTCATCCATGGGCCAATCCACCCCACCTTGCTTTTTTGGACCGGCTAAAAAATCATATTCTTATATGGACTCCAAAAATCATAGACCAACCCTGTTAAATTACATATTGACCTTATTAAATCACAGATTGGATGAGGTTGGTCCAACGAACCTAGTCCAAATTGAAGGCTTTTGACTAAGAGAGTGCAAGAAATAAACTCATCCGCCTAAAAATATTAAGATCTCTATTTGATTGGTTATAATTCCAAACATGAGAAAGCAACTGGACATTCTTTTGGGCCTTGTAAAATCCAGATCTTTTAATAGGCCTGAAGAGAGCACAACATTTGCACTTTTATCTCTATTTTGTTAATTTTTATCCCTCAAAGTAAATAACTTTCTAAAGAGATATAAATTTATATTTTCATATCATAATATTCCATAAATTATGTATCGCACGCTTACAAAATCTTAAGCCCTACTAGACATAAGTTTGATTTCTAAGGACAAAATTAATGAACAGCGCATTGAAAAGTAAAAATTAAAAACTTCCTCATTTGATAGACAAACGGTGCAATTAAATATTATTGGAATTGGACCTGAAGAGTATATACGTTGGGCTTGGGCCTTAGCCCAATAACTTTACATGTAGCGCCTTCCTCTCTATTTTGTTTAGTAATAATGAGAGCTAACCACCATTTAGCCTTGTAATTGAGTGAAATTTTAAATCTTACAATCAAAATCTCCAATTATAATGTCCCGAAATTTCCCATTTGGGCAACGATAATTGGAGAACCCCCAAGCTGCAACTTGTTCTGCAGGGGGAGGGAGGGTCTTTTTCTTAAGACACAGATATCGCATCAGCAAGTTGAAAAACCTTCTTTTGTGGGGTAGAGATAGAGATATTGTTTCTAATATATAAGCTCGGTTTTTCAAAGCTGATTTCATTCACTTTGGTGTCAAAAGGGTTATTTCCTTCATCCATTGGACGGACTAGCAGTAAGGAATTAAAAGCAATAATCTAAACTAACTCTACTACTAAGAAGTGTAGTTATATCACGAGATCTATCATAAGTCGTGTTCCCTCGTAGATCCTTGTGATAAAACTTTCCAGAACTGGAAAAGCATCTTACAAGATATGATATGTGCAAGGGTGAGTGAGATAAAGGGCGGACTGAACAAACATATATCGATACACAGGTCAAAAATTTAAATGGATGGTTATGGAATCCCTGATATTCATCTCCGCCTACCTTCTTCACCTATTAATGGTTTTTGTCTCAACCTTAAAATCTTTCCCTTCTATAATATGCATACCCCGTGTAGTCTCACAAGTAAGTGTAGTCTCACAGGTCAGGTCTGGGAGGATACGATGAACACAGATCTTACCCTACCTTTCTTACCTTTGTGAGTTAGAAAGGTTGGCTTTCTTCCCTTTCAGCTAGGATTATTGATCCAAACTTATGGGGATATATCCTGTTCAAGTAAGGTCTTCAAGCTTATAGGGATATCTACGCTGAAAGAAAATGTTAATGCCGAGGGAAAAAATGAACTTGCAAGCTCATTTATGGAAGAACATTTTAATATAAGCAATAGGACTTTTGTGCATTTTATGTTTCAGATTTGTGTATATTCTTCTGTCTCAATCAAGATTACCCATTTTTCGTTGATTATAGTTATCCAGGTTTAAAAGTAAGTAGCTACAGAACCATATTCAGGGTATAATATAGGAAACGCTTACTGTTAAGAAGCAAGTGAAGGAGAGGCCGAAATAACAAATCTGCTCCATAAACCTGGAAAGCATGATTCTTAGTATCTGATCCAGGACCTGGACACCAGTTGATGTTGGGTTTAATTGATAGGTTGAATGGGAAATTGAGGGAAAAAGAAGTGGAGAGGAAATGATATGTTCTCTCTTGATTTATTAAATAAGTTTTGGTCTCACATAGGTGGTGGAAATGAAAAGTCTCCTACTTAAAAGTAGAAGCACTCCTTCATGTTGCTAAAGGGTCAAGAAGAGGGTCTCCCCTCGCGCCGTCGTCGTCGTCGCTCGGCTCGGCTTCGGCTTCGGATTTTCGGCTTCGGATTGATATGATTGATTGATAATCTTTTTGGACCAGTCTATATATATCTGTTAATCTTCAGAATAGATTCTGTGTTTTATTACCTTTACTTGTTGTTACTGGTTTTAATATTTACAATACAGTTTGCTAACAGTTGATTCAATGGTAAACTGCAAAAACTAACCATCACAATCAATACTAACTAAAGAAACAACAACTACTACTACTACGCCTCAATCCCAAAAGGCTAACTAAAGAGAACTCGACAATAGAAGCTGTATACACATACCAAATCAGTATCATAAATTATTTCAAAATATACAGAGAGACAAAACAAATGTTATTGCAGAGAGCACTTTATCGCATCTGGTGTTTAACCATCAGAAGAAGCAAAAGAGCTGAAGGCAAACCACCAACCACTATGAAAAACAAAAGAGATGTTGCAATCAGCAGAGACGCATTATGGTCATAACTCAGAAAACTGTTCAAACATCAAACATGAGTCAACACAACTACATCAAATACAATTGATGATGAACACTTCAACAAGAAGTTAACTCCAGACTAAAAATGTCTCATAGAATTAGTACCAACAGAGTTTCAACTCCTATTTTCTGGAGTCCACAGACTTCATCAGCAAAAACCAGTGTGTTGCAGGAAGAAGTAATGCAGCATGACATGTTGAAACTGAATTTTCACCGAACATGAAAGGTAAAGACAAACTTTTCCATCGCAGCAGATACCAATAAGAGGATTTTTGTTAATTGACATGTCAGATTTACCTCCACCAGAAGAAGTAACTTATGGTGCAATCACCTACTACAGAACACTAAAGCATCCAATCCTTACAAAGGATACCAGACACATGTATTCACTATTTGTAAAAGAAAGGTACATATTTTGGCATGATTTCTCAACAAAAAGTACTAAAACACCCCAATCACAGCAGAAACTTGATTATTTGCAGGGTCATGGAAAATCAGTTGACTCCAGAAATCAGGATTGAACATTGACCGTCAACTAGATCAATAATTAAACAAGGCATAACAAGGCACATCCACCAGCGCCATATAAAAGACACAAGGACTCAAGTTCAAATACTGCAAGGATGTCAACCAGTAACAGATGAACCTAAGTAGTAAAAGAAATGTGAAAGCTTAAAGGCTTTTGTTCCATACAGATAATGGGGCATGATCACTCAAAAGCTCATGGACTTCAGATATATCGGAGAAAATAAAACACTTCAAAATGAGCTGGATGTATCCATATGTTACGACTAAGTAATGAACATAAGATCTTGTTTCTTTTCAAAGTGGAACACACATACTTAGATTCTAGCTAATGTCAAGAAGGATATAAATCTGCCAATTCTTGGTCAAGTTTGCTTTCTCTGCTTGTACCAAACATTTTAATGTTACAGTGACAAGTGTGTTTGATAAGCCAAAGGATGGTTTGTCAGGTAACTTAAGTAGTATTCTGCAAAGAGAAACGGATTCAATCATATGTATGTCACAATAAATCCAACATGAATCCTCAATTAAGCTATTGTTTTAACCTATAGTTGAGCAGTGAGACACCATCCATAACGAGTGTTGAAGCCAAATTTCACCTATTCACAAAACTTAAGGTAGCTTCTTCAATTCAAGCTTCAACCAACAACAAACCTAGAGCAAGAACAACACTAATAAAAAAGTTGTGGTCAGCTACATAGACAACAACGATGATGAAAACACTGCACACTCAATAACATTCCACATTCAGCATCCATAATTAGCTACACGAAAAACAGATTATATGCAACCATATCAAAAAATCAATGCTACCAAGACATTTTATTGAAAAAATCATGGCAGTTCATTCTGAGATTAACAACGCACAAGACAATGTGAAACTTAATCAACAGAAAATGTAGAGAAAATATACACATACCAGCAGATACCAGTATTCAAATGAAAACAAAAATATCTTGAACGAATTATGGAGTATTGCGCCTCATGACATAACAAAGAGCATTATATCATCATTCACAAACACGCAAAAACCCAAATTCTCGAAACCATCGGGAAATAAAGAAAGAGAATTCAAAGGAGAATTCAATTAACAAAAGCTGATAGATTTCATAGATGGACCAATTAGCACTCCACATTACACAAGACGCGTACAGATTAAGGAAGCTAATTACTAAAAGGAACTATTTTTACACCTAATATCAAACCCTAATACAGTAAAACTAAACATAAACCCTAAAATTCTTCAAGAGCTTGTGAATTTGGTAACAGCCTTAGTTCCTTCAGAGACAGCATGCTTAGCCAATTCACCAGGAAGGACCAATCGGACAGCAGTTTGAATTTCCCGAGAAGTGATGGTAGGCTTCTTGTTGTAGCGGGCAAGTCGGGAAGCTTCTTGAGCAAGTTTCTCAAAGATATCGTTAATGAAACTGTTCATAATACCCATGGCCTTGCTGGAAATACCGATATCGGGATGCACTTGCTTCAGGACTTTGAAGATGTAGATCTTGTAAGTCTCGATCGACTTCTTCGCCCTCTTCTTCTTCTTATCACCAGCGGCAGCATCCTTTGGAAGCTTCTTTCCGGCTTTCGGCTTCTTCTCTGCCGGAGCTTTCTCGGCGACGGGGGTTTTCTCAGCTGCAGGCTTCTTCTCGGCCGGCTTCTTTTCTGCTTTTGGTGCCATTTTTCTCTCTTAGGTTAAAAGTGTGAAGATTGTGAATTCAAAGGATGAACAGATTTGGGGGTAAGGGTTTGTTTATATAATGATATGGAAGTGGGTTCTGATTGGTTAATGTAGAGAGACGCAGATCGTCTTTTACAACCGTTGGTCTTAGTTTCTAATCAACGGTTGATAGGGATTTGGTGACATGTTTTTTGAAAAATTGGAATTCGTGCACTTTTCACTTAATTAAGGCGGTAGCTGAAAATTGAAAAAACTCGCGGGATAAATGAAAAAATTTTGAATTTCGATTTTAAACATTTAGGGGTATTTGGTTTAGAGATAATCCGGTTTACTCCCCTAGCTTTTGTCTCTTGCTTAATATTCCCTCAATTCTATATTAATTGAATTTTTAAGGACAAAATATAAATTATATTTTTCTCTATTGTCCTTTTGTTTAATCAGTTTTATAAAAATAATTAAATGTTAAATCATAAATACAAGTAACTCTTTATTAGTGTATAATTTTGTAAGTAATGCAATTTACTCCTAAAAAATAACAAAACTTCATTAATGAAAGAGTAAAACATGAAAAAAGCTTCAAACATTTCTCTTGAAATTTGAATAATTCAATTATTTTGATCAATGAAAAAAACTCTAGAAATTTACTTAATATGAAATAGAGGTAGTAATATAGAAATTAAATAATAGTATATAATAATAATTTCAAATTAGTAATATGAAAATTATTTAAGTTTGATTTAATTGTGTGTCACTTTCTTTATGACAGTTTTGCGATGTGTTTCACTTATTAATATATTTTAAAAAATAATGTTATACCTTGATATGAACATCAAAATTTAACCAAATATTATATTATTGATTTATATATGAAGATTGCATCTTCTATACCCATGTCAAATCGCCTTTTTTGATCGTTTAGTTATGTGTATGAATCGGACAATTGTAAATTTGTTGTAATATCAATAAATATAAATGAAAAATTGCAACAAGAAGATGGCATTGAACAAGTTAATGCAAGAAGTTGAAGTTCAGTTGGAGGTTTTATTAATTTATCTTATACTTGTATAGATATTTCATATTTTGTTGGTGTAGTTTTAAGATTTATAAACAATCCATTGAAGTGTTATTTTTTCACTGTAAAAGAACTTTATACTATATTGTTAGAACACTGGAATCTGATATTTTTACTAATCTCGTATTTAAAATTATTAGACTTTAACTGACAATGATTGGACAAATTCAATCGATGATAGAAAGAATGCTTCAAATAACATTTTCAAACATGAATCAAGCACAAAAATGAGAATTCGAATAAATAAGTAATTGCATTGTTGTCTTTAGAGGCTTTGGATGAGAAATTTGGAAGAAGACAGTTGCTGTCCAAGTTAGGATTTGCCGATTTGGATGAATAGAAAGGGAATTCAGAAATGAGATGAAGGTGGTGAAGTACTGAAGGTCTTAAGACTCTTAGGATTAGGGATTTGGGTTGGACTTAAAATATTTTTACAATCATTTAGGCCCTACAGACGTATAGTATTGGACTATTGGTCATTTAATTTTGATATTCGGGATTTACCGAATACCAAATGGTATAATTATAAATATCGAATACTGACACCGAAATAACGAATTTTATATTTCAGTACCGAATATCGAACCGAATTACCGAATACCAAATGGTATAATTATAAATACCGAATACTGACACCAAAATAACGAATTTTATATTTCAGTACCGAATATCGAACCGAATTACCGAATACCGAAATAGCCGGTTCGGTTCGATAATTCGATTTTCAACATTTTATGCCCAGCCCTATAGATCTTGTAGGTTTTGATGGTTTTATCAACCAAAGGTGTAAGATGAAGGATGAAGTGGATCGAATTAGATCCTTACATTATTCAGTACACGAGAGGAATAAAAATAAATAGTCTTAGAATAAATAAAAAATAGTTTAGGATTAAAATTTTGGTGTCTTGTTTGGTTGACAATTTGGGATAACTTATCCTACTATTTATATCATATTGATGAATAAATATCCTATATACATGATGGGATAAATTATCACAAAATAACTAATCCCAAAATAATTAATCCTGAGATAACTTGTGTCCAACCAAACGATCTCTAAAGTAAAGAAACAAGTCTCAAATAACTAAAATACTAAGTTTTTCACAAATAAGATGCGGAAAAGCTAAAATACCACTAAAAATTAGTATCATAAGTACATGAACTCGTATAATATGATATAAGTTTGAAACTAGAAAGACAAGTCCAGATGTAAGAAATATTATCTCCAAATATTGAAACGATAGAATAATTCAGAGATAGAGGAAGGTGTGGGCCATATAAAAGTCAAGTAGCTCACAATAACTCTAAATAACTCAAGCTCAAACTCAAAAAGGTCTACAAGATGAGCTCGTAATCAAGATCGAATCTACACCACAAATGAGTATTGCATCAACTATAGTATGAGTACGAAACCACATGCACCCACTATGTTAAGACTTTCTAGATTTCGTTGAGGGACGTTTACTAATTAAAAAATTAAGATTGAAATAGATAACGGGCAAGAGTGAAAGATGTGGGTCTCGTATTCACGGTGTAACGGACATTGGTATGAGTACTAGTGTTATAAAAGGGAAATTTTATGACTATGAAATTACGAATTGTAATATGAGAATGTCAAAGTACAGTAAAACTCGATAAAGTAATAATCTTACTAAATGAATATGTTTCTCCGGTCCCGACTTGGGCCAGTTATATTAAAGTAATATTCTCGCAAAATGCATTAGATAATAATTAAAAATAAAGTACTAAATGCCCGAAAAAAATATAAAGTAATAATTACTAGAATACATCAAGAATGTATATATATTTAATCAGTAAATAATACTAGACCAATAACTATTTCTTTTTAAAACATGATTCTATAGTTGATTGTTTTTTCTTTTCACCAAAATCAAAATTAATCTCATCCTTAACTTTTTGAAGAGCGAACACAATTTCTAAAATATTTTATTCGTGTTGTACCAAATAGTTTGACAATGTAGTCATTGCTTGAAATGCCTCCTTTAACGATACATGTGAGACAATGCAACTATCATCTTGTTCAGAATCATTCTCATCATTATTATTTATTACAGATTAAATAATCTCTTCCTCTATAGGTGATTCCATAATTGTATCATTCTCGTTAGGATAGTTCAAAAAATGTTCAACATCCATCACATTTCTGTAAGCTAAATTAGAGATGACATCATTTAATTATTGGATACCTTCATCTAATTCACCAACTTTTTGAACACCTTCATTTAATTCACCAACTTGTGGTTCGGGAACGTTGTTTTCTTCTGATCGGATCTTGCAATTCCGAAAATAATTTACAATTGTTATTTCTTTCACATCAAAATTTCAAGCCAAGTTAGCAAAATTAATAGCATTCAACATACTATTTTTTTCAGTATTTAATGCTTCAACCTCAAGTCCTTGTAGGATGTTGAAATAAAGACGACGATGATAATGAGCTTTGAATGCTCGAATAATTCCAGCATCACATGGTTGAATCTTAAACGTTGTGTTAGGAGGTAAGAAAAACAACTCTACATTTCTTAGGTCTTTAACTATCTTTGGATGAGCTGGACAATTGTCTAGTATTAACAAACCCTTCCTACCATTCATTCTCTTATCAAAACAGTCAAGATATTTTTGGAAAAGCAAGCCACTCATCCAAGCTTTCTTATTAGATCTATACATGCAATTAAGATTGTTAATGTTCACATTTTTAAAACATCTATGATTTGTAAACTTACCAATAATCCACAATGGTACTTTGTCAAATCCATCACCATTGCAACAGAGAGCAAGAGTAATCCTCTCTTTGTCTTTTTTTGCGACCTTCAAGCTGCTTGGTAGCATGTGAATAATCAGCTTCCAATCGGTAAAATAATCCAGTTTCATTCATATTATAAATATTCTTCAATTCAAATCGATCTAGTTTTGATCGTATGATAGACAACTCATTTTCAATGTTCTCCATGATAACTGAACCACTTTCACCAAAACGTCTGTAAGACTTGATTTCATATATTGACTTGAAACGTTCTAACCAACCAGAAGAGAAGCTGAATTTTGAATTAGTTTCACCATACATTTTCAGGAAAAGATCTTTTGCTTTTCCTTGGATAATTTCCCTGACATGTTTACTTTCTCTTGCATTTGAAGAAACTACTCGTACAAAACTTTCCCTAAATCAGGGTATTTTGTTGTTTTCTGCTTCTTGGCATTGCTATTTTTTATCTCATTTGACAAATACTCTGTCGATCTTTTGAGAGTGTGCGATATTGTTGATTGACTAATAATCAAATCAAACTTTTATTTCACACATGCTTGCAAATCTTTTTGGCTAATAGTTGGATTCTTTTTCTTATGCTCACATATTGTGTTTTATTTTATTGGTTAAAGATGATTTTTGTACGCCTTTCAAATGGTGAGAAGACATTATACTTGGATTATGATTTTTAAACATCTAACTTTTTCCTTTTATAGTTAACATAAAATCTCTTCATATTCTATATACATGATTACAATTAGAAATATTAAACTTCACTAAATTCGTTTAGCTTTTTTAGATTTAAATAATAAATATGAAAAAACTACACTTTTTAGTTTTCTAGATTTAAACTTTTGAAATTCTTAATTCAAATATTATTTTTTTCTTATGACACATACTACAAAATACTCTCTAAAATAATAAATATTTATTTATCGATAAATAATTATTTTATACATTTATCGATAAACTAATAATCTTGATAAATAAATATTTTTTTCTGTCCCAAGCATATGCATTTATAGAGGTTTTACTGTATATGGACATTAGCTGGTGAACTATTGACTTCTTTTTTTTTTTTTTTTTTTTTTAAAAAAAAAAAAACTCACTGCATATAATACAGTATGAGTAGTGGATAGTATAATGTGTCTCCTAATCTTTTTTTTTTTTGGTTAATTGTGCCCTTAGGCTTTTTATTATTCTGTATAACAGAGGTACAAGTAGGTAAAATAAAAGGATAAAAAATAAAGTAGTTCACCTACCCACTACTTTACTAATCGAAACCCTCCTTGTTCTGTGTCTTCCTCTATGTCTTCTTCGTCCTTGTGAAGATGATGAAGAGGCCATAAAATGCTGGTCTCTTTCTGATTCTCACCTGTTCTAACTGATTTTGTGCTTCTTTGCTTTGCATGTGTGTCCTGAAATTTTAGTTAGAAGATGACCCTTCTTCTTCTTTCCTTTCCTGTCTTTGTATTTTTCTCCTCTTTTTGTTGAAAATGATGAAGAGACCATGTGATTTGGTGGTTTCATTCTGATTCAGACCTGATCGAACTGAAATTTTATGAATCTTTGATCTGCATGTGTGTTTGTTGTCTTGAATTTTTTCTGATTCACAAATGCCTTCTTTGACATTGATACAAATAGGTATAGTGTGTATCCCTTTGATTGAGTACCCTAGATACTAATACCACAAAGTAGACCCACTCTATCTCCATTTGTTCTCCGTCATTGTTGTTCTTTTTGTACCAGTAACTGATTTGTTGTTGTTCATGTGTTTTGTTTCCCCTTTTTTGTGTTGTTTGGACTTTTTGTTTGGACTTTTTGTGTGTACCTGCAAAATAAACAAACAGTTAGTGAAGACACCACTCATTCTCCTCCTCCTCGATTTGTTTTTCTTCTAGTGTCCCTTTTTTCTTTTTCGTCCCTCTCCTTTAGCATTTCTTAATTCTTAGATAAGGAATTTGACTCTTGTCACTATTTAGAATTCTTCTCATGTTCACTTTCAGCTCCTCGAACATGTGACATTGTAGGGGACCTTCATCTAAGGCATAATTTGCTAGTGCATCAGCTAATTTATTAGCTTCCCTTAGTGTATGTTTGAAAATAACATCCAAATCCTTCTTATATTCCTCCACCTCTGCTACCCAAACTGCAATATTCCATGGAGGTTTCCATTCTCCAATCAAAATTTTTTGACTAGTTTGGGAATCTGTCTGAAAAATAATGTTATTTAATCCCTGTTGCTTACAGTATTTCAAGGCTTCTAACAGAGCCACGATTTCTGCTTCTATATTGGTAGCATACCCAATTTCCTCAGCCTTAGCATATATTAGATTCCCTTCTGCATTTCTCAGACAAAAACCATAGGCACTCCTCCCTGGGTTACCTCTAGAAGCACCATCTGTGTTGCAAGTATACCAACCAATTGGGGGTAAATTCCATCTAACTTGTGTTACCTTCACTCTTGCCTTGCCTCCCTCTAGCATTTGTATCAGATTTTTCCATTCAGCAGAGATAGTTTTAATTGATGGATTTCTATATAGTACTAGTCTTTGAATAGAGATTAAGACTAGATAAATAACTGGACTATTAATCTTTCTATGCCCATGCTTAATACCATTTCTTCTCTTCCAAAGTTCCCACATTATAATTGATGGCACTGCAGCATATACTTGTTTCAATCTATTTGTTACTGGTGCCTTCTACTAGTTCACAATTAACTGTTGTAGTTGTACCCCCTCCATGCTTATTCCTGCAGCCTTGCAAAAAAAGGACCAAGTTCTTTTAGCCGTATCTGATGTTAGGAAAAGATGATGTATAGTCTCCTCTCTAGGATTTATACAACACCAACACTTTGATCCTAAATTAAAGTTCATCTTTTTTAAAACATCATCAGTAGGAATTTTGCCTTTCCAACATCTCCACAGAAAAAAGGAAATTTTAAAAGGCAACCCTTTTATCCACATGAACTTATAAATGTCCAGTTGTGGTCCCCTTAACCTAACAAAATCCCAAGTTGATTTAATAGTAAATTCTCCACTTGTGTCTAGTATCCACCATGGTCTATCAAGCTCTCTTTCTTCCTTGGGTATGGTTACATTCTGTGTTATATGGTCAACAATGTCTTTAGAAAGTACTTCCATCAATTTTTTCTTATTCCGCCTCCCCTGTACTACCATTTCTTTGATATTGTGAATTCTTGCATCATAAGTATTCCCTGAATTTACATAGTATAAAGCTCCCAATCCAGTTCAATTATCAAATCAGAAAAGTGAGTCCCCTTTCCTAACTTGCCACCAAATTTGATGTTCTATTAAGTTCCTGGCTTCTAGCATTCTTTTCCAAGTTTGTGACCCTTGTTTCCATTGCACCACTATAGCATTTTCTTTTCTACAATACTTGTTGGTCATATATTCACTCCACAAGGTAGGTTTTGTCCTGAAGTTCCACCAGAGTTTGCAAAAGAGTGCTAATGCCACATCATGTAATGTTCTAAAACCTAGACCTCCTTCTGTAGTAGGAACACACACCTTCTTCCAAGCCACCCAGTGTCTACTCTTTCCCCCAACACACCTTCTTATGCATATAAACAGCACTTTTGTCCATATTAATCTTCTGACCAGAAGTCTACTCATAATTTCTCAAGATCCTCATTATTTTTTGCAAAGACACCACATCTGCTGAAGTAAAGATGATCATGTCATCAACATATGCAAGATGATTTATTTTTGGACTCCACTTAGGCATACCAAAACCTTTAAACTGGATATTTTGATGAAGTGCATTTAAACTCCTTGTTAGGACTTCTGCTGCCATTATGAATAAGGTAGGGGAAAGAGGATCCCCTTGCTTTACTCCTCTGGTAGATTGGAAAAATCCTTGTTGTTGCCCATTAACCAAAACAGAGTACCAGTTATTACTAACAATCCTATAGACCATGTCTATAATCTTTTCTGAAAATCCCATCTGTCTAAGTACCTTAGTTAAGAACACCCAAGATACCCTGTCATAGGCTTTTTCCATATCCAGCTTTAATATCACATTAGCATCTTTTGTTCTCAATCTTATATCTGAAACAATTTCTTGAGTCAATAGTATATTCTCCACAATACTTCTATTTTTGACAAAACCAGCTTGATTGAGAGATATTATATTAGATAGTTTAGAAATCAATCTCTCATGTATCAGTCTAGAAAAGATTTTGTTTACGAAATTGCTCAAACTAATTGGTCTCATATCAAAGAAGGTGTTAACCCTTTCTTTCTTTGGTATTAAGACCAAATTAGTATGAGTGACAAATCTGGGCAGTTCTGCACCGCAAAAGAAAGCCTTCATTATATTGATAACATCATCTCCAATGATTTCCCAGCAAGCTTGATAAAACACACCTGTAAAACCATCAGGTCCTCCTGTACTTTCACTATTTAGTTGGAAAACCACTCTCTTCACCTCTTCTTTAGTAGGTTCTGCTTCAAAACTCAAGTTGTCTTCTTCAGAGATCATTATGGGTAAATGATTTAGAATTTCATAATTTTTTGGATCTTCTTCCTTTGTAAACTGATCCGTGTAAAATTTGATAGCTTCAGCAATTATTCCCCCTTCTTCTTCTATCGAGTTCCCATCTTCCCCTTGAATTCTTCTTATTTACATTCTTTTCCTTCTCCCTTGTACATGAGCATGAAAGAATTTTGTATTTCTATCCCCATCCTGAAACCACTGCATCCCAGCTTTCTGTTTCCAGAATTCTTCCTCTAGATGTAAATATTTATTTAAATCAGCCTGCACTTTATGCAATTCCTGTCTATTAGTCGAAGTTGGAAAATTTTGAAACTGATTTTCCTTTGTTTTTATAATCTCTTCGAGAGTTTCAATTTCATGGAAAATGTTGCCAAAAGTTGTTTTACTCCATTGTACCAAAGCTGCTTTCACTTTTTTCAGTTTATGATGAAAAAGTATGAAAGGATTTGCCATAAATTCAGTTGTCCAATTTTGTCTAACTATCTCCATAAAACCTTCCTGTTTTACCCAAAAATTCAAGAACTTAAAAGGTTTTTTGATGCTTTTATTGTCTCCTATGTAAGAGATTAACATAGGAGCATGATCTGAACCACTCCTAATCAGATGTTTGATATCAACACTAGAGTATTTTGTTTATAACAGTTGATTACCCAAACATCTATCCAATCTTTTGAAAATGCAATCCTCACCATTTTGGCCATTCCACCAAGTAAATTTGCTGCCTCTAAACCCTAAATCTGACATTCCACAGTTTTGAATGCAGACCCTGAAATCCATAATTTCATTGATGGTTACTGGAAGGCCCCCATATTTCTCCTCTTCTGAAGTTATTGCATTAAAGTCACCCCCCAATCATCCATGAAATATTAACTGAGGTAGATAAATCCTCCAATGAGTCCCATAAATCCAATCTTTCATTTTGAGTACACTTTGCATAAACTATTGTTACTAGCATCTCCTCTTGACTTCCTCTAATCTTTAAATTTATGGTTAAATGTTGTTGATGATTCATTATTATATGATAATCAAAAATATCTTCCACAAAAACCCAAATCTTACCAGATATGTTAGCCATGGCATGTTCCATACCCAGTCTTCTCTTATATTCCTCTATCTTGTTTGAATCTTGAAAAGGCTCCATTAAACCTATAAATCCAAACTGGTGTCTTTGATTCATTTTTATCAACCTTGTAAAAGCTTCTTTGGTATTGACTGACCTAATATTCCATATAAGAGCATTCATCATGGTTTATTGAGTTTATTAATCTGCCTTCTAGTATGGACTCCACTCCCAGGTGGAACACTTGTATCTCTTGATATCTTTCTTTTTTCTTTTCCTCCTCCTTTTTGTAGATGCTTTGGAGAGATGTCTCCTGCTCTAACGGCTGCTTCAAAATTATGCTCTAAGGTGTGTTCATCAAGGTCTATGTTTCCCCTTTCCATATTCAATTTCGATATTATTGATATGCCATATTCCTGTTGCACCATATTGAGCTCTTGATTTTCCTTCTCTTGTTCTGTTCTTTCTTTATTTTCTTGATTTCTCTCCTTATTTTCCATGTTGTTTGTATTATTATTTCCTTGTTGCTGATATTCTATCTGTCTCTCTACTTCCCACCAGGTTTGATTCTCTTGTGAAATCAAGTCTTTGCTATGGCTATTATTTTCCCTTCCTTGACCTATTTGATTTAAATCTGGAGTCTGAAATTTCACTATGTTATCTTGTGCTTCAGATTCTGTTTGTCCCCCTCTGCTTGTGGATGTTGTCTTGCTGCTGTTTATGCTGAAATGGTTTGTGCTCTTGTTCTTCTTGATATCCTCCTGTTCTTGAAAATTTGATGTTACGGATTTTGATTGGAGCTTACTGCATGGTGTGTGTATGTGAGGTTCCTCAGGTAAGATGCCTTCCATTCTAGTTCTTATATTGCTGTTGTGGTTCTCATCTTCGGCTATGCTGCTGTCTCCTTGTGGTTGTGCTGTACCAGTTGTGTTATTGTCTGTGTCTTTTGTTTTCCTTTTATTAGTATAGAAGCTCTTCTCAATCCATGTTCTAGTATCTTCTTGTGGCATAGGTTCTTTATTTGTTTTATCATGATTTTCTGAGATTTCTTCTAGTACTGCAAAAGTATTGGTATTTGCCATGACTCCCTCCTTGTTCTTTGGTACTGGGGTCACTTCTCCAATTATAATCCCTGATTTATCCTTTTTATATTTGCTCCTTCTTTGCATCCATTCTTGTTTATCAGTATTGTACCATCCCCTTCTCCCTTGGTTGGCTTCTTTATTTTGGGTTTCTGTGGCAATATCTTCTGTATATTCTTTTCGGAAATCTTCTCTAAAATGTTTAGCCAATTCAGGATGGAGAATTCGACATTCCTTTTCCTCATGACCTTGAAGTCTGCAGTGTTTGCAATATCTTGGTAAGTAATCATAATTTATCCTTACCCATTTTGAGTTTATTATCCCCGATTCATCCTCTTCAGCAATATTTATCCTTTTTGGTAAAGTTGATAATAAATCGACCTCCACTTTGATTTTTGCGCAGCTTGGCCTTGTCTTGTTTGCTGTGGCCAGATCTACTGTTAGCGGTTTTCCAACTGCTGTTGCAATAGAAAAAACAGCCTCTTTAACAAAGAAATTTGGAGTCAGTTTAGGAAAGCTTATCCACGCTACTACACATGAGGTCTCTTCCTTTGGATTGAACCATGGATTCCATATGAAAGATCTCATTTGGCAATATCTATCATGTACTTTTAGATAGTAGACAGGGGTAGACATCATTTTAACATAGTCTTCTAGAAAGTTTAGACGAATCAGAATATGTCTTTCATCAAGTACTCCTATGATTGGTACTCCTTTAATTCCACACTGTATTGGAATTACTCTCATTAGTTCTTTAATATCAATGTTGTCGTATGAAAACTTACCTACCACTGCATATTGTAGTTTCTCCTTTTCAATCATTTGTTGTATCTCATTTGATTTCCAGGCAATAAAAGGCTCCCCATTGCTGTATGAAATTTGTTTTGCTGGGATTTTGACAGTATTTGTATCCAAACTTGTGGGTTTGAAGAGATTGGCATATGTTTGATTCTGAATATTAGTCTTTGAGGTTGTAAGTAGTATTGTGGGTTGTGTGTTTAAATTGTTGGTTGTGTTATGGGTTACCGGAGGAGGTCGTCCCCCGGTTGGTTCGGCCATTCCGGCCAGTGGCTATTTTGTTGGATCACCTCTGCTGAGAGAGAAGATAGGTGACGGCTAGGGTTTTTCTTATGATATCTATTGACTTGGTTATCTTTTGTGTGTTCTTGTTTTTTTTTATTGAACCTGTATATTTGTGATAATCTAGATAAACATATGTCATACCTTGTATTTGATTGAAATGAGATACATCATCATCCCCAAGATCTATTGATATTATATTATGCGCATGCATTGACATGAGATTGAGTGTAAGGGTCGAGCACGTGGAGTTCGTTTGTATTGAACCGGATGATTTGATTTTTAATAGTGCATTGAGATCGTCTTCAAAAAATCATCTGATCGGTATATCGCACCTTAACCACATTATTACTAGGTTCGATCATATTATAGGATATAAATCTATAGGTCCTTACATCCCCCTCCCCCGAAGGATATTTGTCCTCAATTTTTTAATTTGATCGTTCTATAATCTGAAAATAATCGCAAGTCTCTTGTCATATTCTCACTTTCTTCTAGCAAGTCAAAATTACACACAGATAACAGATCTACATATTATATCTTCACCAATCAAGTCCGCTTGTCAAAATTATGATTTGAAATCAAATTGATTTGAAATTGAAGTTTTGTTTAAACATATAATTTGAATTTTTAAAATTAAATTTTTCGCATAAACATGAAAACTCCAGCAGTTCTAATTATGTTGATTGAAATTTTGCTAATAACAGAAATATTATGGCAATTTGGCTTTTTCAAAGTTTGGGATATGACTTTTCCTAATATTAATTGAAAATTATACTACATTTTTTTTAAAAAAAAAAACTGCTGTAAACTTTTTACTTTGTCCGTGAAAGAATTTGTTATACAATCAAATCTTTCTATCACGGCCTCTCGTTACAAAGATATTTTATTATAAGGTCATGATTTTCTCTATAATCGATTTTTCATGTTATATTTTAATTTTTTATGACAATATTCTACCTATATCGATATTCGTTATAACTATTTGGATATACTATTAATCATGCATTTAGATATATTATTATTTATTGAACAATTATTTATTTATTTATTCAGTTCAATAAAGTGTTACATCAAATAGATAATTTTGTCATATATGTATCCTCAACTTATATAGTAGATGATTTGGTGTATAAAATTTGAGCTTATATCCAGAAGATTAAATCACCAGTTTTTATAAGTTAAAAGTTATAATTCACAATCGTAGATAGAAATTTGGACAAACCATCAGAAAGATTATAGCACAAGATTAAATGTAATTTATCTTGATTATGAGAATGATGTCGTTCTAACTTCTCGTGCTAGTGCATTTTGTATGTATTAAATGGGATCGAGTAGAGATAGATGTTTTAGACTGACTGATAAAAATATATTCTCTAAACTATTAAATATACTTATATTCTCAATCCTGATATAACGATTATGATCTGTATATATTAATTATCATTTTGATTTATTAAAATGTAAGATTTTTAGATGGGTCAATATGCCTAATAGATTGTATGATAATAATATATATATTGGTGAAATAATTAGTTAGTTGATGAAATTCATATCTCGATATAGAGATTAATGATACACATTTTTATGAGAAGCTTATAAAATTTTATGTGCAAACCCGGCCGGTAAATTTATGAATATGTCGCATGAAATAAGTTAAGTATTGCTCTAAAGGAAATTAATCATTGAATTAAATTGGTTAGTAATTTAATTTATGGATTAATATCTGTAATCTTAACATGGAGAATTACATAAGTGTTTAATGGGGAATTTCAAAATATAAATAGACTAATATACGTCATTACGAGACTAGAATTTATGAAACAACCTACAATTATATAATTCTTACCTCAAACTTGACATATTTAAATTTTAAATGCACATGCTCCTTTGATTTTAATTTTTTATCGGCATGATATAATTATTTATGAATTTATTAGTAATATATTAGTCTTTTCAATTATTAATTAATGAAATATGAAAATTAATTGAGATTTCAAATTTAATAAGTATTTTATTTCATTTATAACATAAAAAATACATTTATTTTGGTTGAATATTTTCATCTATGACAATTATAAATAAGGTCGAAACGTCAAATGTCATTATACATGTAATAACATCTCACTATAATAAATTTTTAGACAAATATTATCACTATAGAGAGATTTGATTATAATAGGTTAGTTACAATTTATTCTAGTTTATCATTGCTATTGAAAGGAACCTACATAAAATTTAAAAAGAAAGAAAGCAACAAACAAGTTTTTACCAATAATAGACTGCACCTGTATTATACCAAAAAAAATAAATAAAAGTTGTAAAAATTTAAATATGGAGTCTCTATTGTTTTGGTAAAAAGTTGTACATTTTGAATATTTTGCCTCAACTAGTTTGGTAGTGCCTAACTATGCTGAAAATTGGACATCAATTATTTTTCAACTTTAGCACAGGTACTATCTTAATTCTACCTCAAACTTGAGGTGGGATGATAATTGATAAGTACTCAATATTATTTTAATTTTTTTTTCAACATGGGTCTTAAATTTGAGCTTAGCCAATAAAAATATTTTTGATATAAAAAGATGATTTATTTTTTAAATTAATTTTTTTCATGTAAATTTTAAATCAGTCGGACGTAAAAACAAATATCAAATTCGTGAAAATCAAATAAAAATTTGCTCAAATTAAATGCCTCGTTATAATCAAATAAGTAATAATGAGAATTAAGTTGTCAATGTTTCAAATTTTCAATCACAAAAACAAATAGTAATCCTAAACCAATGATCATCCATTTTATCTCTTTGACTACCTTTTCCCTTTGTAAAAACTAAAAAATCTAGCCCTTAATTAAAGGTTTATGATTCAAGTTCCTGTAAATGGCATTTTTTATTTGGAGTATCGCTTCAAAAAATAAATAAGGATGCACAAATTTAAATTTAATCAAAATTTAATAAAAATATTAGATAAGAAATAAAAAATAAGATAATTAAAAAATCAATAATACGTAACATATAAAACAACTCGAGATTTTTTTTTAAAAAGGAAATAAAGGAGGTACTATGTGACATATCCATTTTACACCATGGTTAATAATAAAAAATTCATTAATTTAAGGCTTAATTACATGTCTTTTCGTGAGTTTTTAAATTATCATTCGTGCAAGATTTTAGTTCCAGATACATGTATTTGATGTGTCAAAATTCATGCATCTAGGATACATGGGGTCAAATTAGGTATAATTTATTTCAGATAGACTGTATCCAAGTGTATTCACATGTATTTGAGATACACTGACTCTCTCGCTCGCCTCTCTCCTATCTCTCTCTCCCCTCTCCTCTCTCCCTGTGTATTTGTATTTCAGAATGTATCTGATATACATTTATCTAGTGTGATTTATATGTATATGAGATACACCTCGTCTCTCTCCTCCCTCCTCTCTCGCTCCCTCTCTCACTCGCCTTTTTCCCTATATGTTTGTATTTTAGAGTGAATACATATATTTAGGTGTATCTGATTTGAAATTTGGTATGAAATTATTAATTAGTTTGACAATATATAATTCATTCTAACTACAGAGAGAATTAATAAATATGATAAAAGTATTTGTGTATTTAAATAATTTTTCTTAATTTTAAATAGATAGCGATTAAAGAAAAGCTACACTTTTACATTCCAAAATTAAGCTTTTCAAAGTTTGGATATTCATTTTAAACTTATATTTTTTCATAGAACAACAATGACCCCACAATTATCTACTTCCCATAATGCAGTCCAAATAAACCATGAAAGTTATTAGTAATAATTAAACATAATATTAGAAATCATAAAGATATTCCACAAAAGACAAGGAACTATTGTAATTATTTTCTAGGATTTAATTTATATAAATTAATTGTGTAATTATATTTACAATATCGATTTATATATTACTCTATTTCCATACTATCCATATTGATAACGAAACATTACATGTTATCTCATGAAGTTGAAATGTGTGAATTTTCATTATAATTTTAAATTAATTCATAATGATAACACAATCAAATTTTTATACATATATAAAGTATGACTAAAATCTACTAGTTAACCTCATGATCTCTCTCTCTCTCTGCAGATGCAATTGATTTGACTCGTTTTCGATTTCTCTCTACACATTTCTATTCGCTCCTAAAAACACTGATTAATACGCACCGAAAATGACAATGGAAGGAGGAGTTGAATCGAACTACAATTCATCTACTGAGAGTCAGCTGGAGAAATATTCTCCACCTCATCCTCCTCAAGGTTTTATATACATCTCACTCTCTTTGATTAATTTTCCATGTATTGTTGTAGTGTGAAGATAACTACCTCAGGATCTGATGTATTTTTTTTTTTTTGCTTTTAAATGAGATTTCTGGTAATGCTGTATTGGACCGAAGAAGGTTTGTTCCGTTTCGAAATTAGAACAATGTGAAATTTCTAATGCGAGCAGGTTTTTGAGCTGATATTTCACGTTTTAAACCCTAAGATGAAGGACATTTGATGATTTTTGGTGAGTTAATAATAAGGTGTTTGGTTTAATGACGGCAGATTTGTTTATGTAAATTTATAGAAAACTGGTAATAGAAGAGATTTGGTGTTTGTGAGGTGAATCATTCAAAATGAAACCTCTGTTGTTGCTATTGTGGACTAAATCTTAGCTTACAGCATCCTAAGTTTTTTGAGTTTTCTGATAATGTGGTTTTAGAATCCCGTCTGAAAATATTTGATCCGTTTTCATTTCAGAATTCAAACAATGTTAAATTTCTAATGCGAGCAGACTTTTGAGCTGAGATTTTAGAGGTATCGTACTGTCGTTTTAAACCCTAAGGATGGTGGTCATTTGGTGGTTTTGTGGACTCTTTGCGAGTTAATAATAAGCTGTTTGGTTTGATGATGGCAAATGCATTTGTATATATTCATATGAAAATGTAAATAGAAGAAATTTGCTGTTTATTAGGTGAATCATTCAAAATGAAACTTCTGTATTTGCTATTGTGGACTAAATCTGCGCTTACAACATCCTAAGTTTTTTGAGTTTTCTGATAATGTGGTTTTAGAATCCTGTCAGAGAATATTTGATCCTTTTCTGTTTGAAAATTCGAACAATGTGAATTTTCTAGTGTGAGCAGGTGTTGAGCTGATATTTCTATAGGTATACTATTTTCGTTTTATAACCCCAATGATGGCAGACAGGAAATTGGAAATAGAAGAAATTTGCTGTTTGAGAGGTGAATATGAAACTTCTGTATTTTCTATTGTGGAGTAAATCTGAGATCACAAACAGATGTTGTGGCTTGCTATCATTTCTGTGTGTGTGCTTGTTGATGCCTCGATATGATACATACTTAACTTAGTTGTGGTAGTTACTGTGTAGGCATTTCTAGGTGCCTATGGATTTAGAGTGTTTGGATTGGCTTATTTTAAGTAGCTTTTGGCTTTTAAGCTCTTTTTTTATTTTTGGAGCTGTTTGGGAAAGGCAAAAAATGCTTATAAAACTTACTTTTAGGCCAAAAAAGTACAAAAATAAGCTAAAAAGTCACAAGTTGAAGCAAATCCAAATACACTCTTAGTAGTTTCCATATAATCCTTGATCTTATCCATAGCCTCATGGCCCTCATGTAAATTTTCTGTAAGGACATTAGCCACACTCTCTCTCACACACACACATAATGCTTCAACTTTCACAATATTATTTTAACATTCTTTCTGTAATAATTCTATCCTAGCCACTACTCATTTTATCTCACAGAGTTTCATTCATTCATTGAAGCCTTTGTACTTTTAAAGTTGAGCTGCTGTTCTTTTGATGATCTTACCTCTTAATTGTGAATTCAAACTCTTTGTTGCTGTCTCTCAGTCACGTGACATTATGGGTTGAGGTGAAGTTTTTTCCTCTAGACATTCTAATAGAGAAGGTGTTTAATCACTCAAAGGCGTGTTTCACATCCAATTCTGTACCAGAGGCACCCGAGCCTTATTATTCAACCATTGCCAACTATTTACCTGCACAAAAGGGTAAACGCTTCCTTTACGTGCGAAAAATGTGCTTTGATGAAACATCTTTGCTCTCCTGTTTTTAAAGACGAATGCTGTATATCAATAGGAACCAAGAAAGTCCGTGTATAGAAGGTTCAAAAATTTGATCTATATCAGTTTATGAGTTTTCTACTCCTAATTAGCCTCTCTAAAACATTATATGGAAGTCTGGAGCACTTCATAAAAAAAATTGAACATTATATGGAAGTCTGGAGCAATTTTTTTTATGTATGTGGGAGTATTTCACCCTGAAAGCAGCACCAATTCTTAAAACATTTGAGGGACCACATCAGAAATTCAATGGGTGCAAATTTTTCTTCAGCATTTCCATTCTTATCCATATGGAGCAAAAAGAAATGTCTTTGTCAAACTGAAGCTTTACCAATTAAAATGACTTTTGTTGAATGCTGTTTCTTTCTTGTTCTATAACTCTGTAAATACTAATGTGCATATACACTATGTTGATGTTACTGGTTTACTTAATCACTGGCATCATTGATTGGTTGTAATAAAAAATCATGTATCAAGAGGTTTTGTTACTCTGCATTAGGAATATATCTCTTCTGCTGCATATGGTAGTTGAGAAATGACTCTCCCAATTTTGTTTTCATTATTAGAGGGTTAGCCAGCAAGGCTACTCAGTATGATAAGATGGGTCATTATGGATAGAATAAATATTTTTGTTCATGAAGTTTGTTCATTTTGTTTTGCAATTATTGTGGAAAAGCATTAACTCAGAATATCACTTTTTAAGGTGTTTTTGCTGAGATGCTCAGCATAAGTCTGATGTTCCTCCTTTTTATGTTTGTCTTATTCCCAGACCATGAGGAGAAGGCAACTTATGTCAAATTCCTTCTGTCAAATGCTGAAGCTGGTTCAATTATTGGAAAAGGTGGTTCAACGATCACCGAGTTTCAGTCTCGTTCTGGGGCTAGAATTAAGTTGTCACGCAACTATGAAGTTTTCCCTGGAACACCAGATAGAATTGTAATGGTATCTGGGTTTCTTGATGACATACTCAAGGCAGTCGATCTTATTCTTGGTAAATTACTGGATGAGGTAATCTCAAATCCAAATCCTGTTTCGTATACTTCTCTTGATATTTAGATTGAAGTACTATCTTCTTCCAAATCAGTTTTATGCTGAAGATGGTGGCGAAGTGGATCCACGCTCAAAGTTTAGACTAGTTGTGCCCAACAGCTCTTGTGGTGGAATAATTGGGAAAGGAGGAGCCACAATAAAGTATGAATTCTACTCACCTTATGTTGTTCAAGCATAAAGTATATGTTTCTTTCCCTACAATACCCTTGCAAGTTCCACTCATTCTAACATATCAGACAATCAACCAAGCAAATGACCTGCAATTTGAGTATCGTAACATTGACTTGCTTATCTGGCGTAATGAATCTGAATATTCTTTCTTCCCTTGGTTATAAAGTTATGGCAGATGTATGTTGAAATGGTATAGCCTTGTGATGGAATGATTCGTTTGACTTCATTTTGACAAGTTAAATGTTCACGATTTTGTCTCTTGAGTTTTTGGTCGATAGAATGATCAAGTGTGCTGTTCATGCAACCTCTGGATACCAGTTTGTAATCCCTTTCAACTGAATATATGTACGCCATTAGAAACTTTGGTTCAATGCATCTTGTTGATTTGACTAAGTTCCTTGTCCAACGTGAATGTTTTAGCTTATTTTCTTTATAACTGATGCACGGCTCTCTAGGTTAACGTCTTGATTACCTCTTCCATGACCAAAGTTGTCCTCAATGTGTAACACGGGGAAGTGATGTTATAAGTTGTCTGCCCATATTTTACCAGGTTCCCTTTCTATTAATCGTCCTAAACAATTCAATGAAGTTGAGGATTGTAGGGTTCTGACCATGCTTAGGTTCTGAAGGCTATGTTATAGTTGATTCTCTTCTTATATTAAGAGAAAGGTGGGGGGTTTCATTCTATATACATGTAGGGGTATTAGAGAAAATAATACATGTATCAACTTTGGTATCATTTAATCTCTCGTTTGGTAGTGTTTTCAACCAATATTACGCACTGTATTCAATACTATTTTTTTACATAGTAAAGCATCATTAACAATACGGTGTAATATTCCTATTTTAATACACCCTATTCACTACTATTCCTATTATAATACATCCTATTCATTTAATACAACAAACCAAATAGTCAATAAAAAAGACTAATACTAGCATAACTTTTTTCTTACCTATTCAATATTATTCTTATACACCCTACCAATTGACCCCGTAGTGTTGAGAATGCTCTTGTTGATTACTACAAATTCAATTTGACTGAAATGATTGTTTTTTTTATTGTTGTCAGAATTAAACTGAAATAATTGTTCAGTATGACACCAATTTAAAAAATAAATAAATTGTTCTGTATGAGAATCAAAGAAATGCTTTATAGTCAGAATTATTCTACTCTTCCACATGGTTATTTGCTTGACAATGACTTGTGAAACTATCAAGATTGCAACTGAATTTACATCTCTATGTGTGGCAAATACTCTGTTCTCCATTAATCGTTGAAATGATGTTGAGCTATTATACTTTGGTATTCTTCTTGTGGGAGCAAATCCTATGTATCAGTACTATTTGGCTGGGTTGGAACTTGAAAGGTGGTAGACTAAGAAAAGAGGAAAGTTTAAAAAGTGAAAAAAGGAGGGCTGTTAACCATTTCAAAGAAAAATAAAGGAGGGCTGTCAAATTTGAGGAATTATGTAGTTCATCCATATAAGCTCTTTCAACTCCTTCTGAAATGGATTTAAAGGATGATCCAAGTATATTTGCTTTCTACCTTTTTTATCCAACAAGCAGAAGAGATGATTTATATTATTTTTCAAGGATAAATTACTTTCAAACTCATTGATACCGTTGGCAGTATTGTAGTCATAATAATTTTTGCTGTTTCAACAACCTATCATCTGGTTTGCAAAGGCTGTTTTATTTGGTTCCTTTTCTTCTTCCTTTTGCAGGAAAGAAGTCTAAATGCAAAAGAACAGTTCATTGCCATTCCCAAAAATATTTTAGCGAGTAAAAGGGCAGCCCGGTGCACTTAAGCTCCCGCTATGCAACCCAAAAATTGGTCTCATGTATACTGTGATACCAATAGACAGTGACCTCATTTTAAGATAATTTTTTAGAAGAAATACTCTATATATTCATTTCTTATCCTTTTTGTTTTCCAAATCTTTTGCCTTCCTCCATTTCCTTTTTCTACCTTTTTCTTCTTCTTGTTCTTCATAGCTAGTGTATCTCGTTGGGACTTTTGGCTAAGATCAATTGTTCTTTCTAGCTAGTGAAATACAAAGAGGGGTGACATGATGGATCTTAATTTCTATTTCATCTTTTAGAATACTTCCTTGTGCAATTTTCCCGTCTTCGTCATTTATTGAATGAAATCAAGAAGGAGGTTATTTGATCCAAAGTGGTGGTGCTTTTTTGAGGGAAAAAGGGCTTAGAACCAAAGTCCGCTTTAAGTGCGATACTAGCTTGCTATTTATTTGGAAGGAAAAGTTAATTTTCACCCTATTCCATAACCATAAGGAGATTTATGTCTCTAGTCCCAAATGCCAGGATTATATACAATTATTCACTTAGTTTCGAACCGTGCGCCATTGGCCCTTGGTGATTTCTCGGTTATAGAAAAAAGAATAAATATTTGGTGGTATTGTGAGTCAATAAATTTAGTATGGGAATCTATTTGTGGATTGTACTCCAAAATTAATTATAGAAGGGAATTTTCTTGTTCAGGTCATTTATTGAAGATTCTCGGGCTGGCATAAAAATATCTCCTCAGGATTACAACTTCCCAGGACTACATGATAGGTTAGTTACAGTGACCGGTACTCTAGAGGAGCAGATGGGGGCTATTGAATTGATTTTATTCAAGTTAGCAGAAGACCCTCATTACATGCAGTCCATGAATGCACCATTCCAGTATGCAGGTATGATTCAAAAATACTAATTTGTAGTACCTGATTTAGCTGAAGTAGCTCAGGATGGATAAGACCTGCTCCCGTGTCTCAATTTTCGTCTGTGCTTGTGCAAATGCTGAGTATTGCTTCCTAGAGTTCTCAGTCTAAAATATGCAAATATGAGAATCAATGCATGAAGGGGACAACAGTCTTGGCCGCACTGCTTTCTAAATATTGATAATCCAGTCTCTCTTGTAATGTCATATACAGATAACAAGACTCCCAGAATACTATTTCGGGAATATTGTAGCGGTTGACATAATGGAGCATTATATAGGCTGACTGGATGTGATATAATTTGAATTGGATTAACCCTGCTATTGCTTTCAGAATATTGAGTTTAAGCAGTTACTGGATTGAAGTATCTCAAATTTGAGATGTTCTGTTTTCTGTCCTTATTCTGACTCATACTCTCATCTGATTTTTGTATTTTACTCTGCCACCTCATATTTTCTCAGCTATATATGTCGGGATGAACTATGGTTATGAACCAGCAAACAGAGTTGGGGGAAGATATCCGAATAACCGACAGCAGAACAAGGTCCATTCTCTTCCTACTAAGGACAATACTTTATCTTCATCCCAAAAGTAAAAATAAATTAAAATATATTGGCGTCCCTAATGTTTGTAAGACTCTGCTGGCAACCCTCTTTTACCCCAAGCAACCAATTCTTTTACTTTCTGCTTGTCTTGAAGCTGTTGACTGTACAGTATTATCCTGTCTCTAGATGCTGTGCTCTTTTAT
The DNA here is from genome assembly GCF_947179165.1 of Solanum dulcamara. Lineage (NCBI taxonomy): Eukaryota > Viridiplantae > Streptophyta > Magnoliopsida > Solanales > Solanaceae > Solanum > Solanum dulcamara. The sequence goes on along the minus strand of NC_077237.1, from coordinate 5,469,569 downwards.
TTTTTATTTTCCTTCTGTCATGATTCTATTCTTCTTTACTCAGGTGGCACCACCGGAGGTCTGGGACAATTCCATGACTATTGGTGTTGCGGATGAGCATGTTGGACTAGTCCTTGGCCGTAATGGGAGGAGCATAATAGAGATCAGTCAGGTGTGTGAAGAAGTTGCAATATTCTCTCTGGTTTGTATATGTACTAAGTCACTGCTTTTGTTGCAGCTTAGTGGTGCCAGAATAAAGATATCAGATAGGGGTGATTTCTTGTCCGGTACTTCTGACAGGTATAACGTCATGTCAATGTTGTTTAACTTGACAGGATGAACTACAAAAACATAGAGATTGCATTTATAAAGCTTTTGGCCTTTTGCAGGAAGGTAACTATAACTGGATCACAAAGAGCAATCCGCATAGCGGAGTCAATGATATCTCGTAAAGTAGCTGCTGTTTCTGAGAGGTGATAGGATGGACTTGTATTTCTAACTATTCTTCTTTTGACGTTTTCTTAATGAATTCCTGGAATTTCATATGCATATGGTGATTTTGGAACTGTGTTGACATTTCTAGAGAATGAATATGTGAAATGCTGATCCACGGCTGGAGAAAAACATTCCATCTGAGGGAGGGCAGCATAAAATTAAGTACATTTATGGAATATTTGGAAGCAAAGCTTGTGGGGATGATTTTTGCGATTGATTAAACTGACTGAATATATACCGTTCTATACAGTTGTAATTCTTCAATAGCTAGCACTCAGTTGACAATTTTGAAGTTTTCTTATGGTCTATTACATACAAAATATTTATTCCTTCCTATGTCTCGTAGAAGGGGAATAGTCATTGTTATCATACGTGCATCTGCCACGGCATAAGCTGGAAGTCGAATTGGAGCAGTTTTTGTATTTTATGCCTTTGAATACTTCAATATGTTTAGGTAATGTGTAGTTTCTCAGGTTGCAGTCGACATTTTTATTTTGTGGCTTTGTGCTATAACTTATTAGTGGATGGTTTTGCTGGTGATGCATAGTTCATTTGTCTTAAAGAGTTCTTCATCTCCGACCTTTGAGGAAATAGCCAAATAGGTTTTGTTAGAAGCATTTTGCTTGCTGATTTTCACTATCGTTTTGATTATGAATTTGATTATTTGGGTAAAGTGCTGTAAAAATCCTTCAACTATTGATTTAGCTGTTTTTGGGTGCCAAAATGATCTTAAACTATAAAAATACAACAAAAGTCACTTGTTATAATTTCTCTTTGAAAGAAATTTTTGGATCAAATAAGCATAAGTGAAATTTTCGTTAAGTAACATTAATATGTCCAGAGATATGAGTTGGTATGTTTTTTTCGAAGTCTTATTAAGAACTCAAAAACTCTAGAGAATAGAAAGTACTGCTATCATTCCACCACTTCACTCTTGAGTGTATTAATGTCAGAAATATAGTAAAGGACGAATGCATTTTCACTCATACTTTTTAAGTAGTGGAAGTTGGGCTATACACGTAGTAGTGAATGAAAGAGCTGCTGCGGTATTGATGATCTTAGTCTTAGTAGGCTAGATTGCCAGGTATGTCCTTTGCCAAACTCAATAATTGACAAATCTATAGTGGTGGATTTGTTATCTTCTGGGCGAGCTGCGGACTCATATTTAAGTGGTAGAGATTTGGAGAATTTTAGTAATTTATGTGGTTGATTATGTTTTTATTTTATTAATGAGAATTTGATTCCCGCCTTGTAATTTCATTCCTCAATTTCCCTTTCCCTATCTCAGCCCCAATTTTTTTTATTTTTTTTCTTTCTATTTTTGTGAGTCAAGCACGTCCCTATGAACCAACCCCTCATAGTTTCCATTTTCCCTTAAGTTAACAAGGCAAAAATCGAAGTACATTTGAGGAAAACTTGGAAAGTTATTGAATTAAGTAAACATATTAATATAGCATATATTATAAAAATTTGATTACATAGACAAACAAAGCAAAGTTTACCACCACATAAATAAAGGTGGTTAAACCATGCAATTTATTCCATATCATAAATAATACAAACACCAAAATATATCAAATTTATGTATACATGAACTCCATTCCAATAGTTCAAGGTTCATCACCTCCATTCCCTCCACCATATCCTGATCCATACCCTGAGCCACTACCATACCCTGAGCCATTGCCATTTCCACCACCGCCGCCTCCACCACCACCTCCTCCACCACCACCTCCGCCACCTCCTCCTCCTCTTCCACCACCACCACTTCCATACCCAGAGCCACTTCCACTTCCATAACCCGAACCATATCCTGAACCATCATTTCCATTACCACCTCCACCTCCACCTCCACCACGACCACCACCACCTCCGCCACCTCCACCCTTACCTACTCCTTCACCTGACCCATACCCTGATCCATATCCTGACCCGTATCCAGAACCATAACCACTACCCCTCCCCGAATTTCCTCCACCACCACCACCACCTCCACTACCGCCTCCTCCACCACCTCCTCCGCCACGTCCAAACACTCCATCATCCCCACCATATCCCGAACCTTCCCCTGAACCATACCCCGAACCATATCCTGAACCTGACACGCCTAACGATGACCCTCCACCACCACCACCACCTCTTCCTCCACCTCCTCCACCACCACCGTTTACCGTCTTTCCTAATCTTGCACAAAATGCAAGATCAACAATGAGTAAAATCAACAATGCAGCTGCTATAAGCTTAGAATGAGCCATATGATAGTATCTTTATGCAATTTTTCGTATATGAAATATCTTACGTAGTGCTTAGCTTTAGGAGAAATGAAATGAAATGTTAATTATGGCAGTGAGGAATGTGGTTAACGCTATTTATAGAATTTGCATGGCTTTCTAGTAGCTTCTTAAGAAATATATATTCCCTCTCCGGCTGTCTTTACTTGTTCAATTTATTAAAAATAGTTATCCAATTTTACTTGTCCAATTTAAAAAATTAAAAGACTATTTTACCCTTATTCTTGTTAATTATAATCATTACCCCTTTATTTATTACTTCTTAAGAATATTACAAATTAAATATGAACATGTAAAAAATGTACGGAGTAAATAATATTTTAATGAAAGACAGAAAATATGAACGTGTTGACTTGGAATATTATAGTGGTGTTGGTGATGGTAGTATATATTGTTATCAAGATCAACTTATCATGCAAAATCATCCCATTATCACAAGTACAGTTTGCTTCCACTTTTGACTTGAAGGATTATTTAAATTCTATACACACTATAAAAGCATAAATACACAATCAAGGTCGCTTAAAGATATACTATAGTTTAAGTTAATACATAATCAAGTTACAAGTACGAGATCTTGAAATGCGAGATTTATAATTTTTAAAATTTTCAGACAAATTACATTACCAGAATAGATATATAGATGATCTGATCAAGTAAAAGATTCTTATATTAATGGCGTATATAACTTAAATATTAAGATAATTACTGGTAAATATTAATGATAAAAATTTACTGATAATATAATTAATAGCAAAGATAAGTCATTAACACGTTATTACAAGTTAAAATTTATAAATAGTTTAAAAATTATTCATTTTGTATCAATTAGTTACGTATTTGTTTCAAAAAAATATATCATATTTCTATAATTAACTAGAAAGAATATAACTTTAAAATTCTTATTTTACTCTTAATAAAATGGTTTAAAGCCACATAAATTATCAAAAAAAGTTTTAGACTATAAATTTCAAACTTTGTGTCAAGTCAGAAGATATCTACGAGTATTTAACTTAAATAGTACTATTATTAAAAACCCAACAAAGGATAGTGGGGCCGGCCAATCAATCACATTGAGACATCTGTTCTCATTTGACTACAAATTTTAGTGACTTCCATATGCATTAATTAGATCATGCAACAATCTTTATCTAATCTGTTAGGAACGTGTCATTCTAGCATATGATAGTTAATGAATTGCTCTTATATTAAATTAGGTGTTTAATTAAACTTAAACCTCTTACAATCAAGGTTCTCTTATCGGGAACTTCCTAAAAGAAAAACAATGACTTCATATTTCAATAGTCATTTTTTTTATAGGAAAAGATTTATAACTCTATAAGTAGAGGTTTATTCCTTCTAACTTGGGAGCATTCACAATATAGTCCTAGGGGCTTTGAGAGTTTTGTGTAGGGGGAGAAACGGTGAGACACAAGTGTTACGCTAGCACTTGTGTGAACCTCTTTTTATTCCGAGTGAATTGTGTGAGGTTATTTCTCTCGATTATTTGTACTCTCATATTTATAGTGGATTACTCATCTCCTCTTGTAGACGTAGGTCAGTTGACCGAACCACGTTAAACGTTTGTGTCTCTTATGGTATATTTCTCATTTGTCTTCTTACTCATGGTCATTCAAGATTTGCTTTGCTGACACCTAATTATTTCGGTCCTAACAATCTAGTAGTCGGCAGGTATAAGAAATTATGCCATCATTTTTTCTTCATTTTTATAATCTCTCCGCCTATATACTTATGGATAAGGCACATAAGAGTGTATTAAAAAAGTTAAATGGGTAAATTAATAAAAACACCCTTCTTATTTATGATGGCTTAAAAAGTGTAAAAGAAAAGTGAACAAGTAATGTAAGACGGAGAAAGTAACTACTAATACTAAAATTTCAATGAATATCGAACTTTGTATCCCAAAATTCTAAAGGTCCAATAACATTTAATAATTTTAAAAAAAATTAAAAGTCAAACATATAACAAATTTAAATCCTCAATCTTTATAAGTTTATTCGAACTCAATATTATAAGTTTAAATTTTGTATATTAATTATACCTTTTACTAGTCAATAGTATAAATAATAAATTCAGACTCAGTAAACTTGGTCAAAGGGTTGGGGTGAGTTTGGGGTGGCTAAGGGGTTCATCCATATTCTTTTTAAAGGAAAATTATATGATTTATACATAATTAAAATTAGTTTTTATGTATATATAGTAGACATTGATTCTTTGACTAGATTGTGTGTACTTCTTTATATTTTGAATCCCCTAATAAAGATTCTAATTCTGGCACTGTTTGGACACCAGAGTGGAGTAAATGGACGAAAGAAAATTCATCTAATCAATATATATATATATATATATATATATATATATTCCGTATATATAGCAGATGATAAATTTCTATAATGAAAATTCTATATCCGTTGTCATATAATGTCAAACTTTTTATTATATTTTCTATATATATAAAAGATGATGATGAATTTCTGTAATAAAAATTCTCTCTCTGTGACCACAAGGACATATATAGGATATTGGGGAATGCCCTACCATCCAATGACGATCACAAGTAGCTATGACCCACTAACGCACCTACTCCTTAAATACCTTTTCATGGCAATATTCTCAGTGGGACTGGGGACAATTGCAATGGAGGTTTTTGACACTTTGAATTACAGATGTCTTCTCTAAGCTTTTGTTTTTGTTTTGGTGCTCTTCTATATTCCACGTATAGCACGCCTGCCTTTCACTTTTCAACTCAACCATCTCACCACATTTTTTTAAAATTCAAATCCTATTATTATAGCTTTTGTATAAAGGTGAAGTTGTTTCATTCTTAAGGTTTGAGTATGTAAGTACTATTCTCGAATAGGTCCAGTGTGATCTTCGGTGAGTATTTGAGAAATGATCACAGTTAAAAAAGAATTTCTTTAACTTCAATTAATAACTAGAACATATTTCCTCTATCTCAAATTACCAGTCGCACTTTCAAAATAGTTATCTCAAATTATTTATCATTTAAAAATTTTAAGACAAATTTTATTTCTCCTAATTAATTTTTTTTAAGAACGTGTAAGAAGAAGCATAACAACTAATTTAAAACGAAAAAAAATATAAAGTGGAAATGAGGAAGTTGCGATTTGCCATTGACTTCTTACAACCAATACGCTTCCCTTGCGTTTTGCCATTAAATTCTTCCAAATATATTTTATTTTTTGTGGCATTTTGTTAGTCCATCATATCATGTCGTTAAAAGATTTAATTATAAAATCTTAAAATATAAAATTTGCAAATTCTGAAAATAAAATAAGTTATTAGCTATAACAAACAAAAATAATAGTGGAATAAATTGTTTTCGTTAACAATGTATATAAGTTAAGTTCATCAGTACATCCGATATATATTATATGGTGTTTTCAGTTTTTACCTTTAGTCTAAAATAAATTATTTTTTAATATAATCAAAAAGATATTATTTATTTTTACGAAATTTACTTTTAATTAGCTATAAGTGAATTTTTACCTAATTAAAAAATCATACTCTCTTCATTCCTTTTTATTTGTCATATTGCGCTTTTCGAGAGTCAATTTGACTAATTTTCAAAGTTAAATTAAATTTCATTAATTCGATGTTTTAAAATTAAAATTTAGATATTCAAATATATAAAAATACTATAAAATTGCAATTATTTTTCATATCAATATATTGAAAAATACATCCTAAAATATTAATCAAAATTCATATTGTTTGACTCTCAAAAAAAAAAATTTAACAATTAAAAAAAGACTATTAAATAAAAGATAATTAAATGAAAATATCTCTTATTTTTTAGGGATCCGTAATTTTAAAAAAAAAACATATCCAAATTAAAAATATCATATAAGATCGAAAACACGATTAGCTGATTCCAAATCAAAGAATACAGACATGAAAACTGCTTGAATGGAGCATAATTTAAGATCCCAGAAATTTTGGGAACTCGTGAGTGCTATTTTGGAGGTGGATTTGTTGGTCAAATTAATAATGAATTCTAAGTAGATGCGTATTCTTTAATTTTCGTAGTGCACTAGAATATGGAAGCTAATAAGCACTGGAAAGTAGAGTAGGCTTTTCTATTAGTATGTCTTATAGTAAGAGGATTGAGTTTCTTGATGTTTTGAATTTGAGTTTATGAAAAAAGGCGGGAGGGGGGGGGGGGGGAATTCGCTCTTTTAAATTTAATTAAATCAGAATATAATATCATGCACAAGTTAAACTATAAATGTTTGCAACAAATTCTAAATGATAAAAAATAACTTTCAATCACTAATAAAATATGAAGAAATATAATTTTATTGATAAATTAATTTGGGTACAAATATGTTTGTTCTTTTGATCTTTGGACTTGATCTTCATGAAAGGATTTACGGATCTTCTTGAAATATTTAATTATCATGAAGAGTCTGGCATATCTTGATCTTTTTGTGAATATCGTAAGATTTTATTTGATATTCGAGATTTCGATTTTTACAGATACCTAAGAGTTTATGGAATATATATTCGAGATCACTTCTTTGAGAAAGACAATATTTGATGTCTTCATGATCTTTGTAAATATCTAAGAATTTATGGGATATTCAAGATGCAGGCTTAAGGAAGTATATTACCCTTTATATAGGCATGAGCTAAGATTTAGGGTGAAATATCTTCCAAGATTCCATGAATCCTAACTGAAATTGAATACGCCTTGTAGAATCTCTATTGAAATTGAACACATCTTGTAGAATTTAATAAAATTTTAATGTCTACAATAAACTCTGACTTGCCTTCCAATCATGTATGAACATAAATAAACAGCTCCTTGTAGTAAAACACAAAGTATATTACCTACAAAAATACATAATGTTATGAAGTTTTCATCTTTTGATTGAGTAATCAGCCTCATATATATACTTGTAGAGATATCAATGTTATTAATTTTTTTCATATAATTTTTTCATATTAGACATCTTAATTATCATAAGAAAAATTCTCATCATTAACTTGTACTAGGATCATGTCTCATAATAAAGGGCCAAGCGCATAAATAGTTGTTTGAAGGATCAGTATTTAAGATATAACTAAGTTGAACTTTAGCCACTTTTGGAAACAAACTTGAAAACTTTAGGTTTGGAATGGGAAACTGGTCGAAACAAACTTTAGAAATTAAGTCTGAGTTTGAATGACAATTTGAACTTTAAACATTAGGATCGGAGTTAGGCTATATTCGTTTGAAGTTTAAAAGCTTTTGTTCAAACGTCTAAAGCTGAGGACTAACTGGTTAAATTCTGAAAGTTCAAATTTCAAACTATAAATATCAACTTCAACGCAGAAGTGTGAAGTTGTGAACTAGCGAAGATTTGAAGTTTTGTTTTTGAAATTTTAAATTTTCAAATAAATTTTGAATTTGGTAGTCAGACTTTAAATACATTATAAATGACTGTTTTCTAAATGATATGTCTAAAAGCGACAACATGTACAAATGATTGTATAATCAAGATTCACTAAAGATTGGGCCACATTAGCTATGTTAAATAGGTCCAAAAAGATTGGCCCATCTGATTAATTATTTCAAAGGATAAATGTTGACACCAAGAAAATATGTATGAAGAACAGAAGAAGAGCTTTTCTATAGAGAAAGTTAAATTCTTGATAAAACATGAAATGTTTGTGTTTCCTGGTGATGATAGAGTTGATTGGTATTAGTGGCTAGTAATGATGGTAGTGTTAGTTATGATGGTAAATGTAATTTAGTATTGTAGTGGCTGACGTGATTTTAATCGATGTTAGTAGTTGATGGCAGTGACGGATGCAGGATTTTAATTTAGGGGGTTCAACATATAAAGAAAGGAAATAAGCAAAGAAAAATTAAAGCAAACGTTTGCTAAATTTTAACTCGCCTTATTTGTCCTTTTAACATTTCTTTCCATTTTTCTCTACACCGTTGAACCTTTTTTAAAAAAAATATATTTTTTTTAACTTTCACTTTGCACTGTCCTGCTTTATTTTAAGCTTTCTATTTTTTCTTTTAAATTAATGCCCCACAAAAGATAAGTTTCTTAAAAAAGTGTGTATTGAATTATTAATATCATAATATATTTTTTTGAAATTGATAAAGAAAATAAAAAATATTATGATATTAATAATTCAATATTTACACTTTTTTAAAAATAATATATTTTTAGTACTCAATAATAATAGTAATAATAACAAAAGATGTTGAACAACATCAATATATTAATATGTAGAATGATAAAAATATAGTTGAAAAGAACTCACTATGTAACTCGATAAATAATATACAAAATTTAACAAAACGAGATATGCATAGTGTGTTATTTCTTTTCTTTTGGTGAAAAGGTGTGTTAATATTGAAAATCAGTTAGAAATTATAGAAATCTAGTTAGGGCTTATATGTGAGCATGAAAAAGAGTGAATAGGAATATTTTTCATTCCAATTACATAAAAAAATATATAAAATATTTTAAATAAAATATTTAAACTTAAAAAAAATAAAAAAACAATTAAGTAAATAACAAATATACACAAATGGGCTAACTACTTTTTGTCTACCCAGCCACAATTGCTCATTTGAGAGTCAAGCCCAACAACATATCCAAAGCCCAAAATGCACATTAAATAGAAAAGGAAGTGAGAAACTTTTAAAAAAAAACTTGAGCGAGAATTAAACTCACGACCTTAGTTATAAATTGAACCCCCTTGACCGCTAAGCCATTCTTTTCAATTGTATTAAGGGGGTTCATTAAATGATATATATCCATAATATTCAAATTTAACCTTTTATACACAACATAATTTTTCGATTGAGGGGGTTCGGGTGAACCCCCTCACTCCATGTAGATCCGCCCCTGGTTGATGGTATTGGTGATGGTGATTGTAGAATGTGTGATAGTTGACGATAATGTTAGTGACAATACTAATCGTGATGATAATGACAGTTGATAATAAGAGTAGACTGTAATGGTGGTAGTGGTTAATAAAGGACATGGAGGTGGTGATGGTGATGATGGGGATAGTGGCGACAATGAGTATAACTATAATGATGGAAATGATAGATATGGTAGCGACTGACAGAAACTGTTGACAATAATGACGATGGTGATTCTATGACCAAGTTGGCTAGTAGTGATGACTCGTGGTTGTGGTGGAAATATTCATACAAAAATATTTCTTAATGATATTAATACTTTGTTTAAGATTTTAATGATTAAAATCTATTCAAATGTTGATTTAAGTGCAAATGCCTTAAAGCCTATATGCTACATCTGAGTATGAATTATAATTACACTAAAAAAGTAATTAAAAAAAGCGGATTAAATAAAATTTATTTATCAAATATAGAAAAAGATACTTTCCGTCCAATCATGTATACTAAAACTAGTTATTAATTTAAATAATCAATAGAAAATTAATTATATCTTTTTAATTTTATTCTTAGCATTAATTATTCTAGATTTAAGAAACACATAAAATAAATAAATAAAGATTAAACAATTAATAAGGTATATTAGTCACTGGGAGTAAATAAAAAGGAACTTTGAGACGTTCTCAAGATCTCATTAGGACGAGAACACCGACGAAGCTTGTTAGCTATTTTCCGTTAACTTGGTCACATTGTTCACCGGAGATCGGACGAATTCCTGCCGTCCGATCTCAGTTCAGTTACAGATCCGAATCCCCATTTACTGTAAGTTTCCTTTTGCTTGTTTAATTCAATCATTTCTTTTGCCGATTTGTATCCTATTATGTTGAATTGTCACTGAAATCCATTTGATTTGTGCGTGAAATTTTCCGTATTCATATAATTCTGATCAGTCTGATGATTTTCTCAACTGGGTTGATATGCAAATCAGCATTCTCGGTGTAACCCCCTTTTTTTCTAAAAAAAACACTAGCATTTTTGGTAACGTTGTCAATTTGCTCGTACAATTTATAATAGGAAACAAGCGAACCAGAGATTACTCAATTGTAGAGTTTACAGGATAACTGAGAATCTTGTGAAGTAGTGATCTGCTTGTATGTAGTTGTTTGTTGAGATTCACACATATGCAGTGGTGGACCCTGGAATTTTAAATAAGGGGGTTCAAAATTTAAATAAGTAGACACACGAGCTAGTCGAAGGGGGTTCAACATCTATTTTATATACATAAAAAATTATTTTAATCATGCATAAATAGTATAAATTTCCACCGAAGGGGGTTCGGATGAACCCCCTCGGCATAAGGTGGGCCCGCCACTGCACATATGTATAGGTTTTATAGTATAAAGACCTATGGTAGGATCAATTGCCTTGAAAGTTTTGCATATTCGTATAATTTGATCAGTCTGATGATTTTGTCAACTGGGTTGATATGCAAATCAGCATTCTCGGGGTTACCCCCTTATTTTTCGTTTTCTTTTTTTCTGAAAAAAAGTACCATTTGTGGCAACATTGTCTATTTATCAGTGCAATTGATGATAGGAAATAAGTGAAGTGAGAGATTACTCAATTGTAGAGTTTACAGGATAATTGAGAAGCTTGTGAAATAGTGATCTGCTTGTATGTAATTGTTAGTTGAGATTCGCACTTTGTATAGGTTTTATAGTATAAATGCCTATAATGAGATTGATTTCACTGAAAGCAGTGTGGTTTATACGTGAAAGTTGCTGTATTCGTATAATTTGATAAGTCTGATGATTTTCTCAACTGGGTTGATATGCAAATTAGCATTCTAGGTGTCATCTCTTTTTTTTTTTCTCAAAAGAGTAGCATCTGTGGTTACATTATCTATTTACTAGTGCAATTTATGATAGGAAATAAGCAAAGTGAGAGATTAGTCAATTGTAGAGTTAACAAGATAACTGAGAAGCTTGTGAAATTAGTGATCTGCTTGTGTGTAATTGTTAGTTGAGATTCACACATATGCATAGGTTTTATAGTATAAAGACCCATGGTAGGATTAATTGCCACTGAAAGATGTGTGGTTTATACGTGAAAGTTGCTGTATTCGTATAATTTGATCCCTCTGATGATTTTCTCAACTGGTTTGTTATGCCAATCAGCATTATTGGTGTAACCCCTAGCATTTCTGGTAACATTGTCTATTTACTGGTGCAATTTATGATAGGAAATAAGCAAAGTGAGTGATTAGTCAATTGTAGAGTTTACAAGATAACTGAGAAGCTTGTGGTAGCGTTATCTATTTACTAGGAGTGATGGGATTAAGAATGAGGTTATTTGGGAGAAGGTGGGAGTGACCTCTGTGACAGACAAGATGAGAGAAGCGAGACTGAGATGGTCTGGCCATGTGCAGAGGAGGGTGTTGATGCACTAGTTAGGAGGTGTGAGCGGCTTGATTTGGGGGTTATGCGGAGGGTAGGGGTAGACCGAAAAGTATTGGGGAGAGGTGATTAGACGGGATATGGCGCAACTCCATATCAATGAGGACATGACCTTAGATAGAAAGGAGTGGAGGTCATAAAAGGTTAGTGGGAGTAGAAGGCTAGTAGGGATAGGATGATGCCCTGCCTTGTGACAGTTTAGGATTGGTCGTAGGTCTAGGCATGTCAGTATAAGTGTGTTGTTATTGCCTCTCGATCTTCACAGTTTTTTGCTATTGTTATTTTCTTGTCTTGTACAATTTGCAACGCTTTTTGTTTTTGCCATTATGATATATATATTAATTTTTCTCCCTTATTTGGGGCTGATACTTTTGAGTCGAGGGTTTTCCGAAAACAACCTCTCTATCTCCATGAGATAGTGGTAAGGTCTACGTACATTCTACCCTCCCCAGACATCACTTGTGGGATTTCACTGGGTATGTTGTTGTTGAGAAGTTTGTGAAATTAGTGATCTGCTTGTGTGTAAGTGTTAGTTGAGATTCACACATATGTGTCGGTTTTAGAGTATAAAGATTAGGGGTGTTCATGGTTCGGTTTGGGTCGGTTATTGATTAAAACCATAACCAAACCAATTTAATCGGTTATTAAATGTCTAAAACCATAACCAAACTAAGTAAAATAATAACCACGGGTTTGGTTATTGTCGGTTTGGTTCGGTTTGGTTCGGTTATTCGGTTTATGACTAGCCGAGACAATTCAAATATTCTCTCTCTACATTCTTCAAATTCTTACGAAACTCTTTTTTCCTCACGGCCCACAGAGATTCGAAACAGAAAAGGAAACAACTTAAACATTCTAAACAAAAAAGAAAACAACTTAAAATCAATTTAAAATTTGAAAAACTTCTTATAAACCTTTTCAAAATTTGACAATCTTGTACTTGGGGTTGAGAAGTTGAGGTTGCTTTTGAGCCTTCACTGTTAGTCTATGACTGTGAGTCTGTGATTTGTGAGAAACCAACGTGAGAGGAACAAAAATGTAAAAGAAAAATAGATACTAGGGTTTTAAAGTTTTAACTTTTACCTTATGTTGTTGCCTGCTGCTTAAGTGCTTAGTGCTCATTAGGAATTTAAGATTTAGAATTGGGCTTGAGAGTTGGGTTTGGATTGGGCCTTAAAAATAAGTAGATTAATATTAAATTAATAATTAAAAGGTATAAAATATCTTTAATTATTTATGAAAAACTAATATTATACATATAAATAATTATAAATTTTATGTATATAATTATCGGTTTGGTTCGGTTATTTATTCGATTATTTTTTCCTATAACCATAACCAAACCAAATATTATCGGTTATTTAAATTTAAAACCAAACCAAACCAAACCAAACCAAATGTCGGTTTTTTTATTCGGTTTGGTTAAATTTTCGGTTTGATTTTGGTTTTAACCAAAACTGTGAACAGCCCTAATAAAGATCTATGGTAGGATTAGTTGCCACTGAAATATGTGTGGTTTATGCGTGAAAGTTGTTGTATTCGTATAATTTGACCAGTCTGATGATTTTGTCAGCTGGATTGATATGCAAATCAGCATTCTCGGTGTTACCCCTTTTTTTCTTTTTTTCTGAAGAAAGTAACATTTTGGCAACGTTATCTATTTATCAGTGCAATTTATAATAGGAAATAAGCGAAGTGAGAGATTAGTCAATTGTAGAGTTTACAGGATAACTGGGAAGCTTGTGAAGTAGTGATCAGCTTGTATGTAATTGTTAGTTGAGATTCACACATATGTATAGGTTTTATAGTATAAAGACCTATGAATTATGATGAGATTAGTTTCTACTGAAAGCAGTGCTATTTATTCATGAAAGTTTCTGTATTCGTATAATTTGATCAGTCTGATCATTTTCTCAATTGGGTTGATATGCAAATCATCATTTTTTATAATTTAAGCTATTGATGTAAATTCTCATTTCAAATCGAGTTTTCCATTCAAATGATTTTCAGTTCTTGTTTTTACATTGCAATGTCATGTATTTGGTGCCTGTCTTATTATGAAAAGCTTGTGTTTAATTTTGAGTATTCAATGGAAGCTGTTATACAGCAGATAGGATGTTAGATTTTCTCAGTTTCCTACACTGATGTAAAGGAACTGGTTTGCGTGTATGTTGGTGCAATGTTTGTGTTTCTGTTTATTAAATATAACCATTCTCAAAAATAATTTATCAAGTATTGTTCTTTAAAAAATCCAATTTTCAGCTACTTTCAGTTCCGTAATTGGTTATAAGGATGATGGGTAACTGGTTAGCGGGATTTTCTATAAGCTGCTCCCCTCAAGCAAAGGATTGGCTCTTCTCTCGGTTAAAGCAGCTTGCCGGCATGCTCCATACCTGAAATTATAATCGACCCTTTGCCCCAAAATTTTTCTAATAGGAACTGGATGATTCAATCTATCATCAAATTCTGGTGCTATATTTCCATTTCATGATGCATAATGTCTAATGTTATGTGCTCTGCTATACTTGTAATTGATTTCTCTGGTGCTTTCCAAACAGACAAGGCTGCTTGAGCTCAAAATTAAGCTGCTATGGGATCTGATGGTCAAAATTGGTGTTTGGGTTTAACCTATGACCAATGGGTTCCTCTGTCTGTCTGTGGTCCGACACCAGCTGCGCGCTACAAGGTTCCCCAACTTCTATATTTTATATTAATCTACATGAACACATTATACAAGATCTTGTGTTGGTTATGCCGTTGGCTTCTTTGTTACTTCCCATTGAAGCTTTAAAGCAGTATGGTCATGCCTTTCCCGATTCTTTTTTTATATCAAAATATGTCATTTTTACCTTTCACGGGTCTTCTGATTATATCTTGGATATTACTACTTATGTCACTTTCTTATTGCACTGTAGCATGCAGCTGTCACAGTTGATGGGAAATTATATATCATCGGTGGAAGTCGTAATGGACGATACCTGTCTGACATTCAGGTATTTGGTCATTCTTTTGATCACTTTTTCTTGTTAAACAGTTCCTACTTTTGTGCAGGTATTAGAACAGTTTTTTATTTCATGTACAATGATGTTCTTTTCTTTCTTCAACTAATTCCACTTCCACAGGTCTTTGATCTAAAAAGTTTGACATGGTCAACCATAAGGTTGAATTCTGGAATTCTTCCAGCTATCTCTGGCCACAATATGGTGAGAATTGAGTCAGCTCTTTTTTTCATTTCACTTGTTCTAGCAAATAATCCACTGATGTTATGATTTGTTTTTCTATTTCTCTTGTTCTGGCACTGCTCTTTGACATTGTTGGCAGATCTTGTGGGAAAATAAACTTCTATTTCTTGCTGGGCACTCAAAGGATGTTTCTGACACTGTAACAGGTTTGTAATCTTTTAGAGCCCTTAAAAACTGGTGACCGATGCTTATTTATCTTAACTTTAAATCTTCTCTATGTATCTTGTGCAGTTCGGTTCATTGATCTTCAATCATATGAATGTGGTGTTATAGAGACCATTGGAAAACTTCCGGTAATTAACCATCCTCCTCTTAGATTTCACTCTTTCCCATTCATAGTCTTTTTTGTCAGTCAATTCTTGAACTCAAATGAACCTGTTAGTGTTTAGTTTATTGTACCACAAATGTCTCGCTCTCAATTTCACGGTGTATCTGCTGGTCATCTTACTACTGTTGGCCATTATGTTGCTTGTTTCTAGTTGAGAGCTGTAACGTTGCTTCTTGTCTCTTATGTCTTCCAGGTAGCTCGAGGTGGGCAATCTGTCACCCTTTTTGGATCTAAACTCATAATGTTTGGTGGAGAAGACCGGCATAGGCGTCTGCTAAATGATATTAGTGTTCTTGATCTAGAGACAATGACTTGGAGTACTGTTGAGACCACGTAAATGTCTGACCAAATTTATTTTTCACTAATTATGCATTTGCATTAATTCATTGTACTTTGATAGGCAGACATCCCCAGCTCCCAGGTTCGATCATACAGCTGCAGTCCATGCCGATCGCTATCTTCTGATTCTGGGTGGATGTTCTCATTCAGTTTTTTTCAACGATCTTCATGTCCTTGACTTGGAAACGGTATATTTTATTTTTACCTGTTTGGGTTTTATTTTAAGGCATACTGTTTACTTATCAATTTTTGTAAGGCATACTACTTATAACATTTGTTTGATATTACATTTTAGATCAGATGGAATTTTGATGGTAATAATGTCTTGTATCCGCAACAATACAGCCATTTTTCTCTGTGAATGATCTTCAAAGAAAGTACTATTAACAATTATAGTCAGTTGGATTGTAAAATTTCGAAAATCTCTTTTCTTCATTGGCAGATGGAATGGTCTCAACCACAACTTCAGGGGGATCTGGTTAGTCCACGAGCTGGTCATGCTGGTGTCACTCTAGGTGACAACTGGTATATCGTTGGTGGTGGAGATAACAGAAGCGGTAAGTGAAACATTTAAGCAGCCTTTTCAATCACACCCTGTGGGCATTCTTGTTCATCATGCACAACTCTTTTTATGTCTACTTCTATGTTTAATTGTTATTCTTTTTGCAGGTGTGCCAGAAACTCTTATGTTAAATATGTCGAAGCTTGTAGTGTCAGTATTAGCTACTGTAAAGGGGAGCGATCCACTCGCGAGTGAGGTTATCTTCTGCTTACTATCTTTCTTCTAGGAAATTTGATATCCCGTATTCTTAGGAAGAATATCTTGCCCTTAGCGCAGTGGTATCTTTTGGACTGACATCCCGTTGGATTCTCTGAAGTTTTGTTAGCAGAAACTTCTATTATTCTATCTTTGATCCAATCTTTTAACATGCAAAACTGGCTGAGTTGTACAGAAGCTCATCAACTTTAGCTATTTTTCATTTTTGAGATGACTTTGATTCTTGATTTCTTAGCATTTGTAATGCTGCACTTGTGTTCCGCTCTTCCTTTGTTCAGCTCGTGATTTAAAATGTTTTCAAGTATATGAAACTTAGGCTGGTCTGAGTGGAAGTTTGTTTCATGATTAGCAAATCCCGCTGGCACCACAGTTTTAGTTTGCCAGATGGGATGACAAAATGATAAGGAATTGAAAGCATTTAAACGAATGCGGTTGTAGTACATTCATCTAGACTTGCTCATATATTCTGAGGAAGCACCTGCTTAATTCTGGTAAAACTCATCAAATAGAAAAAATTCTGGTAAACTTCATTAGCTTAAGATACTATGTTAAATTTGTTTATGTAGTTGCCATTGCCTATGTCAATATGATTTCCCAGTATTCATAAACTTATTTGAGGTTGTGTATTTCGTTTTCTTTATTGATCTTTAGACTTGTTTACAATTCTATCTGATATGTCATTCGAAACAGGGACTGAGCGTCTCTTCAGCATCACTTGATGGTGAGAATTTCTTGGTTGCTTTTGGTGGATACAACGGGAAGTACAATAACGAGGTATCTTCCAAATCCTATATTCACTTTTCTACGTCAACCTTAGAGTTTCTCGTGTGTAGGATATTAATGGATTACTGAGTCATTGGATCATGTCTTCGTCTATCGATTCTCAATATGTTGATAAGATCCAAATCCAATTCATTTTTTAATATAAATTATTACTTGACAGGGAAAGAAGGAAAATAATCTCTCCCCCATATTTTCATTAGATATAGTTCCTTATCATAGTTGCATTTTTGTCTGCATGCTGGTTTCTGCTGGGGATTAGGCTGTCTGGCAATTTGCCTTCCCTTTATACCTTTTCTGTACAACCTCCTACTGCCTTTATCTTAATTTTTTTGTGCTATGGCGTATGAGGCCTTTTTGCCTAAATTACTGCATTTCATTTCGTATAGGTATATGTTATGAGGCCTAAACCAAGGGATGTATTACATCCCAAGATACTTCAGTCACCAGCGGCCGAAGCAGCAGCAGCTTCTGTTAGAGCTGCATATGCCTTAACTAAACCAGAAAAGTTAGACTTATCCGAGAGAGAAGATTCCAGTTTTAAGGAAGTTCACATTGATAGCACCCAGCAAAACCTTTTGGCCGAAATTAGTGCTCTGCGAGAACAGAAAAAGGTGTTGGAATCATCGCTTGCAGATGTCAGAGCAGAAAATGCTAATCTCAGGAATAAAACTGAAGATGTTATTACTACTCACGCCGACTTGACTAAGGTACTCTCAGAAGAGTAATCTGGTCGATAGAAATTGATGATTAGGTAATTGTCAATTATTAACGTTCATCACTTCATTACAGGAGCTTCAGTCAGTTCAGGGTCAACTTATATCCGAGAGATCAAGATGCGCTAAACTGGAGGTTAATACTTCCGACACTAATTTTTTTTGAACTTAAGTTCTAATTCCCCCATCTCTATCCTATACTTAGAGCAATCAATCAATTATGTCACAATTTAAAACTAGTTAGGGGTCAACTATTTGTGAACTCACCTATGTAAGTTTCATATAACTGGTCTCAAGTATAAAGGATGAGGGTCGTGGTAGGTAGATAGCCAGTGAAACATAATCTTAACGTTATAGTATCACGTAGCATCCTATATAAGAGGAATAAGATCAACTTATGGTTTAGTTGTTCCGCTTATTTCAATCCAACCAATATTAGAAGGCGTTCGTGTTTTGTTTTGACTTCTTCATGGCATCTTCAGGCACAAATAGGAGAGCTACAAAAGATGCTAGAGTCTATGCAGTCCATAGAGGAGGAAGTTCAAGCTATACGAAGGGAGAAATCTGAATTGGAACGTGACATGGAGCGTGCTTCATCTGTCCAGAAACAGGGCTCGGGCGGTGCTTGGAAGTGGATTACTGGATAAGTTTTTGAACCAAGTTGCTTATTTGCAATTTCAGTTTTTTCCCCATTGCTGTAGTGCTTGCAAAAGAAAAAAGTTTTCCAGTGTTTTGGTGCTCCTGTAATGCTGTTTTGAAGGAGGATGTGCAACTTTTGAATTTTTAGTTAAAAAAACATATCATTCTTTTTTTCTTTCTTACTTTCTTACTTTCTTGTATTATGTTATTACACTTGCATTTTGTAACTGCAATACTTCATTGTAGCAAATTCATTGTTTTTGAATGTCATAGTTAACCTCATTAATTTGTGAACTTTATGCGGTGATCATTACAATCAAAAAATTCCTCAAGAATTATTATATTCCATAGTTTCTACTTCCACAATTTGGTAAACCACTTTTATATTACCACAGTGATCTATTAAAAGTTGGATACTTTCTATAGTTTAATGGTATTTTTGGTCCTTTTTCGTATATTCAATATTAATTGAAGTATTAGATATTTTTTATAAAAAAAATTGGGATCTTGAAGAGGTATATTATTTTTGACTTAGATAAATTATATATTTTTTTTTAGTGGAGGTGGAATTTTGGTGACTTTGGATTAAGACACTATAGTCTGTCCTTTCACTTCAGGTGTATATTTGAGAATAATATTTTTTTTATCTCTTGATTTTAATTTTTCATTCTTCACATACATGTATGCAGGACAATAAAAAATTTTAAAATCAAAATAATTAGCAGGATTATCTAATCATATATTTCCTCTGGACTCTTAAAGTTTAAAGGTGCAGAAGGAGTATAATTGACAATATAACAAGCTGTAGAGATAGCCTCTACCCAAAAAATATTTGTCAACCCGACATTTGAACATACAACAAGCTCTTTTCAAAAGAGTTCTGTTCATCCTTACTGCAACAACATTTTGCTGAGAGGTCATTCTCACAGTGTGATGTCAAGTAATTTTCTTATTTTTGTAAAATTTGTTGAACTCATCAGTACATAGTTTTAAGTCATTATATGTTCTAAGCCGCTTGATCTGTTTTTTTTTGTTTGCTTCTCAATCAAAATTTTCAATTATTTGAAATTTAAGAAAATATTACTTTTATTTTTTAGAAAATAAATCCAAACTTCCTCGAATAATCATCAATGAAAGTTAACATATGCCTAGCACCACTGTTTGATGGGGAATGAGAAGAACCTCAAAAATCTGAATGAATGTAGTTCAAAATATCTTTTGTTTGATAAATTGCTGAAGATTTGAAGCTGACACTTTTTTGCTTCTCGAACACATAGTGTTCGCAAAGCTCCATGTTGCCAATACTTTGTCCACATAGAAAACCTCTTTTTACTGAGGATGAAAAAACCCTTCTCATTCATATGCCTCAATCGCGTATTTCATATTTGGTAACGTCAGAATCAGATTGATTGTTAGTAGAAACTGCAGTAACACTTGTAATATTGGATCCCAACAAAATGTACAATGTACCAGATCTGAATGCTTTCATAATCACTAGAGCATCTTGAAAGATTTTCATACTCTACTTTTATCTGTGTATTTGCACCCAAGAGATTCTAGAATACTCAATGAGATGAGAACTTTTATTTAAGTCAGAAATATATCTAATATCGGTGAAAGTTCTCTCCATACCATCGTGTATTAGGATTCAGATTGTACCTTTTCCAAAAATCATAATATCTCTAATACACTTAAATAATTGGGGTAAGAAAATAAGTAATAAGACGACTTGATCTTCATCTTTAACTTCAACATCAATAATACTCAAATTCATAAGACAAAATCAAATGCATCAAGATGTAAGAGTATAAAAATACCTTAAATAATACGGACTATGTAAAGCTTTTGCTTCAAGTAAAGTCTGTTTTTCATCGTACATTTTTATATAAGGTTTTTAATATTTTTTTTTCACATGCCTTTGACTTCTGCAGATACTTCACATAAATTTTTATTTGAGAAACTTAAAATGATACCTGATTTTGCTTTTTTATCTATGACGACAAACTCTGAGTCCATCATATATGTTTTGGCTTTTTCTCATTTTCTTTCAGTGTCATATCTGGATCTTCTTGAATTAGGATAGTCTGCATCTTTAATTACCATATTCCGAAGTTTGCACTCTGATTAAATTCTTCAATATAAATTTTTTGTTACTGTCATTTTAGCTACTGCAATTAATTCAATTAAATTAGGCTCTGATACCAATTTGATAGAATCGGTGATCTGAATATTCTGATATTTAGCCAAACAATGTTATAGTGACAATAATAAAGGCAATAACAAATTGATAAAAGCAAAAGTAAAGCAAATAAAGAAGACACAAATTTAACGTGATTTGATCTGATCTATTAGCGAAGAACAATAATTTTATTATACCAATAAGAATATAAATTAAAGATAAAATTCTAATTAATTCCGAATACCCCAAGTGAACAATTTCACATGATCACTTGGGCTTTCAAATTGGATAAAAATAATAATAAAATTTTAAAATTATTTTTTTCACATAACGATACTTTAGCTCCAAGAAAAAAAATTCCTGCCAAGAGATTTTCAATTAGGCTCATGTCTATTATCAAGATATTGATAAAAATATAGTCACATTAGACCCTTAATGACTACATAAAATAATACTTCATTATTATGAAAATATATTAAATTTAACAAAATTAAGTGGAGAAAATAACAAAGAAGAAAGCCAGAAAGGAGAACAGACGAAAGAAAAAGAATCAGTGTATTGAATTTTTTATCAGTGTTGTGCAATTTTTATTTTGCATAGAATGCCTATTATATAGGCACGAAGAGGGGGCAACTTGTTGCCCAATTTGTGCAAGTTGCCACCCATGGATAGTGACATCCACAATCCACAATAATGTAACACTCCCCCTTGGATGTCAAAAAAAAATGATTCTAGTAAAAAAATATGTAGTTATTCTGAACCTCCATATGTGTTGTGTCTCATTAAACCTTATTAGGAAAAATCCAGTGGAAAAAGCCTAATGAAGGAAAAAAAGTACACATATCTGATAATACGCCTTGAGTGCTGCCTCATTAAAAATCTTATCAGGAAAAACCCAGTGGGACAAAACCTTGACTAAGGAAAAAAGAGTACAACGCGTATTTTGCTCCCCCTGATGAAAATATCATTTAATATCTCGAAGACGACGCATTCCAATTTTGTATCTCATTTTCTCAAAGGTTGAAGTTGGCAATACTTTGGTGAACATATCTGCCAAATTATCACTTGAACGAATTTGTTGGACATCTATTTCACCCTTCTTTTGAAGATCATGAGTGAAAAAGAATTTTGGTGAAATATGTTTTGTTCTATCTACTTTGATGTATCCCCCCTTCAGTTGAGCTATACATGCAACATTGTCTTCATACAATATTGTTGGAGCGTCTTTTATCAAAGAAAGGCCACATGTTTCTTGAATGTGTTGAGTTATTGATCTTAACCAAACACATTCTCGACTTGCTTCATGAATGACTATTATCTCTACATGATTTGAGGAAGTATAAAACCATAGTTTGCTTTGTTGAACGCCATGATATAGCTGTACCACCACATGTAAATAAATAGCTTGTCTGCGATCGACCTTTATGGGGATCAGATAAATATTCCGCATCTGCGTAACCGATCAATTGTGACATGGAATTATTTGAGTAAAACAATCCCATATCAATGATACCTCGAAGGTATCTGAATATATGCTTAATTCCATTCTAGTGTCTGCGTGTTGGTGAAGAACTAAATCTTGCTAACAAGTTTACTGAGAAAGCTATATCTGATCTAGAATTGTTGGCAAGATATATCAATGCACCAATTGCACTAAGGTATGGTATTTCAGCACCAATAAGTTCTTCATCATTTTTATGAGGTCGAAACGGATCTGTATTAATATCAAAAGATCTCACAACCATTGAGGTACTCAATGGGTGTGCTTTATCCATATAAAATCTTTTTAAAATATTTTCAGTATATGTTGACTGATGGACAAATATTCCATTTGTAAAATATTCAATTTGCAGACCAAGACAAAATTTTGTCTTTCCAAGATCTTTCATTTCAAACTCTTTTTTTCAGACATTTTATTGCCTTTGAAAATTCTTCCGGAGTTCCAATAATATTCAAATCATCAACATATACTGCTATTATGATAAGTTCAGATCTAGACCTTCTCATAAAGACACAAGGGCAAATTGGATCATTTTTATATCCTTCTTTTAGCAAATATTCGCTAAGACGATTGTACCACATTCGCCCTGATTATTTCAACCCGTACAAGGATTTCTAAAGCTTTATTGAGCAATTTTCTCGAGAATCCTTGTATGCTTCAGGCACTTTGAACCCTTCGAGAATTTTCATAAAAATTTCGTGGTTCAATGAGCCATATAAATAGGCAGTGACCACGTCCATTAAGTGCATTTCAAGCTTTTCATGAACTGCCAAATTCATTAGATACCTGAAGGTAATTGCATCTACCACAGGGGAATATGTTTCCATATAGTCAATGCCAGGTCTTTGCGAAAAACCTTGGGCTACAAGTCGTGCTTTATATCTTACGACTTTACCCTTTTCATTTCGTTTACGCACAAAAACCCATTTGTGCCGTACTGGCTTGACACTTTCAGGTGTTCGGACTATTGATCCAAAAACTTCACGTTGTTCAAGTGAAGTTAACTCTGCTTGAATTGCATCCTTCCATCTTGACCAATCATTTCTCTGTCTACATTCATCGACAGATTTTGATTCAAGATCCTTATCTTGCTGCATTATTTCAGTGACAATATTATAAGCAAAAATATTATCGATCACAATATCATTTCGGTTCCACCATTTTCATGTCGAGACATAACTTATTAAGATTTCTTCATTCTCATTATTTTCAGGTACTTGGACCTCCTTGGTGGTGTCACCATTTGTTGTGTCTCTGGGCTCTTCTTGAGCACTCACCTCCAAATTATGATCACCTTGATTATTTATTTCTTTCCTTTTTCGAGGATTTTTATCTTTGGAACCAAATGGTCTTCCACGTTTTAAGTGTGGCCTAGACTCATTTGCCTAAACAAGTTGTCCTACCGGGATATCAACCCGAACTTGAGCATTAACAACTGGGATATACGATTTAGTAACCCGTGGAAGGTTAGTAAATGCATCCGACAGTTGATTTGCAATATTCTGCAAATAAATCATCTTTTGAACTTTTTGCTCACATTGATTTGTTCGAGGATCTAAATGAGATAGAGATAATGAATTCCAATCTATCTCATTTTTCAACTACTTATGTTCTTCTCCTAATATTGGGTATACTGATTCATCAAAATGACAATCAACGAATCTTGCCGTAAATAAATCTCCAGTCATAGATTGCAGATATTTTATAATAGAAAGAGATTCACACCTAACATATATTCACAACCTTCTTTGGGGACCCATCTTTGTGCGGTGCGGTAGAGCAATTGGGACATATACCGCACACCCAAATATTCTAAGATGAGATATATTTGGCTCCCTTCCAAACGCTAACTGTAATGGGAAAAATTCATGATAATTTGTTGGCCTTATGCACACAAGTGCTGCTACATGCAAAATAGCATGCCCCCATACTGAAATAGGAAGTTTTGTCCTCTTTAGCAATGATCTAGCTATCAATTGGAGGCGTTTAATCAATGATTCTGCTAGACCATTTTGAGTATGGACATGAGCGATCGGATGCTCAACTTTTATTTCAACCGACATACAATAATCATTAAATAATTGAGATGTGAATTCACCAGCATTATCAAGACGAATTGTCTTTATTACATAATCTGGAAATTATGCTCTTAACCTTATAATTTGAGCTAACAATCTCGCAAAAGCCATGTTGCAAGTTGATAATAAGCACACGTGTGACCATCTTGTAGATGCATCTATCAAGACCATATAATATTTAAATGGTCCACATGAAAGGTGAATTGACCCACATATATCACCCTGTATACGTTCCAGAAACGCAGGGGATTCAATCCCAACCTTAGTTGCTGATGGTTTGATAATCAGTTTTCCTTGGGAACAAGCAACACAAGAGAATTCCTTAGATTAAATTTTTTTCTGATTCTTCAAAGTATGTCCATGTGAATTCTCAATAATTCTGCGCATAATATTATAACCGGGATGGCCCAACCGGTCATGCCAAATGATAAAATCATTAGAATCAGTAAACCTTTTGTTTACTATGGAATGTGATTCAACAGTACCAATATTTGTATGGTACAACCCAGAAGAAAGTGCAGGTAATTTTTCGTGCATAATTTTCTTCTCCATATTTATTGTAGTAATATAAAGGTATTCAACCTTTTCTTCATTTGCAGTCTCAATATGATAACCATTTTGGCGAATAACCTTGAAACTTAACAAGTTTCTTTGAGACTTACTACAATACAATACATTATCAATTATCAATATCGTTAGTCTAGGTAGTAATAAAGCCGCTTTTCGAGAGCCTTCAATCAATTTTGTACTACCAGATATTGTATTGACATAGACCTTTTTCATAATCAAATGATAGAAATATTTCTTTTCTTTTAATATCGTATGAGTTGTGACACTATCCAAAAAACACATATCTCCATTATTCATCTTGAATCCAATTGAAGACTGAGAAATTTATTTATCTTCATAAAATAAAAATGCACTGTAAGAAATAAAATAAGTAATTTTTTTTAAAGTTAAATTATGGTAATTTAGAATTTAAAAAATTATAGGATTCAATTATGATGAATGTTACAATAATTTAGTTTATGGAATTATATACTTATTAACCTTAAATAAATATTATACATAAGTATTAAAAACAAATATAAAATATTATAAAACATTAATATAATATTATTCATCATGTATAGATAATTTGTTTATTGGAAAAACTAATACAATCATTATATAATATTAATGTCTAAAACATTAACAAGAATAAACAATTAGTATAATGACATTAAATAAGGCGGATATCATTCTTAGTAACAATATGATATTAAGATTAAATAATAGCACACTAATAGTAATTAATTACAATATTGTAAAATAGCATAATGTAATAAACAATATACAATTATCATAAAAATGTGGCCCTGATTTTGTTTTTTAATTTTTTTTAAATACATAAACGTAAAAACACAATAATTCAAAGTACATGACAACATATTGAAAAACATGAAATTAAACATCAATTAAGATCCTTAAAAAAATCTCCAATCTCCAAATGAGTAATATCATTGAGGTCATTAAAATCATCATCTCTTAAAGCCAGATTTGCTTCAATATTATCATTATTCAAAGGTCTTGCCTCAACATTATTTTCGAACGCCAAGTGTGACTCTATCCGAGCATTAGAAGAAGAGGCACCACCTCTGTTTGCCTTTCTTTTGAAAGAATTTTGATAAAGTCTTACAAAATGCTTAGGCGTCCGACATTAATTTTTCTAGTGGCCTTTCATGCCACAACGATGACAGTTACTTTTTGAAGGACTATTTTGAGAACTGATATTGTTCTCCCTTTTATGTTGACCACCACCACGATGATTATTAAATCGTCTTCTGTCATTGCCACGTCCATGCACATTATTGTGGCCATAATTTGTATTTTGTCTTCTTTCAGACTGGCCATGTGCTTTTATCATATTTACCTCCGGTAACGGAGCAGTTCCAGTGGGACGGGCTTCATGATTTTTCATTAAAAAGGCATTATGTTGCTCAGCCACCAGAAGGCATGAGATCAATTTCGAGTATTTTTTAAAACCCTTTTCACGATATTGCTGCTGTAATATTACATTAGAGACATGAAAAATAGTTAGTGTCTTTTCTAACATGTTCTTATCATTTATAGTTTTTCCACATAATTTTAATTGGGAAGTTATTCTAAATACAACAGAATTATACTCAATTACAATTTTAAAATCTTGAAAATGTAAGTGCATCCACTCATAACGAGCCCTTGGCAATACCGTTGCCCTGAGGTGGTCATACCTTCCTTTTAAGTCTTTTCACAATTCAAGTGGATCTTTCACTGTCAAGTATTTCATTTTCAGGCTTTCATCTAGATGATGACGAAGGAAAATCATAACCTTTGCTTTATCCTGACTTGATGCTGTATTTCCTTCAATTATAGCATCACCAAGACCCTTAGCGGTAAGGTGTATTTCAACATCAAGTACCCATGACAAATAATTTTTGCCAGAAATATCAAGTGCCACAAATTCCAATTTTGACAAATTTGACATGATGAAAATTAATTTGAAAGTAACAAGGAAACTTAAAAATTAAATTTCTTTAATAGATATACCTGATATAAAAGTTAATTTTCTGAAAAATTAGAGATTCGTGTTAACGTATTATGAAAATTTACTAAATTTAACAAAATTAAATAGAGAGAATAACAGAGAAGAAAGCCAGAAAGGAGAACAGGCGAAAGAAAAAGAATCAGTGTATTAAATTTTTTATCAGTGTTGTGCAATTTTCATTTTGCATAGAATGCCTATTATATAGGCAAGAAGAGGGGGCAACTTGTTGCCCAATTTGTGCAAGTTGCCACCCATGGATAGTGACATCCACAATCCACAATAATGTAACATCCCTCTATTTCTTTTTACTTGTCATATTTAAATTTTTAATGACTCCATAAAATAATACTCTTTTTATTTTGTTTTCACTTATCATACTTAAATTTAACACACTTATTAATTTTTTGGTGAATTTTTTTAAAATAAACTCTTGAATCCTTACTCGCTTCACCTACTATAAAGTCAGGTAAAACAACTGAGTGGCCGGATACTACAAATTATATATGTTCTCATTCCAAATTATTTGTTCACTCTTTTGGTTTACAAATTATTATGCTTTACTCATTTATGGCCATATACAATATTTATTTGGCTTAAAATATAGTAATATGTTTTACTAGCTAACATGAAAAGAATTATATTAATGCAATATAACTAGAAGAATTACGATAATAATATGAATTGAATGCTAAAAAACAAATGTAGTAATCAATAAGGTACCGATATAAATGTTTGATATTTATGTATGGATTAAGTAGTAAATTACTACTGTCTTAAAGGTTTATCGGTTTATTCAATAATCCAATATTAAAAAATTAATATCGAATCAATAACCCGATAATTTTTTTGTTATTATAAAACCATTAAAAATTTGTTAATCCAATAACCCAGTAACAATAAACAATAACACTTTTTTTGATTCGATTTTTGCACACCCAATTGCCTGTCGAGAGTGTGTTACTTTTCAAAGTGGAGGGAATACATAATAGTAGTAATTAAACATGCAAAAATGATGTCTCTGCCCTTTTGGTTAGATTCAATAAGCTTACCATAAAAAAAATAAAAAAATAAACAAAAAATAAAAAATAAAAAAATAAAAAAAACATAAAAAAATAAAAAAGATTTGGACTTCGTAACAACACTTCCATATGCTAGAGATCGAGCAGTTGAATGTTATTTTTGGTCACTTGGAGTGTATTTTGAGCCTCAATATTCTCAAGCTCGCGTCATGCTTGCTAAACTATAGCCATCATTTCAATTGTGGATGACACCTTCGATTTTTATGGTATAGTTAAAGAACTTGAAACATACACAGATGCCATACAAAGGTATAAACTATCATCTTAAGATGACTCTTGCTCATTATATTTTAGGGCAAATTACACCTAGTGGCCATTCGGTCAAAGTAATTATCAAAAAAATGGCCATTTGCTGTATTGACATATATAGTCAGTGTATATTTCGTGTATAGCCAAACTATATTCAGTTTTTGAGTGTATAATAATGTATATTCAATGTATAGCTCATGTATAAGTAATATATGTTATATAGTCAGTGTATAATTACTGTATATTTTCTATGATTTTGGCTATTTTTTATGTAAATAAAACATGACTATATTTGTTGTAAACTAATTAGTTTATTGTATATATTTGAAAGTGTCCCTATATTTTATACTCTTTTTCAATTGCTCTGTCATCATATAGGTGGGATATCAACGAAATTGATCGTCTCCCTGATTACATGAAAATCAGCTATAAAGCTCTTCTTGATCTTTATGAGGATTATGATAAATTATCTGGCGATGGAAGATCTCATGTTGTCTATCATGCAAAAGAAAGAGTATGTTTTGAGTTACCTAAATATACATTTCTCACTTTATTTCACCTAGCATCTTTTAGTGATCATAAACTTGAATTCATATGTTTGGTGTTTGTAGATGAAAGAAACAGTGAGGAACTATAACGTCGAAGCCAAATGGTTTATTGAAGGACATATGCCTCATGTTTCAGAGTACCTAAGTAATGCTTTAGTAACTACCACTTATTACTTGCTCACAACAACATCATATTTGGGCATGAAATCTTCTACAGAGCAGGATTTCGAGTGGCTGTCAAGGAATCCTAAAATTCTTGAGGCTAATGTAACATTATGCCGCGTTATTGATGACATAGCCACATACGAGGTTGAGAAAAGCAGGAGACAAATTGCAACGGGAATTGAGTGTTACAGGAGAGATTATGGTGTATCAACAGAAGAGGCAATGGCTAAATATCATGAAATGGCTGAGATAGCTTGGAAGGATGTGAATGAAGGAATTCTTAGGCCGACTCCTGTCTCTATGTAGATTTTAACTCGTATTCTCAATCTTGCTCGCATCATTGATGTGACATACAAGCACAATCAAGATGGATACACACACCCGGAGAAAGTCCTAAAACCTCACATTATTGCCCTACTTGTGGACTCCATTGAAATTTAAATAGTTTCTTTGTTTATTATGCTGTATAAAAATAAGGTAATAAGAACTGCTTTTTGTTGGACCTCCTTAAAATACATGTAAGAAATAATATTGCAAGTACTTTTTGTTCTTTATTTCATTTCACATTTTAAATTGTATGTTTTAGAAATTCCTTCCTTTTTTTAATTTAAACCGAATAAGATGGTGTAGTTTTACGAATGCAAGTTGAGTTATGAGTTCAATTAATATATACTAATAATAGAAAATATATTTTATGCTTCAGGCGGATGTTATCTAAATGTTATGGTTTCATCTGAACAAGTAGCTATGACTCAAACAATGTATTAAAAGATTTACTAAAAAGGTATAAATAATAAATTTTCAAACCGATAAATCATAGGATATGGTATAATTCAGAACTCGAACCTATCAGTGGAACTGCTGCCGAATAAATCGCTTCACCTTAATCCCCTTCCTTCAAATATTGAATATTCTATTTTTTATTGAATATAGTAATTCTAAATATCGAAGACAGATTTTACTTAAAAAGATATATAGTGTTATTTTTCGGTGGATAGTACTAAGTAGGATTATGAAAATTTTCTCTTATTAATAGCGTATTTATGTTTTTCTCAAAAATAGAACCAACTTATAAATAAGCCTAACATTCAGATCCTAGCAATATAGAAGAAGAGAAACTCTAATATTCAAATCGAAGCTTCAAAGATGATAAATCGGCAACAAAAGAAGAAATCACTAGTTTCTAATCAAATTTCCAAAGGAATCTGTTTTTTTCTTCTTTCTGTTGTGTTGTTTTATTTTTCTTTAAGAACGACAATGTTTGAGCCATAATTTTAAATGTAGGACAAAGAGTTGTGGAACTGTCAAATAAAGCAAAGTCGATGAATATTCATAGACTTTTCTTTCTTTGACGACACCACAAATTTTTGTCGAATATTTAAAATTATATAAAGTTAACTCAAACAATACGGTTGTTAAGAAAATAAAGCGCACACAACATAAAGAAACATATACCTTTGGAAATTTGATTGAAAAGTATTGATTTCTTCTTTTGTTGGTGATTTATCATCTTTGGAGCTTGATTTGAATGCTAGTATTTTTTTTTTTTTGTATTGCTAGAATTTGAATGTTGGGCTTATTTCTAATTTGGTTCTATTTAATTTTATGGGGAAAAACATAAACACACTAACAGTAGAGAAATTTTCATAATCTACCCTAATTAGTACTAACCAACAAAAAACAACACTAAATATTATTTGATCCACAAGCTCTTTCAGATTTTTTGTTAAAATTCTGATGTTTTTTTTATGAATGATGAGACCCCTATTTGTAGTTGTGGAATGAAAGAGTTGTGATGAGAATAAAATCTTTTTGACCAATAAAATTGAAGTTGGCATGGAGACATTTGATTGATCAAAACACGTCACTATCACATATAGCATATTTTTTTTGGTCTTTGTTTTGACTAAGCATGTTATATCATTTTGACACATGATATGATCTTATTGGCTTATTTATTTGACTTGACTTATCACATAAATAATTTAAATATCTTTCACACTATAACGCAAATATGTGATCTTATAATTTTGACAAAATTGGGAGGTTGCTTTGAAGCACCAATTCCTTCCTCAAAATTTTCCCTGCTGCTGATCTTGGTATGGCACTGATAAAATTAACCCTTCTTACTTTCTTGTACGGGGCTACCTGCACAAAGCGTCTTTAAACTTGATGAATTTAATCATTAAACTTTATCATTTAATCCACGTAATTTTCACATATATACTAACATTCACAATCTTTACTATTTCTTATTTTTATGATAATTCTTCATATTTTTTTATTAAACAAATTACATTATATAAATATAGTTTTTATTTATGAATTTATTTGACTAATGCTTATGTTTATTTATATTTTGATGTCTCTAATACTAAATTACATATTTTTAATATATTCTTTTAGTCAATAGAAAGCTTGTATTTTATATGTGAATTGAAATGAAACCTTTAACATTTTACAATTTAAGAGTGTGATATGAGCTTAAATGAAGTGATACAAATAATAAAATTGTAACAACCCCTAAAATGTTGTATGTCGGTATTTCAATTCTCGACAAAAATAATACAGCCTCTGTATTTTGGGCATAACTTTTCATAGGTTGGTCCAAATTAGGTGATTCAAATTTCTGGGTAATCACAACATCCTTACCTACAACTTTCATGAAGAACATAACTTCAAATTCGGAGTATAAGTAGGTCAAATAAATTAATCTTTGCAAGATATAGTGCTGTGACGGAATTGAGTGTTGATAGAAGAAAATTCATATCTCACTGTAGGTTGCTCCAAATTGGTTGATTCTTGAACGATATGAAACTAGACTTCCATATCTACAATTCTTATGAAGAAACCAAATCCTAATAAGGAATTTATCTTATTCAAACGTAGCTTCGAAAATGAGTATTCTGTTAAAAAGAACTCATCTTACCTACCATGGAAACATCTAGATGCATTTGACATCATGCATGACATAAATTGTCCTCCATTTAACATCATCCATGACATCAATATATTCCATTAAATTTTCAGATTTTTCTTTATAATTATTTTATTTATTGTTAGGTCCCTCTTTCCCACCTATAAATACCCACCTTATTTCCTCATTTTATTCATCAAGCTTTCCTAAGCATTTCTTCTCTCTATATACTTCTTCTCAAATATAGTTTTAGTTTTAGTAGTATAAAAATACTACTCCGATTATTTTTATACTCCGGGTAGTACACAAAACGCTCCGGCGAGGAGAAAAGGCTAGGGATCCAAGAGTATTCCAATTCAGAGTAAACCTTCGGATTTAAGGTATGTAAGGCTTTCATAGCATTGGATTGAGTTCGTCCATGCGCCCAATATTTAAATTTATTATAATTGAGTTATAGTTGAGTTTTATTCAAATCTTGAATTCTAGATGAATTAATTCTTCTTCTATTGAGTTTGATATATTTATGCATTAATATTATTATTATTGTTATCTC
Source organism: Solanum dulcamara (assembly GCF_947179165.1). Lineage (NCBI taxonomy): Eukaryota > Viridiplantae > Streptophyta > Magnoliopsida > Solanales > Solanaceae > Solanum > Solanum dulcamara. Next base: position 5,436,778 of record NC_077237.1, on the reverse strand, counting down.
TCATATTATTGGAATTATTGTTCATGGCTACTTTCCCATGAATTCTAATTGATTTGATGTTCATGAATATTTTTACATATGTTTTGAGTAAAGATGTTGGCTTTTTATTATTTTTATTGATAAAAAGAGAGTTATATGAATTAATACTATATATGTATTTTATTGAGTTTTGAAAGAGTAAAAGAGTTGAATTTGAATGAATTTGAGAAAATGATATTTTGAGCAAGATGTTTTGATGAGATGTAAATGATGTTTTTGGAAGTATAATGATTGATGAACATGAAATGAGATGAGTTTGATGATTTAAATTAAAGTCCAATGAGACTAGATGATGAGTTTAATATGAGCACATATTTTGGGAGTAGTATTGAGCACCGAGTTGGGTAAGAGTTTAATTGACTCAAACCCCAGAACTACGTAGCCAGCGTAGGATGGAGGCTATGCCTCTTAAGTCCCAAAAAGAGGACTTTGATGAATGGATCCAAGATGGTGATGTCCTTTACCCTGGCAAGGTATTGGATGGATGTGGCAACGACATCGCTTCGTTGTATCATCGCTAGCTCATAAGTGATGGTTGTCGGTTAGAGAAACTCCCAACTGAGTAAGCATTGCTTATTACTATTATTTTTATTATTATATTTTAAACTTGCATTACATAGTCATGTTGAGATGATGTTGAGTTCTGAGCTGAGTTTTATTGAGAGGAGTATCTTGATATCTATCCTTACCTTCCTGCCATTTTACATACTCGTACATTCCACGTACTGACGTCATTCGACCTGCATCGTTTTATGATGCAGATATAGGTGTTAGAGATCCTCAACAGGCGCATCGTTGAAGATCATTTCTTTTCAGCTATTTGGTGAGTCCTTCTTGTATTCGAAGGAACTCCTTATCCTTTTATTATTGTTGAGTGTGATGTTTCTTTTGAGGTAGCCATGGACATGTCATTGGCACCATCTAAGAGTATTAGAGGCTTCATAGACAGAGTCTGATGATGTAATCGGAGTAGTTCTCCTTAGAAACTACTTCTTCTAATAATTATCTATTTTTCCTTTGATTATGACAAGCCCACATTAGTATTCTTAAGTCTTCCGCTCATGAATAAATAAGAAATGAGACCAAGTGGTTCTCTCAGAAGTCAGAAATGGTTTCTGAGTGCCGGCCACGCCTAGGGTACCCTCTCGGGGCGTGACAAACTTGGTATCAGAGCACAGAGTTCAAGAGTCCTAGGGTGTCTATGAAGCCGTGTCTAGTAGAGTCTTGTTTATAGGTGTGTCATGCACCATACTTATAATCAGGAAGCTATAGGACATTAGGAATTATTTCACTTCTTTCATAATCTGAGTTCGTGCGATAGAGTTTAACTCTATAAAAGCTTTCTTTCTAATTCGTGCGTTTACACGTTTCAGACATGCCTCCTAAACGTTCAGCTAGTAAGAGGAACGCTCCCAACACTGAGGTTCCACAGTCAGTGATGCCTCCACGGAGAACTAGGGGCCGACCTGCAAGGTCTACTGAGGTACCCCAAGTACCTACTGTTCAGACCACTCCTACTTCTGAGGATGATTTTCGAGGAGCGATTGCTATGCTCACCCAGTTGGTGGCTGCTCGAAATAGTAGCCAAAGTTCACCAACTCCTAGCTCTAGTTATCAAGAGCCGTCTGCTGCCACGAGGATCAGAGATTTTCTGAGAATGAATCCACCGGTCTTCACGGGTTCTAACGTTGATGAAGACCCCCAAAATTTCATTGATGAGATGTGGAAGATACTAAAAGCGATGCATGCTACAGAGATTGAGGGTGTTGAGTTGGTGTCTTATCAACTCAAGGATGTCGCAAATGTCTGGTATAACCAGTGGGAAGAAAGTAGAGGTGAAGATGCAGAGCCTGCTCTTTGGGATGAGTTTGAAAGAGCATTTCTTGATAACTTTTTCCCCAAGAGCTACGTGAAGCAAAAATTGAGGAGTTTGTGAACCTCAAGCAAGAGAGTATGACTGTGAAAGAATATAGTTTGAAGTTTATTCAATTGTCCAAATATGCCCCAGAAATGATTCCCCATATGAGGTCTAAGATGAGGAAGTTTGTCTCTGGCCTAGGCAAACATGTAAAGAAAGAATGTAAGGCAATGCTAATGATTTCTGACATGGATTTTTCTAGATTGATGGTGTATGCTCAGCAGGTTGAGGATGATAAGAAAAAGGACCGAGAAGAACACCTAAGCAAGAAGGCTAAGTCTGCTGGGCATGAGAATGAGCAGAAGCAAGGGAAGGGTAACAAGTCTTTCTTTCAGAAAAGGTCTTCCAATTATGCACCTTCCCCAACAAATACTTTTACACCTAATACCAGGTATGATCAAAGATCTCTAAGTCACCAAAACTTCCGATCTCAAGGTTCTCAGTCCCAATTAAGTATGGCTCAAGGTTCTAGAGGGAAACCACCATGTGCTAGATGTGGAAGGCTCCATTTGGGAGAGTGTCGTGTGGGCACCAATGCTTGCTACGGATGTGGAAAGATAGGTCACTTCCAGAATGAGTGTCCTTCAAAAAGGCAGGGAGATGGAAGTAGTAGAGCTCAGTTTTCTTCTGCAGCTCCACAGAATAGAGGTAATCATAGAGGTGCAGCTTCAAGTGCAGGTGGGGGAACCAACCGTCTGTATGCTATGGGTAGTCGCCAAGACCAAGAAAACGCACCCGATGTTGTTACTGGTATGCTTCGAGTCCTTTCTTTTGATGTGTATGCATTACTTGATCCGGGTGCTACATTATCTTTTGTGACTCCTTACTTGGCTAGTAAATTTGAGATCCTTCCTGAGTGTCTTCTTGAGCCTTTCAGTGTGTCTACTCCTGTTGGTGATTCTATCTTAGCTGAGAGGGTCTATAGAAATTGTACTGTGTCAATCTATCATAGGGATACCATGTCTGACTTAGTTGAGTTGGACATGGTTGATTTTGATGTGATTCTTGGTATGGACTGGCTTTATTCTTGTTATGCTTCGGTTGATTGTAGGACCCGAATTGTCAAGTTTCAATTTCCAAACGAGCCTATCTTAGAGTGGAAGGGTAATTCTGTAGTGCCTAGGGGTAAATTTATTTCCTACCTTAAGGCCAGAAAATTAATCTCTAAGGGATGTATTTATCATATAGTTCGAGTCAAAAATATTAATGATCAGACTCCATCTCTTGAGTCAGTTCCCATTGTGAATGAGTTTCCTGAAGTCTTTCCTGAGGATCTACCCGGAATTCCTCCTGATAGAGAGATAAACTTTGGTATTGATATCCTTCCTGATACACAACCTATCTCCATTCCTCCTTATAGGATGGCTCCTGCTGAGTTGAAAGAGTTGAAAGAACAACTGAAAGACCTCCTAGATAAGGGGTTTATTAGGCCAAGTGTCTCACCTTGGGGCGCTCCTGTCCTATTCGTGCGAAAGAAAGATGGGTCCCTTAGAATGTGCATTGATTACCGACAACTAAACAAGGTCACTATTAAAAACAAGTACCCTCTCCCCAGAATAGATGATTTATTTGACCAACTTCAGGGTGCCACATATTTCTCTAAGATAGACCTCAGATCAGGCTATCACCAGTTGAAAGTGAGAGAATGTGACATCCCGAAGACGGCTTTTCGAACCCGCTATGGTCATTTTGAGTTTCTTGTTATGTCCTTTGGATTGACAAATGCTCCAGCAGCTTTTATGGACCTCATGAACCGAGTATTCAAGCCATACCTAGATACGTTTGTAATTGTCTTCATCGATGATATTTTGGTCTACTCTAGAAGTAAGAATGAGCATGCTAATCACCTTAGGATTGTCCTTCAAACTCTTAAGGAGAAGGAGTTGTATGCTAAGTTTTCAAAGTGTGAGTTTTGGCTTGAGTCTGTAGCATTCCTAGGTCATATTATATCTGGGGATGGAATCCAAGTTGATACTCAAAAGATTGAGGCAGTTAAGAACTGGCCCCGACCCACCTCTCCAACCGACATAAGGAGTTTCTTAGGTTTGGCTGGTTACTACAGGAGGTTTGTTGAGGGATTTTCATCCATATCCTCACCATTGACTAAGCTGACTCAGAAGAAGGCTAAGTTTCAATGGTCTGATGCTTGTGAGAAAAGTTTTCAAGAGTTGAAAGCTAGATTGACTACTGCTCCAGTACTATCCCTACCCGAAGGAATGGATGGTTTTGTAATCTATTGTGATGCTTCAAGAGTTGGGTTGGGATGTGTATTGATGCAGAAAGGTAAGGTCATTGCCTATGCCTCCAGGCAGCTTAAGACTCATGAGAGGAACTACCCCACTCATGACCTTGAGTTGGCAGCTGTGGTATTTGCTCTTAAGATTTGGCGTCACAATCTTTATGGTGTACATGTGGATGTGTTCACAGACCATAAGAGCTTGCAGTATGTATTCAGCCAGAAGGAGCTGAATTTGAGGCAAAGGAGATGGCTAGAGTTGCTCAAGGATTATGACATGAGCATTCTCTACCACCCAGGTAAAGCAAATGTAGTTGCTGATGCTCTTAGCAGGTTATCTATGGGAAGTACAACTCATGTGGAAGAGGAAAAGAAGGAGTTGGCAAAGGAAGTGCATAGACTTGCGCGTTTGGGAGTTCAACTTATTGACTCTAGTGAGGGTGGTACAATAGTACGAAATGGAGCCGAATCATCTCTAGTTGCAGAGGTGAAAGAAAATCAAGATCAGGACCCTATTCTTCTTCAACTGAAGGATGAGGTTCACAAGCAGAAGGTAATGGCTTTTACCAAAGGGGGAGATGGAGTGTTGAGATATCAAGAAAGATTATGTGTTCCAAGTGTTGATGGTATTAGGGAGAGAATCATGAAAGAAGCCCATAATTCTAAGTATTCCATCCATCCAGGTTCAACAAAGATGTATCATGACTTGAGAGAAGTATACTGGTGGAGTGGAATGAAGAGAGATATAGCAGAGTTTGTGTCCAAGTGCCCAAATTGCCAACAAGTTAAAATTGAGCACCAAAGGCCTTGTGGAGTGGCTCAGAATATAGAGATACCGGAATGGAAGTGGGAAATGATCAATATGGACTTCATTACCGGTTTACCACGAACCCGCAAACAACATGACTCTATTTGGGTAATTGTGGATAGGATGACCAAATCGGCCCATTTCTTGCCGGTTAAGACTACGAACACTGCAGAGGATTATGCCAAACTGTATCTTAGAGAGATTGTTAGACTGCATGGAGTTCCTTTGTCTATCATCTCTGATAGGGGAGCTCAATTTACTGCTCAGTTTTGGAAGTCATTTCAGAAGGGCTTGGGTTCAAGAGTGAACCTTAGTACTGCTTTTCATCCGCAAACAGATGGCCAGGCAGAGCGTACGATACAGACTTTGGAGGATATGCTAAGAGCCTGTGTCATTGACTTCAAAGGTAATTGGGATGATCATTTACCTCTTATTGAGTTTGCATACAATAATAGTTTCCATTCGAGTATTCAAATGGCTCCTTATGAAGCTCTGTATGGGAGGAGATGTAGATCACCAATTGGTTGGTTTGAAGTTGGTGAAGCTGAGTTGATTGGACCAGACTTGGTTCACCAAGCTATGGAGAAGGTGAAAACCATACAAGAGAGGTTGAGGACTGCTCAAAGTCGCCAAAAATCCTACACTGATGTTAGAAGAAGAGATTTAGAGTTCGAAGTGTATGATTGGGTATACTTGAAAGTTTCACCCATGAAGGGTGTGATGAGATTTGGAAAGAAAGGGAAGCTTAGTCCCCGCTACATTGGTCCTTATCAGATTATGAGGAGGGTAGGTAACGTAGCCTATGAATTGGAGTTGCCTCCAGAATTAGCTGCTATTCATCCCGTGTTTCACATCTCTATGCTTAAGAAGTGTTTGGGAGATCCTTCACTTGTTGTCCCAGCTGAGAGCATTGGGGTGAAAGAGAGTTTGAGTTATGAAGAGATTCCAGTTCAAATTCTTGATCGTCAGGTTCGCAAATTAAGAACTAAGGAAGTGGCATCTGTCAAAGTCCTATGGCGAAATCAATTTGTTGAAGAGGCTACATGGGAAGCTGAAGAAGATATGAAGGCTAACTATCCTCATCTATTTATGCCTTCTGATGACGATATTCAAGGTAATATTCCTTACTTCTACCTTTGAGTCGATGTTTATTCTTGAGTTTGAGTCATTAACCATTTGAGTATCGGAGTTGATGTATTGATGATATTCATTCTTTATGTCTCCTATTTTCATCTTCATTCGAGGACGAATGATCCCAAGGGGGAGATATTGTAACAACCCCTAAAATGTTGTATGTCGGTATTTCAATTCTCGACAAAAATAATACAGCCTCTGTATTTTGGGCATAACTTTTCATAGGTTGGTCCAAATTAGGTGATTCAAATTTCTGGGTAATCACAACATCCTTACCTACAACTTTCATGAAGAACATAACTTCAAATTCGGAGTATAAGTAGGTCAAATAAATTAATCTTTGCAAGATATAGTGCTGTGACGGAATTGAGTGTTGATAGAAGAAAATTCATATCTCACTGTAGGTTGCTCCAAATTGGTTGATTCTTGAACGATATGAAACTAGACTTCCATATCTACAATTCTTATGAAGAAACCAAATCCTAATAAGGAATTTATCTTATTCAAACGTAGCTTCGAAAATGAGTATTCTGTTAAAAAGAACTCATCTTACCTACCATGGAAACATCTAGATGCATTTGACATCATGCATGACATAAATTGTCCTCCATTTAACATCATCCATGACATCAATATATTCCATTAAATTTTCAGATTTTTCTTTATAATTATTTTATTTATTGTTAGGTCCCTCTTTCCCACCTATAAATACCCACCTTATTTCCTCATTTTATTCATCAAGCTTTCCTAAGCATTTCTTCTCTCTATATACTTCTTCTCAAATATAGTTTTAGTTTTAGTAGTATAAAAATACTACTCCGATTATTTTTATACTCCGGGTAGTACACAAAACGCTCCGGCGAGGAGAAAAGGCTAGGGATCCAAGAGTATTCCAATTCAGAGTAAACCTTCGGATTTAAGGTATGTAAGGCTTTCATAGCATTGGATTGAGTTCGTCCATGCGCCCAATATTTAAATTTATTATAATTGAGTTATAGTTGAGTTTTATTCAAATCTTGAATTCTAGATGAATTAATTCTTCTTCTATTGAGTTTGATATATTTATGCATTAATATTATTATTATTGTTATCTCTCATATTATTGGAATTATTGTTCATGGCTACTTTCCCATGAATTCTAATTGATTTGATGTTCATGAATATTTTTACATATGTTTTGAGTAAAGATGTTGGCTTTTTATTATTTTTATTGATAAAAAGAGAGTTATATGAATTAATACTATATATGTATTTTATTGAGTTTTGAAAGAGTAAAAGAGTTGAATTTGAATGAATTTGAGAAAATGATATTTTGAGCAAGATGTTTTGATGAGATGTAAATGATGTTTTTGGAAGTATAATGATTGATGAACATGAAATGAGATGAGTTTGATGATTTAAATTAAAGTCCAATGAGACTAGATGATGAGTTTAATATGAGCACATATTTTGGGAGTAGTATTGAGCACCGAGTTGGGTAAGAGTTTAATTGACTCAAACCCCAGAACTACGTAGCCAGCGTAGGATGGAGGCTATGCCTCTTAAGTCCCAAAAAGAGGACTTTGATGAATGGATCCAAGATGGTGATGTCCTTTACCCTGGCAAGGTATTGGATGGATGTGGCAACGACATCGCTTCGTTGTATCATCGCTAGCTCATAAGTGATGGTTGTCGGTTAGAGAAACTCCCAACTGAGTAAGCATTGCTTATTACTATTATTTTTATTATTATATTTTAAACTTGCATTACATAGTCATGTTGAGATGATGTTGAGTTCTGAGCTGAGTTTTATTGAGAGGAGTATCTTGATATCTATCCTTACCTTCCTGCCATTTTACATACTCGTACATTCCACGTACTGACGTCATTCGACCTGCATCGTTTTATGATGCAGATACAGGTGTTAGAGATCCTCAACAGGCGCATCGTTGAAGATCATTTCTTTTCAGCTATTTGGTGAGTCCTTCTTGTATTCGAAGGAACTCCTTATCCTTTTATTATTGTTGAGTGTGATGTTTCTTTTGAGGTAGCCATGGACATGTCATTGGCACCATCTAAGAGTATTAGAGGCTTCATAGACAGAGTCTGATGATGTAATCGGAGTAGTTCTCCTTAGAAACTACTTCTTCTAATAATTATCTATTTTTCCTTTGATTATGACAAGCCCACATTAGTATTCTTAAGTCTTCCGCTCATGAATAAATAAGAAATGAGACCAAGTGGTTCTCTCAGAAGTCAGAAATGGTTTCTGAGTGCCGGCCACGCCTAGGGTACCCTCTCGGGGCGTGACAAAAATCCTCTTTTACTTTAACAAATTTGAGATGAAAGTTCTATTTTTAATCTAAATAAGATTGAAAGTTTTATTTTTAAATACATGTGATGACATCATGGGAATACGCACACACAAAAATATTTAAGCTAAATAAGATGGAAGTTTTATTTTTAAAAATGAATAACTAAAGCAAGAAAATATAAAAAATAAAATAAAATGAAGTGTAAACAAAATTCTTAAAATTATGCATATATGTATTTAAAAAACACAAAAAAGTTATAAATATTAATATTGTACCAAAAAATTAAATGAACTCGAACCTGGCTAGAAACAAATTGAATGACTTGGTCTTGTGTGAGACCAGAACTGGCTGCTCTTACAACATATGCCAGTGGTATTTGTCCTGCTTCCTCATCTTCTAGTCTGTATAATAATAATATTTTATGTGTTCAAGTAATATACATCGTTAGTATAAACATTTTTTACACCGTCAATGAAAATTGACTCACGGGACAACTGCTGCATCAAGTATCTCATGGTGGCTCAATAGTATTGCTTCAAGTTCTGCTGGAGCTACCTGTATTGCATTTACATTTTATAATTGTGCGTCCTCAACTAATTGAGTATAAGGATCCCTTTGCATGCATAACTGTTTATTCATAAAATCAATTTTTAACGCATAAAAGTGTTTTCGACACTTGATACTTGTTAGCTGTTCTTTTAACTAACCTAAATGAACGCGCAGGGGTGGAGCACTGAATATGTATATACTTTAGATGATAACTCATAAACTTTAAATTATGAATTTGATTTTGACGTCACCTGATAACCATTATGTTTGATGAGTTCCTTTATTCTATCAACAATATATAAATATCCCTTGTCATCAAAGTAACAAAGATCACCAGTTTTGAGCCAGCCATCTTTATTGATTGTTGCAGTAGTTGCTTCTTCATTTCCAAAATACTCTTTCATAACCCCTGGACCTTTCAACCACAATTCACCTTCTTTAAATGGCGGCGACGCCTCCCCTGTTTCGTGATTAACCACCTTCGCGGAGAAGCCCGGAAATAACACTCCCACCGAGGATGGACGGGCCTTTGAATCTTCGTTGGTAACGAAAAATGTTGCTGCACCTGTTGTCTCGGTTAGGCCGTAGCCTTGCTTCAGTTCCACCCAAGGGAACTTCTCTCGGAACGCATCAGCTACCTGTTCAAACCAACAAGATTTTCACTAAAGAGATTCAAAATAGAGAGAAATAAACACTAGACAATGCCAAGGGATTCAACCTCAACAATTTGTACATAAAAAAATCAAAATGTTGACCCTATCTTTGCCCTTGGTTGAGACATAATATAATTAAGGGCTATAAAACATGTCCTCTTTGACACATTGAGCTATTAGATAAAATAGTCGACACTATTCAATTTGGTATTAGAGCAGTCAAGACGTTTGGGATTCAACCACATTTCCACATGCCTCATGAAATGAGAATTAGGCTCACACGTTAAGTGTTGTGATCAAATATAATATAATTATATGGTAAAACGTATATTTTTTCTAACAACTTTAAAGATATGATCACATAATTCAACATTACCTCTTTGCTCAGCGGTGCTGCCCCCGAGGTAACGCTTCGCAATGATGATAAATCATAGTAAGTACCTTTGTTATACTTAACAAGCCCAAGTATCACTGGTGGAACTGCTGGAATGTGACTGATTTTATGTGTCTGAATTGCTTCCAACATAGCTTGAAGATCAAATTTCTGCATCAACACAGTTGTGACACCCGAACAAAATAATCCGAGCCCGAAAAATGCCAGACCGTATACATGAAACATCGGTACGAAACAGAGGAAAACGTCGTCCTGAGACGACGTTACCTCCACGTAGTACTTCAGAAGTTTCATAATCGCAACGAAATTCGCGTGAGTTAACACGACACCTTTGCTAACACCAGTAGTTCCTGAAGAGTATAGTATTGCTGCTGTATCCGAAAGCATTGGACGTTCTTTAGGTAATTCTAAAGGGTCACAATTTTCAATCAACTCTTGTACTGAAATTGAATTTTCATCGTTGTTGGATCGCGTTGTGAGAAGCGTAGGCACGCCTGTGGGGACTAATTTGTGAACTTCTTCGGGTGCAGCAATGGCTAATTTCGCGCGCGATAGCCGTACTTGTTTTTCAATTTCTGATTCAGTGTTGAGTGGATTGGCAGGGGATAAAATTGCACCTATTGAAAGTACAGCTAGACATATGGTTGGGTACAAAATTGAATTTGGCGATAGGATGAAAATTACATCGCCTTTTCGCACACCTAGCGCGCTATATAAGCCCGTGGCAAGTGATAAAATGGACCTATGGAGTTGTGTATAGGTTAATTTTTGGTCAGTGGCATAGTCAATTAGTGCAATTTGTGACATTGCTTGGGCAGGGGATGGGAACTGTGACAATACAAATTTGGTTGTGTCAAGTTCAGAATAATCACTAGTCATTTTGTGTTGTTCACTAAGTTGGAGGACTGAATGGTAAATTCCGGTCTCGGAATCGTAACCATTCTTCCGATCGAACGATGGTTGATGATATTTGGATTGCTCATCTTCACTCGTGGGTATCCATTCTCCTTCACCTGACATGTTTAGGAAAAATTATATCTAATGTTTTTTTCCTTCTTTTTTGGTGCTAGTTTAAGCAAAACATTGAATCTAGATAAATAAGATTTTGAACACCAAGTTTAGAGATTGAAATCATCGATTAATTCTTTATTTATGTAACTCTGTCAGCTAGCTGTAGTCGGCAAAAACTAGGGGACCAAGTCATCATTCTTGGGAGCAATCGAATAAATCATACTTTGTCTGGTTCAATTAGTTCGTCTGATTTTGAAATTGATGTGAAATTAACGAAAGTAAAAGAAAGATATTTGATTTTTTATGATTTCAAATTAAAGTTACGTGAAGTGTGTCAAAAATATCTTTAATCTTGCAGTCTTAAGTATGTTAGGTGAATAGTAAAAATTAAAAAGTTTCTAAAATAGAAAAGATACGTCATTCTTCTTTAAACGGACTAAAAAAAATAAAAAAACAAATTAAAATAAAGAAAATATTATTTTCTAATATGTGCGACACATTATGTATAAAGTATATACGAAGAGATTATATTTTGTGCATGAGCCGTGTAAATAAGTTTAACCAATCAGATTAAATTGACGTACAATAACATGTAATTTTCCATAAGCCTCATAGTAATCTAGAGAAAAGATTAATAATATGCTAAAAACAGAAGTTTATTAATAATATGTCATAACCCTTATATAAAACCCTCTCCACAACTTTCAAGATGGACTTTAACTAAAAACAGAAGTTTATTGACAATAAGCACATCCTTTTTTTAATTAATTAGTGGCAATGACACATTCAAAGTTTCAAACGGTGGAAGGGAATCAACGGTGAAATGTTATTTATGAAATCAATTTTTTCAACTTCATCGATTAGAGACGTAATTTTTCAATCAAATATGAAAAAAAATGGTAATGAATAATTAAGAAACAAAATATTTTCCTCCATACCAATTACCAAACATATACCCCGCGACGCCATGACTTCTCTGGTATGTAATTTTTGGTTTATGAGAATTGGGAATATTTGCCCTTTCAGATTTTCAGGAAATGGCGGGGACAGGATTCAAACCTGCAATCTTCAGATCAAGAAATTTCTACGACGGTTTTTTCAACGAAATTTATTGACCATTTATAAATTGAATAAAAGAAAATAATTCTTTTTAGATCTATTATATGTAAAAATAAAAATCTCTTATAAAAAAATTATAAAACTAAAAAAAAATATAATTGACCTACAAATTCAGTTCTCCCAAAAATTTTAGTCATAGTGGGAAGAGACACACAACCAACTTTATGATATTCTTAAAATCATATTCTCTCTGTTTCATTTTTGTGTATTGAACATAAAATTTAAGAAATAATATTTTTTTAAAATTTTAAATTAATAATGTGTATAATGTATGAGAATTATGATCTTTATGTCTTGTCATCTTACATATATCGTGTGAAAAAGTTCGGCCTACCCCTACCTCTTCTGAAACCGTCCATGACCAATCTCTCACACCTCCGCACTGGGGCATCTGTGTCTCTCCTCTTCACATGCCCAAATCATCTCAGTCGTATTTCCCGCATCTTGTCTTCCACCGAAGCCACTCCTATTTTGTCCCGAATAGCCTCATTTCTAATCCTGTCGCTTTAAAAATTGATTTCCAACTTTTATTTTAGTCAAACACTAATCATGATAATTAGGGAGTAGTTGGTGTCAATAAATATATTTTATCCTTAAATAATTACATTAGCATTTACAAGAACTAATAAGAAAAGGACTGTTAAAAATATACTTTCGAATGACGAGTTTAAATTATAATAGATTATATTTATATTTATACGGATAAAATGTGCAACACATACACATGTACAAAAAGTTAAGACTTCAATATTGAATCAACATGCAATACCCAAGTCATGCACAATAATAATTTAACCACAGGATCAAAATAATAACATTTGTTTATGTTTTCTTGCATAAATATTGTATTTATTTTATCTTTATTATAATATTTAAAATTAAAAAGACCTAATATATATGGTAAGAAGAAAATATATGGTAGGTAGTATTAGAAGAACTAATAATCAAGAAATATTAAAATATATGGTAAAAATAAAATATATTTTAAAAAAGGAATCTTAAATATATGATAAAGAAAAATATTAAGAATATTGAATAAAGCACATGGCTTATGTGATTTGCACTTTTTAAAATTGATTTCCAACTTTTATTTTAGTCAAACACAAAACCATGATAATTAGGGAGTAGTTGGTGCGAATACCTACTCTAACACCTAGATAGGATAATCCTTACAGAAATATCATGCGGAAATTTAACAAATACCAAAATAACAGCCTGAAAAGTCAAGAATACATTATAATTGAATTTTTAAAACTCTAAGGTTTATTACAAGGATACTATAAGACCCCCAAGGATACTAGTCTAAACAGATACAAGAGCTTCTACAGATACATATCATAAATAAAGTTATGACATAACTCCCACCATAAGGAATGAAGAGTAGAAACTGTTGGAGAATCATTTTCGTCTTCACCTAAGAAACATCACTGACCCTGCAACCAGACTATGTCAAGTGACATAACAAGAGTATTATCAGTATAACACGTACTAGTAGGCATCATTGGTCAACCCGATACCTATTGCATATTATAAAGAAATCAACAAAGAAGTAAACATGCTCTTAAGAAAATACACCTCCAAGCCTTTATGCACAATTTTTACCATTTCCGATAACTTCATTAAATTCGTTCAAGCCTAACTCTAATCCCTTCTGGTTGGTCCGCTGCCAACTCTAAAAAAAATCATGACCTAGCCCTTCTATCACATAGAGGAGTTTCCAAACTACGGGCCACTACTTACTCTGTCTAACAAGTTTACTACCTTTAGCTTTCACAGCAATATTTGGCCCTCGAATAATTAACATCTCACTTGAAAGAGGTAAACATTTAAGGGACCTAAGCTTCTCCCTGGTTCGTACTGGCCCATTGTGGCGGGACCTAACCAGCTGTGGCAGCCTCGCCACAGTGGGATTCTGTCACGTCCCGGGAGTGTACCCTAGGCGTGGCCGGCACTTGAAGGCCATTTCTGACCTCCGAGCGAACCACCTGGTCCAGTAACACATTCATTTAATCATATTCTCTTAGTGGAAAACTCAATTAAGGATATCCTGTTCATAAATTAGGGCCAAGGCCAAACAATCATCAACTCGACAAAATTTTTTAGAAAGGGCTACTCAAAAGAACAATTCGACATTTCTACACTCCGGTCTATGAAGCCTCTATCTACAATTTAGAAGGTGCCCATGACAAACCCATGGCTACCAACAATCAAAACAAAGTAAATGACATCAAAACTATACAAAAAAAGGTTTAATATCCTCCGAAACTAAGAGGACTCACCGCTAACTGGAGTGGATGTGGATCTTCAACGGAGCGTCGGTTGATGATCTCTAGTACCTGTCTCTGCATCATGAAACAATGCAGGCCAAATAGCGTCAGCACGTGAAATGTATTGGTATGTAAAATGGCCGAATGAAATGACATAAAGGAAACATCAAACCCACTTGGAACTCAACTCAAGAGAAATAACAACTCAATCACGTGTCCTAGGTCTAAACAAGAATACGGTTTAGATGGGACCAATCACATATCATTCAACTCAATCCGACTCAGAGTACTACCAAGACTTATATGGGAGTTTCTCTTATTCGACAACCATCACTTATGAGCCAGTGACAGTACAACAAACCGACGTTGTTGCTGCGTTCGTTCATGCTTTGCCAGGGCATGAACGAGTCAACCAATCATGGATCCAATCCAACCAAGTCTTATAATGTCAGGACAAACATTTTGGAGAAACATCCGACTTTAACGGTTCAATCCCCTCCTACGTTTGGCGACGTAGTTATTGGATTCGAGTATGGACTTTACTCTTACTCAATTCGGTGCTCGATACTCCCCCCAAGACTCAATGCTCATAAAACTCCATCCAATTGACTTAATCAAATCATATCGATAAGTCTCATTTAAACCTTGTCAACTCATCCACTCTAGCACAATCAATCATCTCTAAATCATATCTTTCAAGAGAAATTTAAAGGCACATTTATAGCAACATGTAAACATAACCAATCATTTTCTCTATCCATTTAATCAATCTTTGAAACTCATCACAACTTCAAGGCTTTAAATCAACAATTCAAGATAAGCATCATTTTTAAGAAAATAGCATCCTTTATCATAATCCACATAGCTAAGAAAATCAATAAAATATATTTAACAACTCATCTTCATCAATTCATACTCACACAAAGACTCTTTTTGGAAGTTCTTGACTAAACCTCATCAACATAGCAAGAATCACTCTAATAGACAACAAAACACATTTGAGCACAACCCTAGCAAGAAACTCCATTTTTATGGGCATTTATCCTTAAAGAAGACCTATCATAACAACATATCAATCGTCTAACCACAATAGTTAAATGCATGGTAAACATCACAATATTTCTCAGTCACTATTAAGGGCCTCTTTATGATATAGACTAACCATAACCTACAGCCATATGTAATCAAATAGGTTAATGGCATGAGATCTATTAATACTAATTCATTCACATTCACCCTTTTATTTCATTATTTGCATTACTCAAGTAATTTACAAGGAATAATAAGCATAAACCCATCCAATTATCGATATAATCATACTCCTTTATATACATTAATAACTCATAACTCACAGGTCTTAAGATCTCCTAACAACCCCGCAATTATTTACATTTAATCCCGCATGGGTCATTGGCCTACTAAACAGTGTTCACCAAGGTTAACATTCAAAGATTGGTCATTTATCACTAGTCACGTAATAATCATGACCCAAAACATACATTCCAACTCTAAACAACAATTGACCATCATTTAACCATCCATACTCCGTGCCCGAATGCCTAAGTATGAAATCTCCCCTCAACTACAATATAGAATGCGTGAGAACAGATTTACAACTATTTAATTTGAGAAAACCTAGTCTACCTGGGCTGTAAGTAATTGTAGAAGGATTATAGCACAATCCTTGACTTTCAGAAGGAGAATTTACGGATATGAGCTTGAAATCCGTGGCTTGTATCCTTCCTTGCGTTATGAATCTCTTCTCCCCTTCTCTCCAAGGCTAGAATAGCTTATTTTGGAGGTTTTTAGGGTAATCCTCATCTATTTTGGCACTTAGAGGAAGAATAAGATAAGAAAAAGATGCCTCCTTTCCATTCTGTCTCATCAAATCCCGCACAGCGGCCTAATCCCGTTCAACCATCCCAGCACGGACAGTGCTCAGTGAAATCAACATAATATTTTACTCCGAATGAAAAAAATTTAGTGGCGTTGGAAAGAAGGCTCATAGACCTTTAATTTGATCGGTGATAGACCACCTAATTCATTATGGAATGAGAGATATGATTGTTTGAAGTTGACACTAGTTTGAACCTAAGTCCAAAACTAAATTGGAAAGACACTTTTAACTCAACTTTGAGATATGCGTATAGTATGATCTTTATTCACAACTAATGCACTCGCATACTAAGGAATTGATCCTAATCTTATGACGAAAGAGATTCGTATACCTTTACCGCAGATATTTTAGTAACGACGGGCTAGGTCGTTACAACCCATGTCATGCGCAACAATAATTTAACCACGCAATCAAAATTATAACATTTGTTTATGTTTACTTGCATAAATATTATATTTATTTTATCTTTATTATAATATTTAATATTAAAGATACCTAATATATATGGTAAAATAAATATATATGGTAGGTAGTATTAAAAAAACTAATAATCAAGGGGTGTTAAATTATATGATAAAGAAAAATATTAAGAATAGTGAACATGGCTTATGTACTTTTTAAAATTGATTTCCAACTTTTATTTTAGTCAAACACTAATCCTCATAATTAGGGAGTAGTTGGTGTCAATAAATATATTTTATCCTTAAATATTTACATTATCATTTACAAGAACTAATAAGAAAAGAACTTTGTTGAAAATATACTTTCGAATGACGAGTTTAAGTTGTAAAAGTATTACTCAAGTGGATGTCCACTTGGGTAAATTGTCCACCTTTTCTTACCTATATAATGTCGGCAATGAAAAACGGTGAGACATACAAACACAAATACACTGCTTTCTCTCTTTTGATTTTTTTTCCTTACTTTTTCCTTTTTATTTTTACCAAGTTAGTTTATTTTATAACATATTATCAGAACTAGCCTCCATCGCTTTGAGCTATATTTTTTTAAGAAGGTAATAAAAGGGGTAAGAATTTTATTTTCTTAAAATGTCTAATATTTTTAAATTTAAATTTGTTGCCCTTGACATATCAGGAAAAGACTACTCATCATGGGCACTAGATGCCGAAATACATCTAGAATCGATGGGTTTGGCAGACATCATTAAAGATGACAATAAGGCATCTAGTCAAGACCGTACCAAAGCTATAATATTTCTCCGTCACCATCTTGACGAGGGATCAAAATTACAGTACCTTACATTAAATGATCTTCTTAAATTGTGGAAGAACCTAACAGAAAGATATGACCACCTGAAGTTAGTCATCCTTCCACAGGCACGCCATGATTGGCTAAATTTGAGATTAATGGATTTTAAAAATATAACTGAATATAACTCTGTCTTGTTTAGAATTATAGCTTAGTTAAATTTATGCGGAGAAAAAATCACTGAGCAAGATAAACTTGAAAAAATATACTCCATATTTCCATCCGCGAATATGCTCCTGCAGTAGCAATATCATGAAAAGAAGTTTAAAAAATATTCTGAATTACTTTCTCATCTTCTTATTGCTGAACGCCATAACGAACTGCTAATGAAAAATCATAATAGACGGTCTGTTGGTTCTTTGCCACTCCCTGAAGTGAATCAAACAAATTATCACCAATGAGAAAGAGGTGTCACGACCCAACCCCGTGGGCCGTGACTGGATACCCAAGCTGGACACTCGCGTATGCCCTAGGTAACTGTAAGTAAACCTGTCGTATGTTCACATACTGGCCCAACCTATCTCCTGTGTAGGTCACAACATATCAATAGACAACACATTGTATAAGCCGACGAGGCTATCGTAGCATGTGGGGTTGTCCCATTATAAACACATATGCTAGCCGATAAGGCTGCCACGACAAAGGAAACGTCCCAAAACATAAGTCATACAGACACAACTGAACACACATATATACACAACCCACACACGTAACTACAGACCTCTAAAAGTATTAGTGATAACATATGGCGGGACAGGGCCCCCGCCGTACCCCTAAATAAACAAATATATACACTGGAAGAGTAGTATCAAAAACTAGGCTCTGATAAAATGAACCTTTTCCCCAAAACCGCTGAGTGGAGTCCTAGGCTAGCGGATCCCCAAAACGCACGTTTGTACCTGCGGTCATAAAACGCAACCCCCCAAAAAGAGAGGGTTAGTACGACATATGTATTGAGTATAGGGATGCAGGGAAAAACTATAACATCTAACAAAGTACTGTACCTGCATCTTACAAAATAAAGTCATATATACCATTGTCACCTACCATACTCGGCCCGCTCGAGGACTCGGTGTTACAAATGCATCACTTTATCATCGCAGGCATATGTATACTATTAGCGCTATTGAACGTACAGCCTGATCCATGCATATAGTAAGTTAGTGTCGAGGAACGTCCGGCCCGATCCCTATACATATAACACGTTAGTGCCGAGAAATGTCCGGCTCGATCCCTATACATATAATACGTTAGTGCCGAGGAACGTCTGGTCCGATCTCTATACATATAACACGTTAGTGCAGAGGAACATCCGGCCCAATCTCTATACATATAACACGTTAGTGTTGAGGAACGTCCGGCCCGATCCCTATACATATAATACGTTAGTGTCGAGGAACGTCCGACCCGATCCCTATACATATAATATATTTGCATATACGTAAAACTTGGTATCATATCAGACATCCCTCAAATATCATCATAAGGTATGTCAAAGAGCCTTTAAGCACAGGAGTTTACCCATCCAATCACTACTCAGCCTATAGAAGGCTCAAGGGTAGTAGCTTAATTACTTTAAGACTTCTAGCATTTAGGAGTGAACACGAATTATGAGTTATGTCTGAAACTTATGAATGGAGCTACCTACAAACTCGTATCATATATCATTTCACTTATAATTAAGCCATTTCTAAGGAAAGAAGAAATAGGCTTTACATGTACTACTTTTCATCGCATAGAAGACTTAAAGGCAACAACTCAGCTATTGCAGGAGTTCTAACATCAAGAAGTGGACAAGACTTATGAATCATACTTGGAGTTTTATGAGTAGAATTATCCTAACATTTCATATACAAATCAATCGTAACTTATATCTAAGACATGCCAAAGAAAAGAAGAGATAGCGTCACATACCTGTTATGGGTTAATCGCACCCAGACTCGCTTCGTTACTCCTTTAACCTATTTAACACGAAAGTAATACTAAAGTTAGTGACCTTCGACCTTCCATCTTATCATTCTACCACAAATTACCCATAGGAACCAATTCCTTATTCGCCTTTCTTAACGAGTCTTGACTAGTCTATTGGTTAGTTAGAAGTTAACGAAATTCGGGCAACATCTCCTCTATAACTTGCCCTATCCGAACTTTTAATTTAACCCCCAACCTTAGCATCCAACCAACAACAACAACCAGTAGACAATACCAATTATACCACCTCAACATCACACCAAACAAGTCCCAAACAACCCGCCGATTTTCAATATTTATTTCATAAAATCTTAACCACACAAAACGGGGTGTCATGTGGCTGCAACCAGCAGCACTTATACCTATATTTAGATATTTTTCAGCCCTACAACACTACAAAACAATTCCCAATACGACACTACAATAACAACGACACTAGGTGCATTTTAAGCCACTAAAATACGTCAAAGTAGTCCCTACTCGACCTGCAACTTCCTTCAGCCGTAACATCCATATTGTTATGTCCTATTTTTAACCGAGGTTAGATAAAGCACAACATATAGACTCTAAAAGGATTAATTATTTGTATAGAGTCGCCACCTAATTTATTAAGAAAAATAAGAAAAACCTATTTGATGAATGATCTGGATGATTCACGTTTCAATCTACGAAAAACCAGTTTAGATTCTAGGTAAGGGTTTTCATTATTCCAAAGGAAAAGTGTTAGGCATCCTTCGAAATCCATAAAATGTGGTACCCGGCTAGACTTAATTTATCAAAAAGGAAGGAGATAAAATTATTATTTGCAAGTATAACACACACATATATAAATAAATATGCGCTAAAATTATATAAGAATATATGTATAAAAGAGTATGTACTAAGTAAGTAATGTAAATTATCGTCAACGTGTATGAAAATATGAGAAAAATATATAAATGTATGTAAAAAGGATAGTTTTTATGCAATATTAAAAGAATAGCCCTTTATTCATATGAACAAAGAACTCTTCTATCATATAAAAAATAATAATTTGAATATCATTTGCAGAAAATATCTCTGAATACCTGTACAAACACTTGGTACAATATTAATAATGAATAAATTATTATCAAAATAATTTTAAAATATATGTGTCTATATATATACTACAAAAATAGAATTCTATTATATAGTGGGCTCAGAGGCGTAACTATAATAAGTGTTACATCCCTATTAGAACATCGTGGTGATTCGTAAAAAAATCAATTCAACTGTTCAAAAGAGATTTTAAAAGAAAATAGTTTAATTTAAGGAGTCACCATAATTTTGGGATAATTAAAAACCAATTAATTATTTAAAAATGTCTACGAAGCCAATGGATCCTAAGTAAGGGGTTCAAGTTATTCCGAAGGGAAGGTATTAGCATCGTTCAGAATCCACAATTGCGAGTCCCTGCTGAATTCATTTTTTAAATTGAGGAGATGAAAATATTGCACAAATATATAAAGAAATATACATAAAGAGTAAATTAAAACAAATATAAGGAATGACCTAATATTTGTCTAACGTCAACAATATACACAATAATAAATTAAATATATTATTCGAACTTAATTCGAATAGCTTCCTCGGGAAGCAATTTTGAGTACCTGTAAAAGACTTAATAGACGTGTTAGTAAGGAATAAATATGAGATTAATCAACAGCACACTACCAATCAAAGAATAAAATAACTTAAGAAGACAAAGAAATATAAATAATTCACTAAAGAGATAATACCTATAATAGATCTAAGAGTCATGGGCCAAAACAAATATATTCGCTAAAGTAAAAGTAACTATAAAGTTAATCAAAACACAATAAAATACTAACCAAATGGAGCAATAATACAGTCAACTCAAACACGAAAATGACCTAAAAAAATCAAAATATGAAACAATTGAGACCGAACACATCTAAATAGCCCAACAATTTAAAAATTTTAACAAAGAATGAATTTCTCTAGACAAAACTAACAACAGAAAAGAACCTAAAGTATACCATACACAAATGAAAAGAAAACTCATAATAACATGAAGAAATTTCAGTTAGATTTGAAGAAATGAACAAAGATAGTATAACCCCAAAGAACATCGTCGTCATCGAGATAAAACAAAGCAAGGAATAAGTTGACTTGATAAACATAGAAATAAATAGTGTCATGGAGTTCAAGCCTGCAAAATTTAATATAACCTAAACGTAAACTAAATTTAAAATTTTTGTCTTTTAAAATGGAGTGCCTCAAAAATCGACGAAGAGATCTTTTCATTGACCACTTTTAAACTACATATAAAAAAAATACAGGAAATGAAAATACATCTCTGTAATACATAAGTAAATAAAAAAATGGCCTAACGACGATAACAAACATAATTGACTACGGAAGAACTAAATAACATCAATAACCAACAAAATCAATAAAGTTCACCTAACAAAAATCTTATAAAAATGTAAATCATCAATTCCAACAAAATGAAAAGTGGTCAAACATGAATAGAATAAATAATAATAGTAAATGAATAAAGTAATAGTGAATAGTGAAAGTAATAGCCAAAGTAAACAAAATATATATGTAAAGTTAAACTAAAATTTCCGTCTTTTAAAATAGGAAGGCCTCAAAAATCGATGGAGAAATTTTTTTCATTGACCATTTTTAACTTGTAAAAAAATACAATATATTTCCTAAACAAAAGATCATATTAAACAGATGAAAAGATAATATAAAATGGTATGAAATAACAAGCAAACAGTAGCTAAATGCTAATAAGATAGTTAACTGGGAAACTTTAGCTGTGCATATGAATTTAATCTAAACAATTAAGAATAACAATATATTAAAAAAAAGGGACAACAACAACCAATAAATGAAACAAACATAAAACGTATATTCATCATAGAATCAAAAATAAATAAATAAAATGATGTGACATCCAAAATAGTGAATCGTTAGCAACAAACTAAAAGAGAATACCATCATAGCACAACTAAAATATAAATAGAGTTGCTGCAGAACATCAACAAGGAACAAAAAATGAAAATAAAAAACCCACTATGATTATAATAATCAGTATATATTTCATAATAAGAAAAAAATAAATTACTGAAAGAAATACCTTAAATAGCCAAGTCAAAACTCAAAGTAGTCCGCTGCAGTAAGGAATTATCCGACTAGATCTACTTGTTTCTCAGGTTTGTTGGAGCTCAAAGTTCCTGGCTGTTTGCTGGTTTGGTTCACGGTCCTCGCATCATTTGGGTATTTTTTGTGTTTGTGGAAAACTTAACTCTCTTTCTACTTCAGCTCTTTGAAATCATAATTGTCTAGACATGGCACCAATTAGAAGCAAGTATCCTGACTAAGGAGATTGAACAATTGGGACCAAATGATAAATGTAAATGGGTCCCCCCCGATGTAAAATGTGGAAAAAACACTGCTATAAAAAGGGTTGAGAGAGAGTGAAAGACTGTATGTGCATTGGAAAAGAAAGAGAGACGGTTTGAAAAAAAATGTCCTTGAATGATGGCGTGCGTTGCGAAGAAAAAAAATAAAATAATAAAAAAGGCATAGATTAAACAGAAAAGATGCTACAATGGTCAGCCTTACCTAGTGCTTTTGCTTTTTTAGTAATGATTGTAGTAGACTGGATGAGGATGGAATTGTGTCGAAAATTTTGTGTGATTAGTGGGGTAGGTAAAATTATGGAGAAAATTTAATATTTATTTGTATTTTAATGTATTTTTAGACTGTGCTAAAATACTAAAATGAATATGAATAAATATAAAAAATGACATGTAACAATGCAAACTAACTAACTATGATAAAAATAACTATAATTGAAACTAAATAAAATAAACTGATAAAAATCTTAATCTAAGGATAATTATAGATAAAATTGATTTAGAATTGTAAAAATGCCCTTTTGAACTATTTAACAAATAAAATACTTAAAAGTATGAACTTTAAAAATGTCAAGCCAAAATTTGGCGTTTACTTTTCCGACTTTCTATATCTGCGGATGTGCAAAAAGTATAATTAATTTAAAAATAATATCTATCGATATATTACACAAATAAAATAAAAATAAAAATAAAAATGTAATTGATATTCTGGAAGATATACTATGTTGTAAATAATAAATTACAGTGCTATGTTGTGTACGTTTGTTGATGAATGTAAAAATATTGTGATTATTAAAATTTATAATGACAATAAATAGATAAGAATCCTATTATTTATGAAACTACGAAAAACACATTCATAAATTATTATAAATGAAAAGATGAGAATAAATTCATGAAAACCCTAAAATAAGGATATTTATTAATAATTCAAAAAAAACTAAAAAAATTGTAAAAATAATAATGTGTTCTTTAACGATCAAGAAGTTTGAAAACGTTATTTTTGAGCATAGAGAGACAAAAGTGCGTGTCAACACATATGTTCACGTCTCCGACTCATGTTTACACACCCATAACATGCTTAAACCTGTACCAAAATGTGGGAGAAGAGAATCAAGCCATACCTTAACAAACGACTTCCCAAACTTGCCGAAAATTAACTTCGGAAACTCCTTGACGCGACTGAGCTTTGGTGACTGTTTGCAGCCCTATCTTGCTGCCCCAACTATCAATTTCCGTCGTTAGACACCCCCACTTAGTTGAGGAATACCTTATATAATTAATTCACAAATAAAAATTGAAGAACTTACCTTGTAGAGGCTAGGGCCGTAGGTACTCTCTCTTAGTCTCCTAGGGTTTCTTTTTCTTTTTCAAAGTGAAATTTGATGAAGAATGACTTCTTAGTCATCAAAACTCAAATATATACACCTACCTAGGAGGTGACATATGGCATCCCCCTAGGGGTGACATGTGGCAGCCCCCTAGGGTGCCACCTCATTCATGCGACCACCCACATGCTGCCACGTGGCAGTGTGGGGTCCACCCCAAGTAGGTGGGTCACCTACTTGTTACCTGCTTGCTTCATTTCCTTGGGTTCATAATCTCGGCTTACTTTAAGAGCCTATGTATTCCTTGCTACTTAAGCTCGACGTGTGCTCCAGGAGCTTAATTATGCAAGACGTCCAAGTCGGTAGCTTACGCAAGTAAGTCGAGTCCTACGACTCATTACTTGGCCTCCAACTCCTTTCGGATTCTTATGACCCTATTTTCAATCTTCCTTATTATGGGGTATCTCATTTTCTTTTCCTTAAGGTTATTTGATAGCATGATAGATAATCTAGGTCACGTGGCAACTTTTAAGAATCTTAAGAAAGCATTCTGAAGTACAAAAGTATGGGGCATAACAAGAGGTCATGGCCCCAGTCGTGGTCGTGGTTATGGTCGAAGAAGAAATTATAATCATGATACTCGACTGACACCGAGAAATGATCAGCAGTACAAAAAGAAGAGTGAAAAACCAGAAGTTTTACCAAAGAAAAATTCAGAAAGTATATGTCATAGATGTGGAGGTATGGGGCCCTAGTCACGGATATGTCGGTGATCAAAATGCCTGGTTCAGCTATATCAGACATCCTTGAAATGGGAAAAAAATAATCCAGAGACAAAGTTTATCTCTGAAGATAATATTGAGCTTATGCATCTGGATGTAGCTGATTTCTTTAATTTTTTTCAGAAGACAATATGAATATTGATAAACCTAATAATATTTAAATAATTTTCTTTTTTTATTTATGTGTACTAAATGATATTTCTAGTCCATGTAAATAAATAAAATTTGTGAGTCATGTATTAATTATAATATTTATTTTATTTTTTTTGAAGAAAAATATGGATATGCCTCAAATTTTGTTTGGATCAATTATCAATCACGATGATATTTATGTAATTTATAGTGGAACAACTCATGTTATTTTTAAAGACGAAAAATATTTTTTCAGCTTGCTTAGAGGAAAAGCAAATGTTACTACAATTTCTGGTAATTCAAAAATGATTGAAGGCTCTGGAAGAGCTACTATATTTTTGCCTAAGGGGACAAAAAATGTTATAGAAGATGTACTTTTCTCTTCTAAATTCCCAAGAAACTTGTTAAATTTTAAAGATATCCGCAGAAATGGATATCATGTTGAGACACTAAATGAAATGAATACTGAATATCTTGGTATAACCAAGAGTGTCTCAAGGCAGAAATATATTTTGAAAAAAATACCAACTTTATCGTCTGGCCTATATTATGCAAAAATTAGTGCAATTGAATCACATATGATCGTAAATCAGAAGTTTAGTGATCAAAATACATTTGTGCTATGTCATGATCGAATAGGTCATCCTGGATCAATAATGATGAGACGAATCCTTGAAAATTCAACTGGACATCCATTAAAGAACTAGAAGATTCTTACGAATGATGAATTTTCATGTGTTGCTTGTTATCAAGGCAAATTAATTGCCAGACCATCGACCTTGAAGGTTGGCATCGAATCTCCTACTTTTTAGAGCATCTGTATGGAGATATATGTGAACCTATTCATCCACCTAGTGGATTGTTTAGATATTTTATGGTTCTAATAGATATATCATCTAGATGGTCTCATGTGTGCCTCTTATCATTTTGCAACCTGACATTTCCAAAGTTGTTAACACAAATAATAAGATTAAGGGCACAATTCCTAGATTATCCAATTAAGAAAATTCTCCTTGATAATACTAGTGAATTTACATCCCAAACTTTTGATGATTATTGCTTATCAATTAAGATAAAAAATTGAACATCCTATTGCTTATGTTCATACTCAAAATGACCTTGCAAAAGTCATTTATTAAGCGCCTATAATTGATAGCAAGATCTCTACTAAAAAAACAAGATCTCTACTGGTGATGAGATAAATTTAGATCGAACAAAAATTACGGTGGATAATATTTTTGCATATAATGTTGTACTTAACCTCATGCAAGATAGTGAAAGTCTTGAGACTAAATCCATCGAAGAATGTCGACGTAGATGTGATTGGCCAGAATGACAAAAGGCAATTCAATCAGAATTATACTCACTTGCTAAATGTGAGGTTTTTGGACCTATTGTCCAAACTCCTGAAGGTGTAAAACCAGTTGGATATAAATGGGTATTTTGTTTGAAAACGAAATGAGAGAAATGAAATTGTACGATACAAGGCGCGCCTTGTTACACAAAGATTCTCTCAAAGACCCGGGGTCAACTATGAAGAAAAATATTCTCCTGTTATGGATGGAATAATACTTCGATATCTTATCAGTCTAGCTGTACATAAAATTTTTGAAATACATCTAATGTATGTAGTTACATCTTAACTTTATGGTTCACTTGATAATGAAATTAAATGAATATTCCAGAAGGATTAAAATTGCCTAAAACATATACTAAACCTCGGGAGATGTACTCAATAAAATCGCAAAGATCATTATATGATTTGAAACAATCAGGGTGGATGTGGTATAATCGACTTAGTGAGTACTTGACAAATGAAAGTTATATAAATGGTGTTATTTATCCATGTGTTTTTATTAAGAAAACAGAATCAGAGTTTGTTATACTCGCCGATTATATTGATGACATAAATCTCATTGGAACCTCTGAAGAGGTCCAAAAGGCGATAGAGTATTTAAAGAAAGAATTTGAGATGAAAGATCTTGGAAAGACAAAACTTTGTCTAGGTCTGCAAATTAAATATTTAGCAGATGGGGTCTTTGTCCACTAATCTGCCTACACTGAGAAAATCTTAAAACGATTTTACATGGACTAAGCACATTCATTAAGTAATCCAATGGTTGTTCGATCACTTAAAGTGAAAAAATATCCATTTCGACCTCCAAAAGAGGATAAAGAACTTCTTGGTCCTGAAGTACCATATCTCAGTGCTATTGGTGCACTTATGAATCTTGCTAACGCAACGAGGCCTGATATAATATTTTTTGGTAATTTACTAGCAAGGTATAGTTCATCCCAACTCGAAGACATTAGAACGGTATCAAACATATTTTGTGATACCTAAGGGGTACCATTGATATGAGTTTGTTTTATACTAACAAACGTTGTGCAGACCTTATTGGTTATGCAGATGCAGGTTATTTATCAGATCCACATAAAACTCGATCTCAGACAGGCTATCTCTTTACACACGAAGGAACTACTATATCATGGCGATCTACAAAACAGTCTATTGTTGCTGCTTCTTCAAATCATGCTGAAATAATAACAATTCATGAAGCAAGTAAAGAATTTGTGTGGTTGAGATCGATGATACAATTCATTAAAAAAATGCGGCCTAGAAAATGATGTCAAAGTACCCACAATTATATTCGAAGAGAATGTCGCGTGCATAGCTCAATTGAAATGTGACTTCATAAAAGGAGACAAAACGAAATATATTTCACCAAAATTATTCTTCACACATGATCTACAGAAGAATGATGATATTGATGTACAACAAGTTCGTTCGAGTGATAATCTTGAGATTTATTCACAAAAGCATTACCAACATCAACTTTTGAGAAGCTAAGATATAAGATTGGAATGCGTCGTATCCAAAATATCAAATGAAGTTTTTTTCAGGGGGAGTAAAATACGCGCTGCACTCTTTTTTCCTTAACTAAGATTTTGTCCCATTGGATTTTCCTAATAATGTTTTTAATGAGGCAGCAATCAAGACGTATTGCCAGATGTGTGTACTCTTTTTCCTTCATTAGGCTTTTTCCCACTAGATTTTTCTTAGTAAGGTTTTAACAAGGCACAACATCTATGGGGGTTCAGAATTACGATGCATATTATTTCTTGTAATTTTTTTATTACACGTGGACATTCAAGGGGGAGTATTACGCAAGTGGATGTCCACTTGGGCAATTTGCCCACCTTTTCTTACCTATATAATGCCAACTTTGTCAACGAAAATGGTGAGACATACAAACACAAATACATTGCTTTTTCTCTTCTGATCTTTTTTCCTTACTTTCTCCTTTTTATTTTTATCAAGTTAGTTTATTTTATAACAGTAATAGATTATATTTATATTTATTCGGATAGAATGTGCAACACCTACACATGTATAAAAAGTTAAGACTCCAATTTTGAATCAACATGCAATACCCATATCATGCACAATAATAAGTTAACCACGAGATCAAAATAATAACATTTGTTTATGTTTACTTGCATAAATATTGTATTTATTGCATAAAAGCTTAATTGTAAGATACTTTTTTTCTCTCTGTTATTCTAGAATTTTCATCGTTTTCTGGTGGAAACAAATTAAATATGATCATGCCGACCATCCATACGAGACTTTATTCATTTTTAAAGTATTTTGTGGAAACAAGTCAAAGTGATCATGTCTGCCATCCATGTAAGACTTTATTCATTTTTTAATACGCAAATGTGTGTGTCACTCACCGCTTTAAATATGTAACTTTGAATTAAACAATCACCAAACGCAGTACTCCCAAAATGCAAATCTTCAATCTAGCTTCCATTTTCCTTTTTCTATATTTCCTTTTTTTGCTAAGGAAATTGAAAAATTCCAATAAGGAAACCAAAAGATTGCCTCCAGGTCCATGGAAACTTCCTTTAATAGGAAGCATGCATCACATTATTGGTGAAAATCCACACCACATCTTTAGAAATTTAGCCAAAAAATATGGTCCTCTTATGCACCTTCAACTTGGTGAAGTTTCTACTGTTGTTGTTACTTCTCCTGAGATGGCTAAACAAATACTAAAAACTCATGCCCTCGCCTTTTCGTCTAGGCCTAAACTCTTGGCCACCGACATTATCACTTATAATGGTTCTGACATCGTCTTTAGCCCCTACGGTCAGTCTTACACACAGTTTAATTTCTAGCACGTTCGTTTTTATTAAAATAAACTCTCTCTCTTTTTCATTGTCTTATTTATCGACATCCAAAATCAGGGGCGGATCCACATACACCTTTTCAAGTGCTCGAGCACCTATTAATCTCGACGTAAAATTATTTTTATATCAAACGTTCAGCACCCAATGAACAAATCTCCTATTGGGTGCTTTATTTATACATTTTCTATTTTTCTCTTCTCTGTATAAACTCTCACATTTTCTTCTCTTTTTACTTTTTTTGTATACTTAACTTTTAGTTTTAATTTCTTTTACGTTTTATGAATTTCTTGTGACATGATAAAATTTAAAAAATTATGTCCAATCACCTTTCTTATTTTTCTTGAGAAATTTAAGTGTCAAAAACACACTTAAACTATCCTTCTTTTTTGAGTTTTATACCTAAACTATTGAAAGTGTGAGTTTCATACTTAAACTATCACTTATTAGTTTGAGAAACACACCTCATTGGTGTCTGTAATACACTCTCTCTATTTTTTGAAAAAAACCTTGTCACATGGATAAAATATTCTACCTTGACAACAATTAAATAAACTATTAGTTAAAAACTAAAATATTTCTATCCAAAAAAAAGGAATGTTTTTTAAAAAAGATTTTTTTTTAAAATCAAAATATTTTGCTCCGCATTCCACCACCTCCCCCTACTTCACCATCTCCTCCACTCCTTCCTAAAAAATGTTATTATTTTTATTTTTTAAAAAAATAAAATTATACACACCTTATCTAACCCTCCGCTCTTATTTTTAAAAAAATATTTTTCTCATTTTGTGTTAGATATGTACATATATTTTTAGAGAAATATTTTTTTCTATTTGCGTACCTAATATAACAGAAATAAAAAATTTATTTGAAGAAAAGTCTTGCGGGAAGTAAAAATTACTTTTCTAAAATCAAATGTATATATCTAACACAAAATGATTTTTTTAAGCGTAGGGTTAGGTGGGCGGGGTAGATTTTTTTTAAAAAATAAAAATATCTAAATTATTATTTGAGGGGGATGAGGTAAAAAAATTTTAAAAAGTTTTATAAAATAAATTAAATAAAAATAAAAAATTGGGGTGGGGGGTATGGTGAGAGAAAGTGGTGGATATTTTATTTTATAATTTTTTTGGGCGAAAAATAGTAATAATTTAATCTTTAATTTTAATAAATTTTAATAATTTATTTAATTTTTATTTTTGTCCGTATGGAGTGTGATGTCGCAATTTTTTTTAAATAAAAAAGAGAGTATCACACACTATGATTAGAGTGAAATAAAAAAGAGATGTGTTTCTCAAACTAATAAGTGATAGTTTAGGTATGAAACTCACACTCCCAATAGTTTAAGTATGAAGCTCAAAAAAGGGGATAGTTCAGGTGTATTTTTGACACTTATCTGTTAAGACATCCTTCAAGCTAATTTTTTTCCTTTTTTTTGTAATGGTAGTATTAATCTTATTTTGCTCATTAATGTTTTAAATATCGCGATTAAATAATTGTGCACTTATATTATGTGACTTATAGTAATTTTCTATTAAAAAAGTGAGCACCACAAGTTAAAAATCTTGGATCCGCCCTTGTCCAAGATTTGTTTTGTTAGGTTTTGCATATTTATGACACCTGATAATTTCTACCTTAACAACAGGTGATTACTGGAGACAGATGCGTAAGATTTGTGTGATGGAATTGTTGAGTGCAAAGAATGTCCGATCATTCAACTCGATGAGACATGATGAAGTTGTTCATCTCATCGATTCAATCCGATCATCTTCATCTTGTGGAGAACCCGTCAATTTTACAGAAATGATGGTTTGGTTCGCGAGCTCCATGATATGTAGATCAGCCTTCGGGAAAGTACTAAAGGATCAAGACATATTTATAAATTCAATTAGACAAGTTTTAAGATTAGCAGAAGGCTTTGATGTGGCTGACATCTTCCCTTCATACAAGTTTCTTCATGGTCTTGGTGGAGTTAAGCAAAAAATGAAAGAGGTTCACACTAAAGTAGATGAAATTGTTGAAGATGTCATCCATGAGCATAAAAAGAGTTTTTCAACTCACAACCGTACTAGTGATGATGGTGGTGAAGACCTAATTGATATCCTACTAAGACTTATGAAGGATGAAACTCTTCAATTTCCCATCACCAACCGCAATATCAAAGCTATTATTGTTGTAAGTATTCAATATTATTATGCTTTGGATGAATTATCGATAAATTCCGTATCTAATTCCAATTGTACAATGGAAATAAAATGCAGGACATGTTTATTGGTGGAACAGATACTTCATCAACAACAGCTGTATGGGCTATGACTGAAATGATGAGAAATCCAAGTATATTTGCCAAAGCACAAGCAGAAGTGAGAAAAGCCTTTACAGATAAATATGATGATGTTGTGGAGTTGAAATACTTAAAGTTAGTCGTTAAAGAAACTCTAAGACTTCATCCACCAGTTCCACTTTCAGTCCTAAGAGAATGTAACGAAGAGACGGAAATAAACGGCTACACTATTCCTCTGAAGACCAAAGTTATGATTAATGTTTGGGCACTAGGAAGAGATCCAAAATATTGGGATGACGCAGAAAGCTTTAAGCCAGAGAGATTTGAGGAGTGCCCTGTGGACTTTATTGGTAATAATTTTGAATTTCTTCCCTTTGGTGGTGGGAAGAGGGCTTGTCCCGGGATGTCATTTGGTTTAGCTAATGTTTATTCCCCGTTGGCTCAATTGCTTTATCACTTCGATTGGAAACTCCCTAATGGCATGGAGCCAAGTGACTTGGACTTGATTGAATTGGATGGACTAACGGTCACTAGAAAAAATGATCTTTATTTGATTGCGACTCCTTATCAACCTTAATGGTATAAACTTTTTAATTGTATTGATTTAAGAATGTATTGCGACAATTAGCAAGGGCTAGCTTGTCTGTTGAATAAATGTCTTTTTATGTAACAAATAAGAGCAATTCAAATTTCATACATTGTTCCATTTTAATACCTTATTGACACGAAGATTTAGGTACGATGCTCATGGAATATTTGTTCAAAAACCAGCCAGCCCTTTGTCAGTTTAAAAATAAATCAATGGATGTCTTTCAGTTTTTCGAGCAAAAATGCACGAAAACTATAAAAAAGTTTTTACCTTAGAAAACTAATGGAGTCCCTTGATTTTTTTTAAAAATATTTCGTCAAAGAACATATATGAGCATAATTAGATAGATACTCCCGTCATTTTAATTTGTTTGTCATTTTAATTTGTTTGTCATGTTTTGACTTAACATGGAGTTTAAAAAAGTAAACAATATTTTTTGAATCTTTTGGTCTTAAATTAAATATATAGAAGTGAGGTTATAAGTGTTGGGCTAAGGTTCATGGCCTAATCCTTAGAAGGATTGGAACAATCGGCAGCTCAACAAATTTTGATGGAGTCCACAAGTAGGGCAATAATGTGAGGTTGTAAGTGTTGGGCTATGGCCCATGTTCTAGCAAAGGTTCATGGCCTAATCCTATTTGTAGAAGGATTGAAATAATTATCCTAATTTAGTTTCCAATTCTATTTGGAAAAGAATTAGAATTATAATCCTATTTGGAGTTGGTTTTGACTTTTAAAAAAAGTATCATTCTATAAATAGGATGATTTGAGAGAATTTTGCAATTTCTCATTGGTAGTGTCTTTGAGAGACATTAGGCATATAAGAGAGGTTTTTGAGAGAGCTTTCAACAAGAGAGAAGAGAGAAGAAAAGGGTGTTTTTCGTAGCAATTTTGCCTCTCCGACTAGTAACCTTAAAATTACGTTTGCTAATTCATTAACTGTTGGATCGGGCTGAAATTTTTACTGAGTGTTCCTAATATCTTAGTGTTTGATTTGAACGGTGAAGATCGTATTTGGAGGTAAAAGACATCATGTATTAGGTTCC
Organism: Solanum dulcamara; assembly: GCF_947179165.1. Lineage (NCBI taxonomy): Eukaryota > Viridiplantae > Streptophyta > Magnoliopsida > Solanales > Solanaceae > Solanum > Solanum dulcamara. Next base: position 5,403,448 of record NC_077237.1, on the reverse strand, counting down.
GGACAGTAGCTCTGTTTTGGGTGGGTTTTTTTTTCTTCTTATTACTTTTGTTGGTGTAGCTATTGCTTCTCCTTGCTTGACAATTGTTGTGTAGACATTTAGAAGAATATTTATAACCCTCTTATTGTTATAGTGGAGCAATTCGGGTCTCAAAGATTCCGTGGTTGTTATCTTCGATTTGAAGGGTTTTCTCACGTTAAATTTGGTGTTATTTATTTTTTTTGTTTTCGGATTTGCGTTCTTCCGTCATAACAGTAAGACTTTCTCTGGATGTATGTATACATCTTGATTTTTTTATATATAATGTCAATAAGACGAACAAGATTAAGAATACGTGTTAAAAACCCCATAGATTCAAGAGTGAGCCTAAGAATTCCTTCATTAACATCCTTCCATGCTATCTCAGCCATTTCACAAAATTTTACCATTGCTTCTTAAGTAGATACACCATAATCTCTCCTGTAACACTCAATTCCTGTTCCAATTTGTCCCCTACTTTTCTCAACCTGGAAATGCAAATAGATCATTAAAGGTTAAATTTTATATTCCTTCAATATATAGTCGTTGAAACACGTTATTAATTTTTTCAAATATCATACAATAACACGAGGTATTAATTTTAACTTTCCATCGACTTATCTTGTTTATATACAATGACTCATACCTCGTATGTGGCTATGTCATCAATAACTCAACAAAATGTTGCAGTAACTTCAAGAATTTTAGGATTTTTTACCAACCATTCAAAATCATGCTCAGTAGCAGACTTCATCCCCAAACAAGATGTTGTTGTGAGCAAGTAATAAGTGTTAGTTGCTAAAGCATTACTTAGGTACTCAGAAACAGGTGGCATATATCCTTCAATAAACCATTTGGCCTCCACGTTAAAGTTCCTCACTATTTCTTTCATCTATATAGACCACCACTAAAAAAAAAAGTAATTATTTGAATATCTATTGCTTCAAGTTTAAGGGATTAATTGAAAAAGGTAATTTGACGTACTCTTTCTTTTGCATGATAGAAAACATGAGATCTTCCATCCCTAGACAATACGTTTCCATAATCCTTGTAAAGATCAAGAAGAGCCTTATAACTGATTTTCATGTAATCAGAGAGTCTATCAATTTTGCTAATATTCCATCTGCAAAGGTGAGGTAAATTATGCTTTTTTAGAAAGGACATTGTAACGACTTGTCCCCGTTGTTAGGAATAGGTCAATGGGAAGGATTTCGGCTAGAAAACTTCGATAGTAACTTCGAAAAAACTTAACCTTGGCCAGACTTTGACGAATTCTAATTCAGGTGAAGTCTAGGGTGATCATGTGAATGATGGAAGGTTAAACCTCTAATTTGATTGGATAAGCTGATATCTAGGACAATACAGAGCATTTAAGGCTTCGCGGAATTGCATTCGGGCGAGTAAAACTCACGGAATTGAAGTTGTCGTGAAGGGTATATTTTAATACGTCTTTAAAAGGGGTTGTGTTGTGAAATGGGGGCTTGGATCACAAACTCCGAGCTCACTATTTCCGTATATCCACCGGAGCGAGATTATTTCCGCCAGAGCGGGATGGGTCCCGCCAGAGCGGGATAGTCGCGACGTAAATTGTGACAAAGTCTAGAATGATTTTTTTCTGCAAAATCAATTTCTTGGACTTTGAGAGGCGACCTAGGGCGAATTCTATCAAGTTTTCACGGGTTTCCACGCTTAAGGTAAAGATTTTACTCTTTAAATTCATACTTTGGTTCCTAAAACCTAGAAAGTATGGTGGATAATCATTGGGGGAGGGTTTGAACTAAAAACTTATGGTAGAAAATATCCCTAGGGTGAGGTTAGAATCATGGGTTTGGCCTAAGGTGTGGATTGTGTTATATTTCATGATAGTTAGGCCATTGTGTTGATCCTTTATATATATATTTATTGTTTTCTAGACCAAGAACAAGAATAACGAACTCGGAAAGAGAAGGCTCTTGCATTGTAAGGTTGTTGAAGCGTGAATTTGAGGTAGGTGATGGTCTAGCTTTTCGTATGTGTCTCATATACTTATTAAATTACTTCATGATATGTATGTGTGTATATGAATAGGAAAACATGCTAGATTATGAGTGAAATTGTCACTTGCTGGCTTGTTTTTATGATGAACCTGTTCTTGGTGATATAAATATTGTAAATGCTGAATGTATTTGTGATTGTGGTATCTTCAGATCGGGTGTCACGTTCTGACATATATTTGGATTGGGTGTCACGTTCTGACATATATTTATATTGGTTAAACTTGATATTAGTTGACTTATTCTGTATATGTATATTGTGTTGAATTTACTTATCTATCAACCGCTTACTTGCTAACCACATGATCCTACTAGTACACCGTTGTTTTTGTGTACTGATACTATTTTTGTTCTAATTTTTGTTGAGTAAAGGGCATATTCAGTCGGCTGGGGAGAGACCTCGTCTAGAGGAGTGATTGAGTTTTCGAGTTCAAGGGTGAGCTATTCCTTCAGGCTGTCGTGGACTCTATCGTTACTTCTAGTCCTTTTCTTTTCCAGTACTTAGAAGTTCAGACAATGGTTTATTGTTACTGGTTTCTATTTGGAGTTGTACTCCTGTTCTTGACTTGTTAGTTTTGGAGTTTTGGTACGATGACTTTCAGTTCCTAGGGTGTGTTTACTTTCGCATAATTTGGGTTGATAATTAGTTGGTTTTTGAGTTTATGGTAACTCATCATTTATCTTTGATTTAAACCTGCTTCCGCCTCTTTAAGCTTGTGTATACATTGCAATTATTATTGTTGGTTTGTTAGAATGATTCTCCCACCAGAGAGTTAGAGTGGGTGCCAGTCATGGCGGGTCGGGGTCGTGACAAACATATATAAATATATATATAATGAGTAGAAGTTCATTCATACCTTTGAATAACATCTGTGTATGTTTCAAGTTCTTTAACTATACCATAAGCATCAAAGGTGTCGTCAACAATTGAAATCATGGCAATAGTCTTGGAAAGCATGACGCGAGCTTGAGAATATTAAGTCTCAAAATACACTCCAATTGTTCAAAAATAATATTCAACTGCTCGATCTCTAGCATATAGAAGTGTTGTCGCGAAATTCAAACCTTTCCACCACCTTGATACTTCAGCAAGTTCTTGTTTGTGCATCATTTGGAGTAAGTTGAAATCCAATTTGGCAAATCGAAGCAACACATCGTTCTTTGATTCCTCCTTTTCGTAGATTGAGGATATGAAGAATCGAGTCTCTACTCAAGAAATGCCCTTGTGCAAAGATTGCTCAAGAGCAAGTGTCACTTGCCCTTTAAGAGGAGAGTTCAAATGTGGAGCCTTGGATTCAAGATGAGTAGTGGAGAAAGCGAGTGCATCTTCTAAGATATCTTCACCATGAGTCCTTACATGTGAAGCTTCATACAAACTCAATAATTGACTTAAGGTGTACTCCCTCTGTTTCAATTTATTTATTCACTTTTGATTTACCATGGAGTTTAAGAAAGTAAAAAAGATTTTCAAATTTTGTGGTCTAAAACTAATGATATGTACAATGTACCAAAATGTCATTTAATCTTGTGGTCTAGAACATACCATGTGGAAAGTTGAAATTAAAAAATTGCCAAAAAGTAAAAGAGACATTCTTTTTCAAACAAATTGTCTTACAAGGGTTTTAAGGAGGCCGTAGTTAGGAAGTGCACAGAACAACTGCTAAAGAAGCTCCCTAACAACTTTATTCAACAGCATAAAGATACAACATATATATCTAGTACAACTTTTTCAACAAATTAGAGAGTGAAGATTTCTTAATTAAGATGACCAACAATTAGCAGCTCAACAAATTTTGATGGAGTCCACAAGTAGGGCAATAACATGAGGTTTTAAGACCTTCTGTGGATGTGTGTATCCATCTTGATTGTGTTTATATATAACGTCAATAAGACGAACAAGATTAAGAATACGAGTTAAAAACTTCATGGATACCGGAAGGGGCCTAAGAATTCCTTCATTAACATCCTTCCATGCTATCTCAGCCATTTCACGAAATTTATCCATTGCCTCTTCAGTTGATACACCATAATCTCTCCTGTAACACTCGATTCCTGTTGCAATTTGTCCCCTATTTTTCTCAACCTATAAAGAAAAATAAATTTGAATATTATAAGCTTTAATTAATATTGCTTCAATATATAGTTATTTTCAACAGTTAATTCGATCGTAATTTCCTACCTCGTATGTGGCTATGTCATCAATAACTCGACATAATGTCGCATTAGCTTCAAGAATTTTAGGATTATTTCCCAACCATTCGAAATGATGCTCAGTAGCAGACTTCATTCCCAAATAAGATGTTGTAGTGAGCAAGTAATAAGTGCTAGTTGCTAAAGCATTACTTAGGTACTCAGAAACAGGTGGCATATATCCTTCAATAAACCATTTTGCCTCCACGTTATAATTCCTCACTATTTCTTTCATCTATAACACCAAAAAAAAGTAAGTGTTAGTAAAATAGTAATTTGAATATATATACTTGCTATATAGTTAGGCCGCTCAAACGTACTCTTTCTTTTGCATGATAGACAACATGAGATCTTCCATCCCTAGACAATACGTTTTCATAATCCTTGTAAAGATCAAGAAGAGCTTTATAACTGATTTTCATGTAATCAGGGAGTCGATCAATTTCGTTAATATCCCATCTGCAAGGTGATCACAAAGCTTAGGAATATTTATGCATTTTAAAAGATCATAAATATAACTTTTCATGGTTTTGTCAATTTCATACCTTTGTATGGCATCCGTGTATATGTCAAGTTCTTTAACTATACCATAAGAATCGAAGGTGTCATCCACAATTGAAATGATGGCTATAGTCTTAGCAAGCATGACGCGAGCTTGAGAATATTGAGGCTCAAAATACACTCCAATTGTCCAAAAATAGCATTCAACTACTCTATCTCTAGCATATGGAAGTTTTTTCGCGAAATCCAAATCTTTCCACCACCTTGATACTTCAGCAAGTTCTTGTTTATGCAATATTTGGAGTAAGTTGAAATCCAATTTGGCAAATCGAAGCAACAAATCGTTCTTTGATTCCTCCTTTTCATAGATTGAGGATATGAAGAATCGAGTCTCTACTCGAGGAATGCCCTTGTGCAAAGATTGCTCAAGGGCATGTGTCACTTGCTCTTTAAGAGGAGAGTTCAAATGTGGAGACACGGACACAAGATGAGTAATGGAGAAAGAGAGTGCATCTTCTAAAATGTCTTCACCATGTGTCCTTACATGTGAAGCTTCATACAAGTTCAATAATCCTAACACATCACTAACAAGTGATTCCTTGAATTTGCCATTTCCATCTTGGAATTTGCTGAAAATTTCTGTTTTTTTTAAACGGACAATATATAATTAGGCTTCTTTCAAACATACAACAATTATAAACAACATGAAACTCGTACTTTATGATAATGGACTTACTAAGAGAGATGTTGTAACCGTGTTGCCTTAGTAATCGAAATTGAAGAGCACAAGTGCATAAATCATTATAGTCATCATCACCCTCAAATTTTGAATTTTCATTATAAATACGATCCAAAATATCATCGATTTCTTTCTCAAAGTGGTACACTATGCCAAGACGTTCAATTACGTCAATCAAATTCAATGTCTCAACCAATTTCCTTCGATTAGCTAACAACATACTCCTTGTTTCTTCCTTCAATGCTTCAATCTCTTGAGCATACTTTTGTGCTACCTATAAATATATTCAAAAGCCAAAAATATCAAACTGCATTTTTTTGAAGAAACTATGAACAAAAAAATGATGAATATTAACTAATTACGTGATTGTCTATGGAGAAAGAAAGGAAACGATCGCCCCATAGACTTGGAGAGAAGTTGGCAACGGGACGAATGATCTTCTCTTCTTCAACTATAGCTAAGGCCATTGTTGGAACAAATAATAAGAGTATTTTTTTTTTTAGTTCTAAGGAAGAATGAAAGAAACTCTCAAGTTGATGACATAAATGGTAGGCAAGGGACAAGTATTTATAGTGGCAAGAGACACATAGCCAAAAATGCATAGAAAAGTACTACATCTCCAATTGGGAAAAAGTCATGATATACAGTTCAAAGTGTTGATATATCTATTATTATAAAAGTGGTTCATATATATCCTTATTGTTATAAAAGTGATCCACGTATATTTTTCCATTACAAAAATGACATATCTTTTCATCTAGCCGGAGTGAAAAAATAATTTTAATTTTTTTTAAAAAAATAAATAAATCATGTAGGGGTATATATAATTTTTTTCACACATGAATTATTTTTTGACTTCTTTGATTATCACTATTTGAGTTTCTTAGTCATATTTTATTTTTTTTAATTTCATTCTTTGGTATAAAAATATGAGAAATAAAAAAGAAACAAGCGTGAATGGAAAAAGCAAAAAAAAACTTAAAACTAATATATTTTGGCTATATTATAATTTAAAACAATTTTTTTGCAAGCTATATTTTAATTTAGTTTTTGTATTTGTAAAATAAAAATTGGGGCATCTATAATAAAATTTACAAGAAAATTAGTAAAAAAACAAATTTGACCATCAAAATAATAAATTCAAACTAACCATTGAATAAAAGAATTCAAAAAAAATAAATATCTATAAGAACGATCAAATACACCCCTACATGGATTATTTTTTTAAATAAAAAATTAATTTAAAATTAATGTTTTTTCACTTGAGGAAAATGGTATATGTGAGTCATTTATGTAACAGTAGGGTATATATGAGTCATTTGTATAACGAGGGTATATCAACTCTGAATAACAAAGTTGAGGGTATACCAAATCTTTTTCCCTTTCATCAAATTTTGAGTACTTTCTCCGTTCACATCTAGTTGTCCAAAAATCGATTTTCACTTTACATAATAATTAGAAAAGACAAATCAATTCCCAAAATCTAATATTATACATCAATTAATATAGGTATTACTATATAATACTCATATTAAACATTGTTTCTCAAGATTGTGTAAAGTCCAAAGTGGACTTGTTTTTACGATGTTTACAATTGATGACGTTGTTTTTATGACAATTTGTTATAAATATGGAGAAAATCTTTATTTCTCGATATTTATTTCAACTGTCACTAAATAAATATCATCGTATTTCTACTTTCTTTTTGTGAGTAAAACTTAACAGAGGGAGTAAGAATCAATTTGATTTTAATTAAAAAATTTAATGGGACAAAACTCAAATATGTTATCGAATTTTGAGAAAAAGATCTTTTATATCATCCATTAAACGTTTGTCTCATGTATGTCATTGCATTTTGAATAAAGGTTCATCTATGCCATTGTTTTTTAACTCCGATTTTGCAAAATCACACAAACAATTTTTAACATTTTTCTATTGAAGTTTTGAATCAAATATACTCTTTTTGGTTCTTCTTCTTTAAGAACACCAAGAACACATAAAGTACTCCAAATTCTCAACTTCTTCAATTTTTCGCGAAATCACATCAAATTTCAATATTAACATCCATCTGAGATGATATCAAAACTCAATATATTTTAAGCTCGAATTCAGCCTAACCCAACAAGACACACTTAAAATTTATTCAAAGTTTCAAAACTTTAACCTCCTTTAATGGTAGAATTTTCTCCACAACTTCAAATCACTTGAAGTTTCTAACATAGACATAGTGAACTTTAACATAGTATTTTTTGAGTCTATATTAAATAGGAGATGCACAACTAATAATAGTTGTGTAAAATTACTTTCTTCTTTTGACATTTGAATAATGGATCCATTTGCTTGCTTTATATGTAGGCATAATACATTAACGTGCTTTTTTACTATGCTTTTTAATTAGGTGTGCATAAGTAGACACTTAAATTTGTACAAAATTAAACAAATAGACACAATCGTCCTAGGTGGCATCCTACATGGAAATTTTGTACCCTATGTGGCATTCTACGTGTATTATGTCACATAGGACGCATGTGTCTACTTATTCAATTTTATACAAGTTTAAGTGTCTGATTGTGCACACCCAAAGTTGGAGGACATAGTTGCCAGGTTAAAACCAAGTCAAGAGCATATTTATGTATTATGCAAACAACAACAACAACAACAACAATATACACAGTGAAATTCCATAAGTGGCGTCTGGAAGGGTAAAATGTACATAGACCTTATCATTACCTCATAGAGATAGAGATGTTGTTTTCGGAAGACCCTCGGCTCAAAAGTGTCGACCCCAAATAGGAGAGAAAAACCAATATATATATATCATAGTGACAAAAACGAAAGCGATGCAAAATTTTATCCTTATTATGCCTTATATATAATCACCACCCCTTTCACTCACCCCTCTTCCTATTTCATTTATTTATTCTTCTTATTTCTAATTAATATCCATCTCTCAAATACATAATTACGCAGTTGATGGCAGATTCCTGATCTATTTGTTTCAGCTTTAGAAAATTGAACTTTTTGAGAGCACCACACTGCGATTGAATAATTTAATAAAAATATTGAGATTTTTTTTGTTAAAATAACTGAAATAAATTTATTATATATTTTTTAAAAAAATCAATTTCTTGTTACTAGCTTTTTTTTTGTTCTATTTTAATTCATATATTTGCAGTCATTTTCTTAAGCATTTTAAGTTTTAGTTTAAAACTCAAATTTTGCCTCGTCACCCTATGTAAAACGTTTTTGAATTTGTCACACGCTGCCCCGCTCCATTCTTAATTTAGAATATGATTATGATGAAAAAATTTAAAACATGATAAAAATTCAAATAAATATAACTCGGATAGGAAGATAATCATTCCGAAATGTATAATTTCTCAATTTATTTTGCCGATTTTTGAGATATTCTAAATTAGACATTTCTATGAGTTTGCATGGTACCTTAGGATCTGTAGTTACAAAAGATTGTTTTTTGAAATTGTGATAAATTTATTAATTATTACATGTCATTTAAGTGAATAATTTATATTTATTAAAAATAATCTCATTTAATCAATTTATATGCTAAAGTGAGTGCAAACACAAAATTAGTTTGTTTTTTTATTTTATTTTATTTTATTAAAAAGTATTGAATAATAAAATTATTTTTAATGTAGTTTACAAAAAAAACAACTTATTTTTAATGTTAACAGTTCTAAAAGCGACCACCAAATGATGTAGTGCACTGGATAGAGTTGCTTCTATCTTAATCAGAGGTTTCAGATTTGAGTTTTGGGTATGAAAAAATTCTTGGTAGGGAGCGCTTCCTTTCGAATGGAATCCTACACAGTGCGAATTCAAAATAGTCGGACTTCAATGTGGTTAACGGACACCGAACACCGGATGAAAACTAAAAAAATAATTTTAAAAGTGTTTCATTTATTTTGACATAAAATGTGTTTTAAGGACATGCAGAGTAAGAAAATGAGTCGCAACGAAGTGCCAAAGAAGAATGGAGCCTACACAACTATTGATCACATATTTTAAATATTTAGCTATATATTCATTTTAACTTTATTCATATGACAAATTTAATATAACAAAATTTAAAGATTATTTTGTTATATATATTGTACACATTATTAATGGCGCAACTAGAATTTTCATCAAGGAAGTTCAAAATCTGAAGAGTAGACATACAAATTAGTCGAAGGGGGTTCGACATCTACTATATATACATAGTATAATTTTTCGTCAAAGAGGGTTCGAATAAACCTTCTGAATTCAAGGTGAATCCGTCGCTGCACATCATCAATTTAAAATCACAAAATTCAAAAGTCTTTTTATATAGGTATAAAATCATGCACGAGGCAGCTAGATTTTTGGGTCATGCAAGTGGTTACAATTAGGAACACTCCTAAATTTAATTGTCTAAATAAAAAATTGTGTCAACTTTAACCCCTGTTTGGATGGTTGTTGTCCGTTGTATTCTATTGTATTGTAATGTTAGTCTAAATATAATTTTTATTTTAATTTTTACTTAAATTATATTATATCGTATCGTTTAAATTCATTTTAGGTAATGATAAAAAGAGTCATTTTATGTAACGATCGATTTGGTGTGATCGCGTCGTTACCTTAATATTTTCTTCACATTTTATCTTTATTGATTATTTAATAATTATATTTTATCTTTTACCTTATGTTTTCCGAGTAGCTCTATCCCTTACCCTACTTTTCTTGTAAGTTTATCATTCAAATCATGGAGGTGTGATATTATGTAACGACGGAGAACGATACAATCTGTCCAAATATTATATTTATTAAAATAATACAGTACGATACAATACAATATGATACATTATGAAACAATACGTAACAATCATCCAAACATAAGTGTCAAGTGTTCTGTACGTATTCAGTCATTTTAAAATGTACAAGAAAGGAGGGGGAAGAATTGTTTTCTTTTTAAAAAATCAAATATTATTTGGTTATACCTAAGATTGATTTCAATATAAGTTTTTAAAGATGAATTTTCAAAGTTGTAAATTAATTTTGATTTTAAGTGAATCTTTTTTCTACTCACACGATTTTAAATTTTTTTCCTGACTAAAATGTATGTTAGATAGAAAGCTCCTCCTTACCTAAATAGTACTTAATTTCTACCTTTGATCAATCATCGTCTGAGTTGTACCTATCCTCCCAGCAACTAGTAATTTGTCGAGACATTCAAATTAAATTTTTGTGGCTAATAATATCACATGACATTTGTTGAACTAATTCACGTCCATATATTCATCAATGATATACACATTTTTAATGTTTTACTGCTCGAGGAATTAAAGACCTTTGTTTGGAGTTGGCAAATGTTGCTCATTATCCCTCTCATAATTTATCAAGTTATGTTTAACAAATATAATGATTTTTTCAATACAATGCACTATTTGAGTAGAAGTTATTAATGTTAGGGGGAGGAAGCACCACAAGTAAAGTTTGATATGATAATAAATATGAAAATAAATTGGACACGAGAATTTTACGTGGAAACCCCTCTAACAGATAGAAGGGAAAAAACCACGGGGTAGAAGCATCTCACTATTATAATATGGAGTACACTGCTCTCAAATACAATGAGAAAACAATAATTAACACTTCTCTCTTGTAAAAGGAACAACTACTAAAGAGGACATTCAAGACTACAATATTTATCTTGGTGTATAACTCTCTTTGTATTTTTACTCTCACTTTTTTTGAATGATTTAAATGAGGGCAGAATGCCCTCTATTTATAACAAACAAAAACGCGTAAAAGGCGTTTTGTTTCTATCACCTTTTTAATTTGCCAAATTTCCAAATTAAAGAAAGCAAAAGGACGGTGCATGTAGCACCTCCTTTTTGACTTTCTTTCTTCTTTCATTCTCCCACTTGAAGATTTAATTGAGAATCAATTAAGTCTTCACACCATCATTTCTACCCAATTACTGTAATGTTACGTTTTTGCTAGGCCAATAGAAGATCGACACCATATAAACTTGTTACTGTTGATCGGGGTCGTAAATATATCTGTCAGGTTATCATTAGTGTGAATTTTCTGAATATCCACACTGCCTTCTTCCACCTTCTCATGAAAAAAGTGATATTGAATTCGTATGTGCTTTGTCCTTGAATAAAATGTTGGATTCTTTGCAAGATGCAAAGCGCTCTGACTGTCACAAAACAGAGCAACCTTCTCTTGTTTGTGCCCGAGTTTCTCCAGTAACATTTGCATCCATATTGCCTCTTTGCTAGCTTGTGTAGCTGCTACATATTCTGCTTCCGTCATAGATATAGCCATGATAGATTGCAGTTTTGAAACCCAGCTTACAGCTCCTCCAGCAAGAGTAAACACATAACCTGTGGTGGACTTACTTTTATCAAGATCACCTGCATAATCTAAATCAACATAACCTTTAACAATAAAGTTTGATCCTCCATAACACATTGCAATATCTGAGGTACCCTTGATGTATCTCAGGATCCTCTTAACAGTATTCCAATGCTCTCTACCAGCATTAGCCATGTATCGACTAACCACTTTTACTGCTTGTGAAATGTCAGGTCTTGTACATACCATGGCGAACATTAAACTTCCCACTGTTGATGTATACGGTACTCGAGACATCTCCATCCTCTCTGCTTCATTTCTAGGACTCATACTTGAGGATAAATTGAAATTAATAGGAAGTGGGATAGAAATTGACTTACAATCTTCCATCTTGAAGCGTCTCAAGATTTTTTTCAAGTAGTTCTTTTGAAAAAGCCAAATCTTCCTATTATTTCCATCTCAGTGAATTTGCATCCCTAGAATCTTGTTTGTTGGTCCTAAGTCTTTCATTTCAAACTCCCTAGCCAACTGGGTCTTTAAATTTGTGAAACGATCTTTGTTGGGGCCTGCTACCAACATGTCATCAACATACAACAGCAAAATAACAAAATCGTCATCATCAAATCTCTTGTAATAAACACAAGGATCTAAACTATGTCTATTGTATCCAAGACTTATAATGAAGGAATCAAATCTCTTATATCAATATCTCGACGCCTATTTGAGACCATATAGAGATTTTTTCAACTTGCAAACCAAGTTCTCTTTTCCCTGTTCTTCAAAACTTTCTGGTTGGAGCATATAAATTTCTTCTTCAACTTCTCCATGAAGAAATGCAGTTTTGACATCTAACTGCTCCAAGTACAAGTCAAATGTAGCACACATCTTCAGGATCACTCGAATTGTTGTGAGTCAAACCACCGGAGAAAATATCTCATTGAAGTCTATACCTTCTTTCTGAGCGAATCCTTTCACCACCAATCTTGCATGATACTTCTCCACTTGATCATTACCATTCATTTGATCTTGTAGACCCATTTATTTCCAATGGTCTTCCTTCCTTGTGGTAATTGAACAAGATCCAATGTTTTATTTTTATGAAGAGCTTCAATTTCTTCTTGCATTGCTGCCACCCACAGAGATGATTCTTGGCCTTTCATAGCCTTGTGAAAATTTGAAGGTTCTCCATCTTTTGTTAGTAGACAGTATGCAATATTACTCTCCATAGAATAATCTGAGTACCAAGCTAGTTCTCTTCTCTCCCTAGTTGACCGTCGAACTTTTGGAGTTTCGATCTCAGCTTGCTCTTGTTCTTCGTGCTCTGGTGCTGCTTTAGAAAAAGCTGGACTTCTATTTCTTCAAATTCAACTGTAGTAGTCTCTAATTTTTCTTTTAAAGTGCAACCTTCTTTTGCTTGTATCTTGTTTTCAACAAATACAACATCCCTACTGATTACCACCTTGCCGGTTGTGGGATCCCACAAGCGATACCCCTTGACTCCATCAGCATACCCTAAGAAAATGCATTTCTTGGATTTTGGATCTAACTTTGATTTTTCTTGGGTGTTGTACATAACATAAGCAGGACTTCCGAATATATGTAAGCGAGAATAATCAGCTGGTTTTTCTATCCACATCTCCATTGGCGTTTTCAGATCAATTGCGATTGATGGTGACCGATTGATCATAAATATTGAATGATACCATCACAGTATATATATATACTGACATGGTATCATTAAGGACCGTTTCATATAAACATTAAGGATCGTTTCATACAAATGTTGAATGATACATACATATATATATACATATATATATATACTGTGATGGTATCATAAAGATTTTCTTAAGTCGTTCGATATTACATGAATGATACTACTATGGTATATTATCATGATATTGAAAATACTTAATAAGACGGTTTTAAAATCCTCAATGATACCATAATAATATATTGATACCTTATCGATATCATATAGTACTGAACTCTTTTTATAAAAAAAAAACTAAAATAATTAAGAGAAAAATATTAAAATTATAATCTTATTTATTAAACTAATTAGTAAATATATTCTTTGTGATACTCTGTCGGTATATTGATACCATATCGGTATCATATAGGACTAAGCTTAATCTTCTATGATACTTCATCGGTATATGATACCCTATCAGTATCATGTAGGGTGGGTGCTGACGTCAACATGACGTCAACGCTTGAATTTAAAAATAATTAAAGGGGGTATAGGGGTAATTAGTTTGGCCGAATGAGAACTAGAGGAAATTATTTTGAGATGGGGTATGGAATGATAAATAATTTGTTTAAAAGGTCTATTTTGTGTAGTTTTCCCTTAAAAAAATTTGTAGTATTATTTGTTATAGGGATTTAAAAGAGGCCTAAGATTCCACAAAAGGCAGCCCAATAGGAACTTTATTATACATAATAAGATAAACTAACAAATAAAATAAGATAAGGAATAATCGGTAGTTCCTCAATATTCGATGGAGTCCACAAGTAGGGCAAGAACATATTCATCATAAAAGGAGGTCAGCAAGTGATTATTTCACACATAATCTAGCATGTTTCCCTATTCATATACACACACGCATATCATGAAGCAATTTAACAAGTATATGAGACACATACGGGAAACTAGACCATCACCTACCTCAAATTCACGCTTCAACAACCTTACTATGCAGGAGCCTTCCCTTTCCGGGATCGTTCTTCTCGTTCTTGGTCTAAAAAATAATAAATACATATAAAGAATCAACACAATGGCCTAACTATCATGAAATATAACACAATTCACACTCTAGGCCAAATTCATGATCCTAACTTCACCTTAGGACTATTTTCCACCATATGTTTTCAATTCAAACCCTCCCTCAATGATTACCCACCATACTTTCTAGGTTCTAGGAATTAAAGTATGAATTTAAAGAGTAAAATCCTTATCTTAAGCGTGGAAATCTGTGAAAACTTGATAGAATTCACCCTAGGTCGCCTCTCAAAGTCAAAGAAACTAATTTTACAGAAAAAAAACCATTTTTGGACTTTGTCACGATTTAAGTCGCGACTGTCCCGCTTTGTTGGGACACATCCCACTTTGGCGGCCCCGCTCTGGCGACCCCGCTCTGGTGGAAATAATTCCGCTTTGGTGGGATATACGAAAATAGTGAGCTTGTAGTTTGTGCTACAAGCCTCCATTTCACAACACACCCCATTCCAAAGACGTATTAAAATATACCCTTCACACCAACTTCGATTTCAGGAGTTTTACTCGCCCGAATGCGATTCTGCAAAGTTGTAAATGCTTTGTATCATCCTATCCAATCAAATTAGAGGTTTGACCTCTCATAATTTACATGATCACCCTAGAATTCACCAGACTCAGAATTCGTCTAAGTCTAGCCTAGGCTAAGTTATTTCGAAGTTACTATCCGAAGTTTTCTGGCGCAAAATCTTTTCTCATTGGCCTATTACTAACAACAGAGAAAAGTCGTTATAGGAAGTTGATCAATTTCATTGATATTCCACCTACATTAAGGTAACAAAAACTAATGTTAGTATATGCATTTATAAAAAGAGTATATAGAGAGACAGATAATAGGGAAGAGCTTTTTAATTTCTTAATTATTACCTTTGAATGGCATTCGTGTGTGTGTTAAGTTCTTTAACTATACCATAAGCATCAAAGGTATCATCAACAATTGAAATCATAGCAATAGTCTTAGCAAGCATGACGCGAGCTTGAGAATATTGAGGCTTAAAATACACTCCGATTGTCCAAAAATAACATTCAACTGCTCGATCTCTAGCATATGAAAGTGTTTTTACGAAATCCAAATCCTTCCACCACCTTGATACTTCAGCAAGTTCTTGTTTATGCAACATTTGATGTAAATTAAAATCCAATTTTAGTTCTTCTAGTGAAGAAAGAAACTCTAAGTTGAAAAGTGATGACTTAAACTGGAAGTGAATGCATAAGTATTTATAATAATGGTGAGAGCCATCTTGTTTTACTTCTCTCATTTTTTTACAATTAAATTTGTGTTTTATGCCCAAAATGGAAGTAGTTGCCTTACTTTACTAATTTCTTTCATTCTGTTGATCCAATAATAGTGGTATGTTAGTATATTTCTTTAGTTTATCTTATGTTAATATTATTATGAAAAGTAGTAGTGGATGTCCATTTTTATAAATCCACTAGCCAAGTTGCTCAACTTGCTTTCTTTTTTATGGCTATAAAAATGGTCATTCTTTGGGATGTAAGAACACACAAAAAAAATACGAAATACACGGCAAAATTTTCTCATCTTCTCTTTTCTTTTTCTCGTACTCTTTTTTTCTTATTTTGCTAAGTTAATTTATTTTATAACATGTTATCAGCACGAGCCTCTATCACTTTGAACTATATTTTTAAGAAGGTAACAAAAGAGGAAAGAATCTTATTTTCTTAAAATATCTAATATTTCTAAACTTGAATTTGTTACTCTTGACATATCTGAAAAAGGCTACTCATCATGGGCACTAGATGCCGAAATACAGCTAGAATCGATGGGTCTGGCAGACACCATCAAAGACAGCAATATGGTATCTAGTCAAGACTGTGTCAAAGCCATGATATTTTTCCGCCACCATCTTGACGAGAGATTAAAATTACAATACCTTACATTAATGGATCTCCTTAAATTGTGAAAAAATCTAAAAGAAAGATATGACCACCTGAAGTTGGTCATCCCTCCACATGCATGTCATGATTGGCTAAATCTGAGATTAATGGATTTTAAAAATATAACTGAATATAATTCTGCCTTGTTTAGAATTATAGCTCAGTTAAATTTATGCGGAAAAAAAATCACTGAGCAAGATAAACTTGAAAAAATATACTCCGCATCTTCACCCGTGAATATGCTCCTGCAGCAACAATATCGCGAAAAGAGGTTTAAAAAATATTCTAAATTAATTTCTCATCTTCTGATTGTTGAACGTCACGATGAACTATTAATAAAAATCATGATAATCGGCTCATTGGTTCTTTGCCACTCCCTGAAATAAATCAGGCAAATTATAACCAACAAGAAAGAGGTCATGGCCCCAGTCGTGTTCTTGGTTGTGGTCATGGTCGAAGAAGAAATTATAATTATGATGCTCGATAGACATGCCAGTCATCAAAATGCCTGTTTCAGCTATATCAGGCATCCTTGAAGAGGACAAAAAATAATTCAGAGATAAATTTTATCTCTGAAGATAATATTGAGCTTATGCATCTGGATGTAATTGATATTTTTAATTTTTTAGAAGACAATATGAATATTGATAAGCCTAGTAATATTTAAATAATTTTCATTTTTTGTTTGTCTGTACTAAATGATATGTTTGTATTTTCCTAATCCATGTAAATTTTGGAAAAAAATCAACTTTGTCGTCTGGCCTATATTATGCAAAAATTAGTGCAATTGAAGCACATTTGATCGTAAACCAATAATTTACTGATCTAAATACATTTGTGATATGGCATAATCGAATAGGTCATCCTGGATCAATAATGATGAGACGATCCTTGAAAATTCAACTGGTTATCCATTAAAGAACTAAAAAATTCTTACGAATAATGAATTTTCATGTGCTGCTTGTTATCAAGGCAAATTAATTGCCAGACCATCGACCCTGAAGCTTGCCATCGAATCTCCTGACTTTTTAGAGCGTATACATAAAGATATATGTGGACCTATTCATCCACCTAGTGGATTGTTTAGATATTTTATAGTCCTAATAGATGCATCGTTTAAATGGTCTCATGTGTGCCTATTATCATCTTGCAACCTTAATAAGATTAACTGCACAATTCTCATATTATTCAATTAAGGATATTCTCCTTGATAATGCTTGATAATTTACATCCCAAGCTTTTGATGATTATTGCTTATGAATTGGGATAAAAATTGAATATCTTGTTACTCATATTCATACTCAAAATGGCCTTGCAGAGTCATTTATTAAGCGCCTACAATTGATAGCAAGACCTCTACTAATGAAAATAAAATTATCAATTATTGATTGGGGTCATGCTATCTTACATGCAGCAGCACTTGTACGTCTCAAACCGACACATTATAATAAATACTCTCTGTCACAATTAGTATTTGGTCATGAGCCAAATATAGCCCATCTATGAATTTTTTCTTGTACAGTATATGTGCTTTTAGCACCACCACAACGTACAAAAATGGGCCCTCAACGAAGGTTGGACAACTATGTTGTGTTTGACTCTCCCTCTATAATTCGATACTTTGAATCGTTGACTGGAGACTTATTCACTGCTCGATTTGCAGATTGTTGGTTTGATGAAACAACTTTCCCGCCATTATAGGGAGAGAAAAAGGACCCCGCAAGAGAAATTGCATAGAAAATTTTATCACTATCTCATTTTGATTCACGTACTCGCACATATGAGCAGGAGGTCTAGAAGATCATCCACTTACAGAACATAGCAAATCAAATGCCAGATGCATATACTGATTTGAAATGGATAACTAAGTTACATATTCCTGTAGTGAATGTGCCTATCCGAATTGATGTCCCAAAAGGATCATATACTAGTATCATAGCTTCTAAATCTCAAAAACGCTTGAAGCGTGGTAGACCATTGGGTTCAAAGGATAAGAATCCTAGAAAGAGAAGCATGAGGATTAATGAAGATGATACTACACAAGAACCTCCTGAAGAAGGTCAAGATTTGAGTAATTCTGATATTCCTAAAGAAATCAGTGAACCCGAGACTAAAGTGAATGAAAAACTTTCAATAAGTTCTACTGGTGATGAGATAAATTTAGATCGATCGAAAATTACGGTGGATAATATTTTTGCATATAATGTTTCATTTACCTCATGCAAGATAGTGAAAGTCTTGAGTCTAAATCTATCGAAGAATGTCGACATAGATGTGATTGGTCAGAATGGTAAAAGGCAATTCAATCAGAATTAGACTCACTTGCTAAACATAAGGTTTTTGGACCTGTAGTCCAAACCCTGAAGGTGTAAAACCAATTGGCTATAAATGGGTGTTTTGTACGAAAATGAAATGAGAGAAATGAAATTGTAAGATACAAGGCACGCCTTGTTGCACAAGGATTCTCTCAAATACCTGGGGTCAACTATGAAGAAAGATATTCACTTGTTATGGATGGAATAACATTTCGATATCTCATCAGTCTAGCTGTACATAAAAATCTTGAAATACATCTAATGGATGTAGTTACAACTTACCTTTATATTTCACTTGATAATGAAATTTACATGAAAATTCCAGAAGGATTAAAATTGCCTAAAGCATATAATAAGTCTCCAAAGATGTACTCAATGAAATTGCAAAGATCATTATAAAGTCTGAAACAATCAGGGCATATGTAGTATAATCGCCTTAGTAAGTACTTAATAAATGAATGCTATATAAATAATGTTATTTGTCCATGTGTTTTTATTAAGAAAACAGAATCGGAGTTTGTTATTCTCTCCATTTATGTTGATGACATTAATCTCATTGGAACCCCTGAAGAGATTCAAAAGGCGATTGAATATCTAAAAAAAGAACTTGAGATAAAAGACCTTGGAAAGAAAAAACTTTGTCTAAGTCTGCACATTGAACATTTAGCAGACAGAGTTTTTTTCCACCAATTTGCCTACACTGAGAAAATCTTAAAATGATTTTACAGGGACAAAGCACATCTATTAAGTACTCCAATGGTTGTTCGATCACTTGAAGTGAAAAAAGATCCATTTCGACCTCTCGAAGGGGATGAAGAACTTCTTGGTCCTGAAGTACCATATCTCAGTACTATTGGTGCACTTATGTATCTTGCTAACGCAACCAGGCTTGATATAACATTTTCTGTTAATTTACTCGCAATGTATAGTTCATCTCCAACGCTAAGGCATTGGAACGGTATCAAACATATTTTGAGATACCTAAAGGGTACCATTGATATGCGTTTGTTTTATACTAACAACGGTTGTGCAGACCTTATTGGTTATGCAGATGCAGGTTATTTATCATACCTATATAAAGCTCGATTTCAAATAGGCTATCTATTTACATACGGAGGAACTGCTATATCATGGCGATCTACAAAACAGTTTATTGTTGCTACTTCTTCAAATCATGATGAAATAATAGCAACTCATTAAGCAAGTAGAGAATGTGTGTGGTTGAGATCAATGATACAGTTTATCAAAGAAAAATGTGGCCTGGAAAATGATGTCAAAGTACCCACAGTTATATTCAAAAACAATGTTGCGTATATAGCTCATTTGAAATGTGGCTTCATAAAAGGAGACAGAACGAAATATATTTCATCAAAATTACTCTTCACACATGATCTTCTGAAGAATGGTGATATTGATGTACAACAAGTTCGTTCTAGTGATAATCTTCCAGATTTATTCACAAAAGCATTACAACATCAACTTTTGAGAAGCTTAGATATAAGGTTGGAATGAGTCATCTCAAAAATATCAAATGAAGTTTTCATCAGGGGGAGTAAAATACGTGCTACACTTTTTTTCCTTAACCAAGGTTTTGTTCCACTGAGTTCTCCTGGTAAGGTTTTTAATGAGGCAGCACTCAAAACATATTACCAGATGTTTGTACTCTTTTTCCTTCACTAGGCTTTTTTCCATTGGGTTTTTCCTAGTAAAGTTTTTAATGAGCCACAACATCTATAGATATTGAAAATAACTATATATATATTTGTTCTTTCACTAGAATTTCTTTTTTCACGTGAACATCCAAAGGGGAGTATTATGAAAAGTAGTTGTGGATATCCATTTTTATGGACCCACCAGACAAGTTGCTCAACTTGCTTCTTTTTTTTATGGCTATAAAAATGGTAATTCTTTGGGATGTAAGAACACAAAAAAAAAAATACGAGCAAAATTCTCTCATCTCTCCTTTCTTTTTCTCTTACTCTCTACTTCTTATTTTGCTAAGTTAGTTTATTTTATAACAAATATTATATTATTTTCTATTTTCGTTTTTGGTTCAATATGGATAATATTATATTGAGTCCGAAGCCAAAAAGACAATTTTTTCTACAAAAATGCATAAAGGATCACTCATATTTTGAAATAACCAAAAGGAATAAATTGCAGACACTATAACGATTTAGTAAAAAAAATTAACACCGCTAACTTTTTTTAAAACATTCCTGCAATTGCAACGATTTTACAAAAAAAAATAATTAAAAACATCGCTACAACTGCAGCAATTTCCAACAAAAGGCAGCCCAATAGCGACTTTACATAACATGATAAACCAACAAATAAAATAAGATAAAGGAACAATCAACAGTTTTTTAATATTCGATGGAGTTCACAAGTAGGGCAATAATGTGAAGTTTTAAGACTTTTTTCAGATGAATGAATTCATCTTAATTTTGCTTATATGTAATGTCAATAATATAAAGAATATAAAGAATACGAGTTAAAATCTTCGTAGAAATGGAGTTGGCCAAAGAATTACTTCGTTCACGTCCTTTCATGATGTTTCAACCATTTCTTAAAATTTTTTCATTGTCACTTCTGTAGATACATCATAATCTCGCATGTAACACTTGATTCCGACCCCTACTTTTTTTTGACATGCAAAGGAAAATAATTTGAATATAAAATTAAGAAAGCGATAACTTCAGTGCATCACATCCATCGATGATAACTTCTTATCTTCTATTTTTAGAGAAGAATTTTCAAAGGTTTTTTTTGTGGAGATAATTAACTTGGGCCAATGTATTAGTGAATCTACTATTAACTAGGGCGAAGGACGATGATTATTAAGACACGTACGAGGCAGCTAGATTTTCGGGTCTGGTCAATAGGGGCAATCCTAAATTTAAATGTCCAAATAAAAATCGTGTCAATTTTAAGTGTTTTGTAAGTATTCAACCTTTTTAAAATGTACAAGAAATTAAAAAGGAAGAAAAAAAGAATTTGTTTTCTTTTTTTTAAAAAAATCAGATATTATTATTAAGACACGTACGAGGCAGCTAGATTTTCGGGTCTGGTCAATAGGGGCAAGTCTGGTCAATAGGGGCAATCCTAAATTTAAATGTCCAAATAAAAATCGTGTCAATTTTAACTGTTTTGTAAGTATTCAACCTTTTTAAAATGTACAAGAAATTAAAAAGGAAGAAAAAAAGAATTTGTTTTCTTTTTTTAAAAAAAAATCAGATATTGTTTGTTTATACCTACAGTGAACCTCCTTCGGCGAAAATTTATACTATTTATACATAGTTAAAATATTTTTTTATGTATATATAATAGATGTTGAGAAGGGGAGCCTTGAAGTAACTGGTAAAGTTGCTGTCATGTGACCAGGAGGTCACGGGTTCAAGCCTTGGAAACAGCCTCTGGCAGAAATGCAAGGCAAGGCTGTGTACAATAGACCCTTGTGGTCAGGCCCTTCCCCGGACCCCGCGCATAGCGGGAGCTTTAGTGCACCGGGCTGCCCTTTTATATAATAGATGTTGAACCCCATTCGGCTAGTTCATGTGTGTAATTTTTCAGATTTTGAACCCCTTTACTAAATATTCTGGCTCCACCACTGACTAGAAGACTGTAAAACATATACCATGAAATAATATGTCATTCTTTTTAGGACTAACTAAAAAAGAAACATCAATATAACATAAATTAAGACAAAAAAAATATGTCTTATATCCGTATTTATGTAAGTTACTTTTGTAAGTTTGTTGCCTTCCGAGAAACAAAAAGGCCATTTTAATTAAGACCGTAAAATAAATGAATTTGAGTTTTATATATATATTGTTGATATTTATTGGTAATCAGTCTTCTTTAAATATAAGATTTGTAATTTTAAAAATAAAATAGGTTATCGTATATTAACAAGTAAAGATTTTGTTGATATAAAACTTCCTTAGACTCATGACAATCAGTGTTGGAACCCATCCTTCTTTTTTTTCTGTTTAAACCACTATTATGGTTGGGTTAGGTTTCGATCCTAATCATTTTACTGCATCCAAAGAGATTACAAAGATGCAATTAGTATTCATTGGCTGAAAAATTACACTATTCATATTTCTTAAATATAAACATACTATATGTTCAAAAAAATTGACTTCTTATGTTTACTTCTTCTTTTTTTTTAAAAGTTAATTCTCTTAGTAAAAATCTTATTTACGCTACTATTACTATTATATAACTTAGATATAACATTGAAAACACACTACCACAGTGTTGTGTCTTGTTGGAATTATTTGGAAGTTCAAAAATTGATAAGGAAATATATATTATTTTAACTATGGTTAGAATTTTGGTTTGGCTAATTATCTTTCACTAGATAACAAACGAGACATATTGTAATAATAAATTATTTTTTAGCGGCAATATTTATAGGTGGCTTGGCGCAAAAACATTTAGCTTGAGTTAATATTTTATATTTAGAGTTGCTAAATACATATAGAATATTGATTATAATTACTCATTTATTACTATCGTTAAACACAATATTGAGGCAATTATATTATGCCGCTAAATCCTGTAGTGTTTTAAACATAGACACATATTTTCCATCCAAATAAAAAAAATCTTGATTCACTCCCTTGGCTCCTTTTCTTTCGTTTTCCATACTATTCTTCTTTTTTTCTCATTTTGGGTTAGATACCTATTTGAAGATTGATTGATTAGAATTCATGCCTGAAGATTTCATTTTAAGGATAAAATATTTTTTTATTAAAGACAGACTTTATTTTTAATAGTAGAATGAATGAATATTACTTGCCATCTCACGATAATTTTTGGTGATTTCCTCCGGTTGAATTGTCAGTTTTTTATTCTTTTGTAGCTAGAGGAAAATTGCCAAGTTTCTATATAACAAGAAAATCCCTTAATTGATGAATTTAAGATTTTAAATTAGCGGTGCAAAGTATCATTGAATTAACTACCACTCTCTAAGTCTCTATAGTAATGACAATATAAGAGCCAATTTATAAAAAAATTACACATTTTAATTGTGCACCTACATGTACTTTTTTTATTATATTCTATAGAACAAACAAAGAGTGAGATAGGCCATGTGCACCCACATGTACTTTTTTTATTATATTCTATAGAACAAATAAGAAACAAAGAGTGAGATAGGCCATTCAATTTGATTTGATAATTAGGACTATATAGAGGGGGAAATAATCCTCATTGTAATAACAAATGACAAAACTAAAAGAAATTGCAACTTATTATTCTTTACAAGGATTTATAAAATAAGGTTTTATCAAGACGAGGAACAATTGGCAGTTTAAAATTCAATGGAGTCCACAAGCAAGGCAATAATATGAGGTTTTAAGACTCTCTCCGGATGAGTATATCCATCATGATTGTGTTTATATGTAACGTCAATAATACGAGCAAGATTAAGAATACGAGTTAAAATCTCTGTAGAGACACAAATTGGTCTAAAAATTCCTTCATTCACATCCTTCCATGCTGTTTCAGCCATTTGTTGAAATTTTTCCATTGCTACTTCAGTAGATACACCATAGTCTCTCATGTAACACTCGATTCCTGTTGCAATTTGACCCCTACTTTTCTCTACCTATAAAGAAAAATAAATTTGAATATTATAAGCTTTAATTAATATTGCTTCAATATATAGTTATTTTCAACAATTAATTCGATCGTAATTCCCTACCTCGTATGTGGCTATGTCATCAATTACTCGACATAATGTCACATTAGCTTCAAGAATTTTAGGATTTTTTCCCAACCATTCGAAATGATGCTCAGTAGCAGACTTCATTCCCAAATAAGATGTTGTAGTGAGCAAGTAATAAGTGCTAGTTGCTAAAGCATTACTTAGGTACTCAGAAACAGGTGGCATATATCCTTCAATAAACCATTTGGCCTCCACGTTATAATTCCTCACTATTTCTTTCATCTATAACACCAAAAAAAAGTAAGTGTTAGTAAAATAGTAATTTGAATATATATATATTTGCTATATAGTTAGGCCGCTCAAACGTACTCTTTCTTTTGCATGATAGACAACATGAGATCTTCCATCCCTAGACAATACGTTTTCATAATCCTTGTAAAGATCAAGAAGAGCTTTATAACTGATTTTCATGTAATCAGGGAGTCGATCAATTTCGTTAATATCCCATCTGCAAGGTGATCACAAAGCTTAGGAATATTTATGCATTTTAAAAGATCGTAAATATAACTTTTCATGGTTTTGTCAATTTCATACCTTTGTATGGCATCCGTGTATATGTCAAGTTCTTTAACTATACCATAAGAATCGAAGGTGTCATCTACAATTGAAATGATGGCTATAGTCTTAGCAAGCATGACTCGAGCTTGAGAATATTGAGGCTCAAAATACACTCCAATTGTCCAAAAATAGCATTCAACTGCTCTATCTCTAGCATATGAAAGTTTTTTCGCGAAATCCAAATCTTTCCACCACCTTGATACTTCAGCAAGTTCTTGTTTATGCAACATTTGGAGTAAGTTGAAATCCAATTTGGCAAATCGAAGCAACACATCGTTCTTTGATTCCTCCTTTTCATAGATTGAGGATATGAAGAATTGAGTTTCTACTCGAGGAATGCCCTTGTGCAAAGATTGCTCAAGGGCATGTGTCACTTGCTCTTTAAGAGGAGAGTTCAAATGTGGAGACACGGACTCAAGATAAGTAATGGAGAAAGCGAGTGCATCTTCTAAAATGTCTTCACCATGTGTCCTTACATGTGAAGCTTCATACAAGTTCAATAATCCTAAGACATCACTAACAAGTGATTCCTTGAATTTGCCATTTCCATCTTGGAATTTGCTGAAAATTTCTGTTTTTGTTTTCAAACGGACAATATATAATTAGGCTTCTTTCAAATATACAACAATTATAAACAACATGAAACTCGTGATTTATGATGATGGACTTACTAGGAGAGATGTTGTAACCGTGTTGCCTTAGTAATCGAAATTGAAGAGCACAAGTGCATAAATCATTATAGTCATCATCACCCTCGAATTTTGAATTTTCATTATAAATACTATCCAAAATATCATCGATTTCTTTCTCAAAGTGGTACACTATGCCAAGACGTTCAATAACGTCAATCAAATTCAATGTCTCAACCAATTTCCTTCCACTAGCTAACAACATACTCCTTGTTTCTTCCTTCAATGCTTCAATCTCTTGAGCATACTTTTGTGCTACCTATAAATATATTCAAAAGCCAAAAATATCAAACTACATTTTTTTGAAGAAACTATGAACAAAAAAAATGATGAATATTAATTAATTACGCGATTGTCTATGGAGAAAGAAAGGAAACGATCGCCCCATAGACTTGGAGAGAAGTTGGCAACGGGACGAATGATCTTCTCTTCTTCAACTATAGCTAAGGCCATTGTTGGAACAAATAATAAGAGTATTTTTTTTTTTAGTTCTAAGGAAGAATGAAAGAAACTCTCAAGTTGATGACATAAATGGTAGGCAAGGGACAAGTATTTATAGTGGTAAGAGACACATAACCAAAAATGCATAGAACTTCAAACTCTTTAAGCAAGTGTAGAAAAGTACTACATTTCCAATTGGGAAAAAGGCATAATACACCGTTAAACTTTGTTATTTAGAGTTTGATATATCTCTTATTATAAAAGTAGTTCATATATATCTCTATTATTATAAAAGTGACACACATACACCCGTCCATTACAAAAATGACATATCTTTTCATCTAACCGGAGTGAAAAAATAATTTTAATTTTTAAAATAAATAAATAAAAAATCATGTAGGGGTATATATAATTTTTTTCACACATGAATTATATTTTGACTTCTTTGATTATCACTATTTGAGTTTCTTAGTCATATTTTATTTTTTTAATTTCATTCTTTGGTATAAAAATATGAGAAATGAAAAAGAAACAAGCGTGAATGGAAAAGGCAAAAAAAACTTAAAACTAATATATTTTGGCTATATTATAATTTAAAATATTTTTTTTGCAGCTATATTTTAATTTAGTTTTTGTATTTGTAAAATAAAAATTGGGGCATCTATAATAAAATTTACAAGAAAAATAGTGAAAAAACAAATTTGACCATCGAAATAATAAATTCAAACTAGCCATTGAATAAAAGAATTAAAAAACAAAATATCTATAAGAACGATCAAATACACCCCTACATGGATTATTTTTTAAAATAAAAAATTAATTTAAAATTAATTTTTTTCACTTGAGTAAAATGGTATATGTGAGTCACTTTTGTAACAGTAGGGTATATATGAGTCATTTTTATAACGATGGTATATCAACTCTAAATAACAAAGTTGAGGGTATATCATATCCTTTTCCCTTTCATCAAATATTAGTACTTTCTCCGTTCACGTCTAGTTGTCCAAAAATCGATTTTCACTTTACATAATAATTAGAAAAGACAAATCAATTCCCAAGATCTAATATTATACATCAATTAATATGGGTATTCTATATAATACTCATATAAAACATTGTTTCTCAAGATTGTGTAAAGTCCAAAGTGGACTTGTTTTTACGATGTTTACATTTGATGACGTTGTTTTTATGATAATTTGTTATAAATATCGAGAAAATCTTTATTTCTCGACATTTATTTCAACTGTCACTAAATAAATATCATCGTATTTCTACTTTCTTTTTGTGAGTAAAACTTAACGGAGGGAGTAAGAAACAATTTGATTTTAATTAAAAATTTTAATGGGAAAAAACTCAAATATGTCACCGAACTTTGAGAAAAGAATCTTTTATGTCATCCGTTAAATGTTTGTTTCATCAATTCCATTGCAGCTTGAATAAAGGTTTATCTATTCCATTATTTTTCAACTCCGATTTTGCAAAATCACACAAACAACTTTTAACATTTTTCTATTGAAGTTTTGAATCAAATGTACTATTTTTGCTTCTTCTTCTTTAAGAACACCAAGAACATATAAAGAACTTTAAATTTTCAACTTCTTCAATTTTTCGCGAAATCACCTCAAATTTCAATAGTAACATCTCTTTGAGATGATATCAAAACTCAATATATTTTAAACTCGTATTCAACCTAGCCCAACAAGACATTTGAAATGGGCAATAAAACAGGCTTCCCTGATGTTGTTGTGAGCAAGTAATAAGTGCTAGTTGCTAAAGCATTGCTTAGGTACTCAGAAACAGGCGGCATATATCCTTCAATAAACCATTTGGCCTCCACGTTATAATTCCTCACTATTTCTTTCATCTACAAATACCAAACATATAAATTCATCTGTTAGAAAATCGTAAATTGATTATTTTGTTTATAATCAATAAAAGGTGCGGTTTAACATTATTTTAAATTGCTCAGACATACTCTTTCTTTCTCGTAATAAACAACTTGAGATCTTCCATCGCTTGACAATTCATTTTCATAATCTTCATAGAGATCTAAAAGAGCTTTATAACTAATTTTCATGTAATCAGGAAGTTGGTCAATTTCATTGATATTCCACCTACATTAAGGTAACAAAAACCAATGTTAGTGTATACATTCATAAAAATAATAGGGAGGAGCTTTTCCTTAATTATTACCTTTGAATGGCATCCGTGTACATGTCAAGTTCTTTAATTATACCATAAGCTTCAAAGGTATCGTCAACAATTGAAATCATACCAATAGTCTTAGAAAGCATGACGCAAGTTTAAAAATATTGAGGCTCAAAATACACTCCAATTGTCCAAAAGTAACATTCAACTGCTCGATCTCTAGCATATGGAAGTGTTGTTATGAAGTCCAAATCTTTCCACCACCTTGATACTTCAGCAAGTTCTTGTTTGTGCAACATTTGGAATAAGTTGAAATACAATTTGACAAATCTAAGTAACACATCATTCCTTGATTCCTCCTTTTCGTAGATTGAGGATATGAAGAATCGAGTCTCTACTCGAGGAATGCCCTTGTGCAAAGATTCCTCAAGGGCATGTGTCACTTGTTCTTTAAGAGGAGAGTTCAAATGTGGAGACGCGGACTCAAGATGATTAGTGGAGAAAGCAAGTGCATCTTCTAAAATATCTTCACCACGAGTCCTTACATGTGATGCTTCATACAAACTCAATAATCCTAAGACATCACTAGAAAATGACTCCTTGAATTTCCCATTCCCATCTTGGAATTTGCTGAAAATTTTTGGTTTTTTTTTCAAACAGACAATATATAATTAGTCTTGTTTCAAACGGACAATAATTATAAACAACATCAAACTCGTTCTTGAGGGCCCCTTTCACCATAGACAAGCGTGAGATCAGATACAGAGGATAGACTGGACTTACTAGGAGAGATATTATAATCGTGTTGCCTTAGCAATCGAAATTGAAGTGCAAAAGTGGATAAATCATTATAATCTGACCCTCTAAGTTTGCATTTTCATTGTAAATCCGATCCAAAATGTCATCAATTTGTTTCTCAAAGCGGTAGGCTATGCCAAGACGTTCAATAATGTCAATCAAATTCAATGTCTCAGCCAATTTCCTTCCGGTATCTAACTGTTGGAGGAGGAAGCACTACAACTAAAGTTTGATATGATAATAAATAATGAAAATAAATTGGACACGAGAATTTTACGTGGAAACCCTTCAAACAGATAAAGGAGAAAAACCACGAGGTAGAAGGATCTTACTATGATAATATGGGAGTACACTGCTCTCAAATACAGGGAGAAAACAACAATTAACATTTCTCTCTTGTAAAAGGAACAACTCACTACATAGGACACTCAAGACTACAATATTTATCTTAGTGTATAACTCTCTTTGTGTTCTTACTCTTTTGGATTGTATTTTTTTTGTGGGATAATTTAAATGAAGGCAAGAGGCCCTCTATTTATAAGAAACTAAAAACGCGTAAAATCCGCATAAATTCTGCGTATTGCACCTCCCTTTTTGACTACGCATTCAAAACGCGTTTTGTTCCCTTTTTTACTACGTGTTTTGTAGTATTTGACTATCTTACATTCTCCCACTTGAAGATTTAATTGTCAATTAAGTCTTCACACCATCCTTTCTCCCTCTAACAATGGTATCAGAGCCCTCGGTTATTCTGTCTGTTTTATGCGAAGGTACTATCTGTGAATAATAAAATTCGGTGAAAAGTACTATTCACGAGAATAGTAAATTTCGGTGACGGTGCAGTTTGCCACGATTGTTCACAAAAATATTCAGAAACGATCTAAAAGGGAGAAGGTGCCCGAGCTCCTCCAGTAATTGGGTAGAAAGAATGGTGTGAAAACTTAATTGATTCTCAATTAAATCTTCAAGTGGGAGAATGCAAGATAGTCAAATACTACAAAACGCGTTTTGAACGCGTAGTCAAAAAATGAACAAAACGTGTTTTGAACGCGTAGTCAAAAAGGGAACAAAATGAGTTTTGAATGCGTAGTCAAAAAAGGGAGGTGCAATACGCAGATTTTACGCATTTCTAGTTTCCTATAAATAGAGGGTCTCTTTCCCTCATTTAGATTATCCCACAAAAAAAAATACAATCCAAAAGAGTAAGAACACAAAGAAAGTTATACACCAAGATAAATATTGTAGTCTTGAGTATCTTCTTTGGTAAGTTGTTCCTTTTACAAGAGAGAAGTGTTAATTGTTGTTTTCTTCTTGTATTTGAGAGTAGTGTACTCCCATATTATCGTAGTAAGATCCTTCTACCCGTGGTTTTTCCCCTCTATCTGTTTGAGAGGCTTTCACGTAAAATTCTCTTGACCAATTTATTTTCATTATTTATTATCATATCAAACTTTAGTTGTAGTGCTTCCTCCCCACGACAAGTAGTTGCCTGCAGATAAACTCGTTAGCGGGGAATAACAACGACTAGCAGTACGATGAAATCTGAGAAAAAGGCTGGACTAATTTCTTTCATTCTGTTGATCCAATAATAGTATATTGTTTTCTATTTTCGTTTTTGGTTCAATATGGATATTATTATAAATTAGATTAATACTAATTATTCAACTAATTTGATTGATTGATACGAGTTTGATTTATTGTTACGGTAAATTGATAAAACAATAGTTAGTCCAGTGGCTATTTTTGCTAGCATCTTCAATAGCTATAACAAAAATTGAGATAACATATTGATGATTATCAAGAAAATAAGATGTTACAAAATTTATATTCATCACATTTAATGTGGGGTCATTTGGATGCCGGCTGAAGTAACAGAGAAATTAGTAATACATAAATTAATTAGGTAAGATTTAGTATAATTATTCCAAAAATATGTCTTTCAAAAGTAGTTCTTTCATATATTAATTCAAAAAATAATCATAGATAAATACGAAAAGAACTATTAACATGGACTATCAAAAAATAGTTGCTTCTTCTCTCCTTCCTTAGCTTAATTTTGTTTTTTTAAATATAATTGAGTAAGATTTAGTATAATTATAATTATATTTCAACCGCTAATGCTGACTTGTAGAGTCTACTTTGATGGCACACGAGAGTGATGTTTGGATTATTTTGTGTCCAATATCTCGATTGATTAATATTATAGGATATTCAATATCTTTCAGTAGTATAAGTATAAGGTAATTCTATTTATTATGATTTGTATATATGGAAGTAACCATCTAGTATATTTGCTTCTACACCAAATTAAATCTGAAATCTCATGATTTTCAACCTACTTTATTACTCTTTTCTCTTATTTTCTTCATTCCTTCATAACAGATTATTGAAAGTCACTGAGGATGAAAAATCAACGATTGACTGCTAAAGATTTTAAATAAAGCATTAGTAGCTTTGTGGAAGAGAAAACCTTTGATACTTAACTAGGTCACTCCATTGAATGCTAGGCGTTTGGATAATTGAATTTTTTTATAAAAACTAGTTTAGTAGTAGTTTTTGATAGATAAAATTTTCATTTGAACATAAATTTTGCTTGAAAAAAATTTTTGAAGTTATGCAGTGACAAATATTATTTCACTTGAAATAATATATTTCAGTCAAAAATTATAGTTTAATATTGACAAACAAGAAGCTGGAATAGCTCAGTTGGTTAGAGCGTGTGGCTGTTAACCACAAGGTCGGAGGTTCAAGCCCTCCTTCTAGCGTTGTGTTTTCATTTATTTATTTTTATGGGAAAAAATGATGACCAAATAACAAATATTATTATTTATGAAAAATATTTAATTTCAATTACAATACTTCTACTAAACAAATGGTTTCAATGTTAGCCAAACCATGTACAAAATGTTATGACATGTTATTTTATTTTATTTTTTTTGTTGGATAACCATTTAGTGTCGAAAGTATACTAGTTCAACTAATTCATATTTGCATCGGTAGACCAGCTAAGGGGGTAAAATGATCACTTTTAAGAGTATCTTTTATTCTTGTGCTCAAATTAAAGACTTCTAATTAAGAATAAAGAAATTTTAATCATTCCACGATACATGTTATAATTTACTACTCCCTTTGTTTCACTTTATTTGGTACTATTGTCTAACTAATCCATTCTAAGAAGCATCTTGTCCATTAAAGAGTCAAACTAAAGAGTTTTATTTTCATTAAGATGATAGATTGAGGAAATGTCAAAAAAATGGTGAAAGTTTGATTGACTAAAAAGTTCCAGTCCAGGCCCAAGCCCACAGCTGTAACTAGAAATGACCCCAAGTAGCCACTTTTACAGATTGTATGAATGATTGTTTCGTATCGCTTCGTAATATATTGTTGATAATATATTATATTGATGAATATAATGTTTGAATAGATTATATCTTTTATTATTATTTCATAATGGTCGCATCGAAAAATGATAGATAGACCTCTAAACTTGCCATTCAAAAGAATAATTACTATTGACATGATACATAAATGATAGATACGCATCTTAACTTGACTTCAACATGCAACTAAACACTTCAACTTTGAGGATCCACATCCAAGCACTTCAACTTGTCTTCTCTGTGTTAGTTGAACACTCCAACTTATAAGATGATCTAAAATTTATGTGTCACGTCAACGTCGGATATCTATGAGACAAAGTGAGAATAAGTTAAGATGTATAGATGTACATTTTCAAAGTTAAAGAATTTAATTATTAAATGAGACTAAGTTAAAATATCTATCTATATATTATCTCATTATTATTTCCATTTGAAATTTTATAATACCTACATTCATGCCTTCTTTTAATTAAATTCTAATATAGTGTGCTCTAGTTCGATGTCAATTTTTCCAGAATCTTCGCCTTTCACTTAAGCTGCGTAGAAAGCCAAAGCCAATTTCAAGGAACAGTGAAGCTTCATGGGGTCTTTTTGTCCTAAATACTTTTGTCCTTCCGTCTTTTCCACTGTTTTTTATTTGAAATGAAAACCTTTTTTATCTTCTATCCTTGGACATTTTATTCTTCAATTATGTTTCTTCCAAAAATACAAAATAAAAAGAACAACACTTTGTGGTCCTTCACTTAATTCAATTCCATTCCATTTTAATGAAAATATGAACAATTAGTATTTCGACGTACATTTTACTTAAAGATCTCTTAAAGTTACCCTACTTTTTGTATATATAAAAAATTATACCTTATCAAAAGGGAGTGTACATAATCAGAGACATTATATAACACCTCCGTAATAGCCATTCTTTGTAACAATACTTTATTTTAATGATTATATTTTATTTGTTTAGATTGATTTTTCATGTGACGTTGTAGTATATGTTTTCTATTATATAGCAATCAAAAAAATCTAAACAAAGATATTATAAGAAAAAAAATTGACTATATTAAATTTCGAACCTAATAACTCAAATTGTCAGCAAATATATTAATATTTCAAACACATAAAATTCAAATCATGTATCTGTCTTTGTAAGTGATAAAGTACTCCCTCGATCCCAAATTACATGACATGATTGAAAATTCAAGAATCAATCAAAAAAAATGATTAATATATTATTAAATATTTTAAATTATTAATTATTATAATTTATAGTACTTGTTACTTTTTTTCTATGTTCGAATTCACGTCAAAACTTAAAAGATTTGGATTTTGAGATTTCAACTCTGTTGTATAAATTGAACCATGAAAGAGTAGTTAAACAAGTGATATAAAGGCCACTTAAACAATCGTGTACTTGGGAGCCCCGAGACTTCTTTATAGATACAGTAATTTTGGTAGAATCGTAAGTACTCATTCATTTTTAATTAGAGATTTTGGGTTTAAGTTCTCCTGAATACGAAATCGTGTTTGTTAGAAAATGTTTTATCATTAATATGAGACTTTTCAATGCGAATTTAAATTTAATCAAATTTCAATGTGGGAGCCGAAACACCGAATGAAAAAAAACCAAAAGTGATATAAAGCCAAGGTAAATAGATAAGGATAATTAACGAAAAAAAAATTTAAAAAAAAATGGATAAGGATAGTAGTTGACAAGTGTCATACCCTATGGCCTTATACCAACATTTTCAAAATCAACACTTTGATCCAAAATATTGTCCCTCCAAAACCACACACTCCATTTTCCCTTTTTTCCTTTCCCCTGTCTTCTTCTTCTTCTTCTTTCCTTCAAACTCTTCTTTCACCTTTTTTGCCCAATTCACTTGTACCTTGTACACTATTTGTTGTTGTTTTTTCTCTGCTGCAATGACAGTAGCAGAGTTTATTCCTTCTTCTTCTACTTCTTCATTGACTAAAAAGGCCAACTTTTATTCATCACAACTTTCTTATGTGTCAACTAAAATCTCCCATCAACGCCGATTAAGCGTTAGACCTTTATCAAGAACTCATAATTATTCTCAAATATGTTGCTCTGTTACTTCCAAGTATGTTGTTATTTACTCTGTGTCAATTTATATGACTTACTTTTCATTTTACTATACCTCGAAAAGAATGTGATGTTTCCTTTATTAGAAACAATTTAACTTTGAACTTCTCATTTTACGCACAAATATCTATCATGCGCACAAATAAATTGGGACGAGGGAATATAAATTTACTTTACAATTGTGTTTTTGATTTGGTTACCTTAATTGATGTTGCAGGGAAGTTCAAGCGCCGACAGCAGTGCAGACTGATGATCCAAAGAAGAAATCAGAGTGCTATGGAGTTTTTTGTCTCACTTATGATCTCAAAGCTGTAAGTTCTTCCATAGATATACCGAAAGGCGGAGCTAGGATTTTGAATTTATGAGTTATGAATTCTAAAAAAGACAAGCTTAGTAGGTTTTGGATAAATTATTTATACATATTTAGTAGATTTTCAAACATAAATATAGGGTCTGAGATTGTGTTCTATCGAACTCGTAAGCAAAACTGTAGCTCCGACCCTGGAGTTAACTTAATGTGCAGAAAAACTTTAACACTGCCAAGTCGTGACTCGTGATCTAAGAGTTTAATGAACAAGTAATGGGGTCTATTATAAGTAGGATATATCGATAAGTAACGAGAAAAATGAGACAGGTAACCTGCTACAACAAGTTATAATACATGATGGTGTGAAAAAAAAATCAGTTTTTATAATTTGAATCCTATAACATATGGAGTAATATACTAAGAATTCTGCAGTATTTTTTTTAGTAGATTAATGTTTGAGCTGTGTTTAGGTATGCCCCGAGTCTATGTTTTAGATGATTGTAGATATATCATAGTACATTGGTTTCCGCATAAAATAAATCTTCTTAACATTTTATTTAACATGTATTAAGTCTCCCCTGTGCACATTTTTTTTAAAGAAGTGTCCAACGAAAAACTTTTAAGCATTAGGGTAGGTTGTCTACGTCACAACCCTTTGGGTGCAGTGCGGGTGCGGCCCTTCCCCTGACCAATGCGGGATGCTTTGTACACCGGGCTGCCTCATGTGATCAACTAGAACATATGGTTCAATGGTGTTTGAAATTAATGTGATAAAAGTAAAATAAACCTTGAAAATGAGTATGAGATAGTAACAAATTAGCTTGAAAATTAAACCCGATTTGCCTTGGCTTATGAAAACTATGAGTTATACATCTATGTCCTTTTCTTTTTTCTTGTGCAAAGGTGATTAATCTTAAGGCATAGACTGTCATCATCAATATCTTGATTATATTTCAATTTATCGTTGGCCTTAATATGTAAGTGTTCCGTCTCAAGAATAATCTCCCTTTTGTTCTTCTTTTTCTCCGGTTACCAGGAAGAAGAGACGTGTTCGTGGAAGAAAATGATAACTGTTTCTGTGTCTGGTGCTGCTGGGATGATTGCTAATCATCTTCTTTTCAAAGTAAGAAGCACTTAACCATTGGAAAGAACAAAATACATTCACAATTTTTTTTTATAATTTAGGAACATTCGTGGAAACAAAATATGGATAGTACTTCTGATTTGTGTAAACAGTTATATAGTCATGTGTCCTGATTATGAGAGTTTACCGAATCTATTATAATGTTGTAACTACCCATACACCGGCATATCTGCAAAATGTGACCGCTCTATTCGGTTCCTCTCTTGAAGAATTACATGTGTTATGGCCCTTGAAAGACAATGCTTCCACTGAATGATATTGTAGCATGAATCAATTATTTGACAATTTTATTGAGCATTATGGTTAAAAACACATCTGAACTATCATATTTTTCCGAGCTTCATTCCTTAACTATCAGTTGTTCCCTTTTCTTACTTGAACTATCACCATCTATGTATTAAAAGTCACTTCAACTATCAAATGTTCCATTTTTTCCCACCTGAACGTTGGTGATAGTTGAGTTGTGTTTTAATGCATAGATGGTGATAGTTCAAGGAAGAAAAGGGAATAACTGATAGTTTGGGTATGAAACTTAAAAAAAAATCGATTGTTCAGGTGTGTTTTTGACCATTAACTCTGACTTTTTGCTTGTTCTTTTAACCAGTTCATCGTAGGTGAAACTGAAAAGGTTACATCATTTGTTTTTGATATCTCAGCTTGCATCTGGTGAGGTTTTTGGGGCAGATCAGCCTATTGCATTAAGGTTATTGGGGTCTGAGCGGTCAATCCAAGCGCTTGAAGGTATATCCCCACTTTCTGTCGACCTTACTCTCTCTTCAGGATCTTTGTCTCTCTATGTAAGGTTCTAGTCCATGTGAATAAGACCTTATTAGTTTATCCTTCTTTATACAGCATAAAAGTTAACCGGTGACTTTGTTGTTCATCGCCTAGGAGCTATGTTGCTTGGATTTTCCAAAGTGTTGTATCTACCAAGAATGCAGCCGTATCTCAAACGCATCTATGAAATTGAATAGTAACAAGTAATCTAAAAACTTTGTACTACGCAACGATCATTGATCATTTAACTTGATCAAATAGAACTCGAGTTAGATTACATTGTTGACGACATAAATTGTATTTCAACAACAAATATTGCACTAGTCCGTACCCCACAATCATAAAATTTATGTGACATTGAATTCGACCTCTAGATTTGCATCTATACCCGAGTAACATAGCCTAGTAGATATACACATGCTTGTGGTCTGGCATTAAGTGTTAATGACCTTTGTAACTTTTAATTCTGGACTTGCTTTCACTTATATTCATTATCGTTATCAAGTTTCATTCCATTAGTTTTAAAAATCAAAATGACTTCTTTACTACTATATTTACTTTTCAAACCTGCTTTGATTTGATTTACTTGAGTCGAGGGTCTATTATGGAGTTCCAATTTTGGCTTATTATCAGCTGTTTATTTGCAGGAGTTGCTATGGAACTAGAGGACTCTTTGTATCCTTTGCTTAGGGAGGTGAATATAGGTATAGATCCCTATGAGGTGTTCCAGGATGCAGAATGGGCACTTCTCATTGGTGCAAAGCCGCGAGGGCCCGGTATGGAACGAGCTGGCTTATTGGACATTAACGGTCAAATCTTTGCTGAACAGGTTTCTTCTTCTTGTTCTCCTAAAATATAACGTTTTCGGGAAAATGACAAAGAGCTGTCCTTTATGGTTGGGGGTTGGTCTAAATTAGCAGCGTTAGTCCTTGACGTTTAAAAAGA
Source organism: Solanum dulcamara (assembly GCF_947179165.1). Taxonomy (NCBI): domain Eukaryota; kingdom Viridiplantae; phylum Streptophyta; class Magnoliopsida; order Solanales; family Solanaceae; genus Solanum; species Solanum dulcamara. The sequence goes on along the minus strand of NC_077237.1, from coordinate 5,365,604 downwards.
ACTGAGCAATGTTGGTTTTCGTCACATTTAAAACACATGATGATAGTTATATTTATTCGAAATGGCTCCTGAGAAGCACTTAAGCGAGCCTTTCAAACTGTGAAAAGACATCAAGACAAATTTCTTCCGATTCATTTCCCCCAGTTATTTGTTTTTGTTTTTTTTTGTCTCCTTTCAGTGCTGGTTTTCTGGTGCTGTCTGTCTACTATGCTTTTACTGCTGACCTGGTTTTTCTTAAGGTACAAATTGAGTGAATGAATTGGAAAACGTCCGTCCTGATTGTTTCTTCAGTTTAAGCAGTTCACGTGAGAAGTACGAGATATATTAAAAGACTAATACCCCAAACATAACAACAACAACAACAACATACTCAATGTGTAGTGGTATGTGGGGAGGGTAGGATGTATACAAACTTTACCCCTACCTTTGTGGGGTAGAGAGTTCGTTATGGATAGACCATCGGCTCAAACATAAGCAACTATTTTTATTATTTTCTCTAAAGTTTTATGGTTTTTGAAGTGGTCAAAAAGATGAAAATTTCAAGTCACTATTTTGCATTGTTTGTCAAATGATTACAGGGGAAAGCTCTCAATGCGGTTGCATCTCGCAATGTCAAAGTGATAGTAGTGGGAAACCCTTGTAATACCAAGTAATGAACAATCTCACTCAATTCCATCTCTCTTTTTTTCTATTTCATTCTGTTAATTTTCTAATGTATCTTTTTCTGTTCCTTTTCTAGTGCATTGATTTGTTTGAAAAATGCTCCAAACATACCAGCAAAGAACTTTCATGCCTTGACTAGGTTAGATGAAAATAGAGCCAAATGCCAGGTATATTACAGTAAAATATCTCTTTCCATGATTCATTTTGCATATGATCGTTGAACTTTATCCAATATAATAGTAAAGTCGCAAAACTACTTTTGATAGTATCTGAACTTTACCTCTATAACAGAAAAAATCACTAAATTGTGCCCACTATTACAGTAAAATCACACAACTGTATATTCTTTCTCACGTTGAAGTAACTGAACTTTATCCACTATAACAGTAAAGTCACAAAAAATTCCCACTACAACAGCAAAACCTACCAATCAAAGTGAATTATTGCTATGGTAAGTAAAGTTATGACTTTATTGTTATCGTGGATAAAGTTCAGTCACTTTAATAAAATAAAAACAAAAAAGGGCAGCCGAGTGCACAAAGCATCCCGCTTTCACACAGGGTCTGGGAAGGTCAGTGAGAAAAGTTCAGTTACTTTAATGTGAGAAAAAATATCGCGACTTTATTACTAGAGTAGGCTATGTTGCTTAGACTCTCCAAAAATGTTGTCGCACACGTCTCGGATCTTTCGAAATGCACTACTTAAGGATCTGACACGCACCGGTCAACATTTCTAAAGAGTAAGCAATATAGATATAGTAGGTAAAGTTTCAGCGACCATACATGAAATTAACCTCCCTTTTTTCATGATGAACAAAGAAGTAATTGAGACAACGTCTCATGGTTTGTGCAGCTAGCTCTAAAAGCTGGAGTCTTTTATGACAAAGTATCTAATGTTACCATTTGGGGAAATCACTCAACCACTCAAGTAATTATGTTTCATAATCAATATTTAATTTCTTCAAGCTATATCACTTCATGATTAGTTTTACTAACAACGTGGTTTAATCTATATGTTATTAGGTTCCAGACTTTTTAAATGCGAAAATTAATGGTTTGCCAGTCAAAGAGGTGATTAAGGACACTGAATGGTTGGAGGAAGAGTTCACTGAGAAAGTCCAAAAGGTAAAAATTATCAATTTCAATGTTGTTGTTGTTGTTTTTTGCAAGCACACAGGCGACCAGCTCGACTGAGAAGGGACGCTACTAAAAAAATCACTATTTTCCCACTGAATTTTCCACTGAAAAATGTTCAGTGGCTACTCCCATAAATATTTTGTCATATGGAAAAATTATGAAGTTTCCCACTACTTTAGTGAGAATCGTTTCCCACCATGCATTTTTCCAGTGAGCTTGTTCGGTGGGAAATGAGTGGGAAAATCATGTTCTAAGCACATATTTCCCACTTATTTATTCGCGGTGGAGAAAAACTTTGTTTCTAGTAGAAAGACTAGGTGGGGTATATCCCCCACCGCGGACATCCCTTTGGGATACCACACCTACTGCACCAACTCGGTCATCAATTTCAATGTCGTAAGTTACCTTTCATCTGTTTTTTCGTTAAAAAGTCTCTAATGATAACGTCGATTATTCAGAGAGGTGGTGTACTCATTCAGAAATGGGGAAGATCTTCAGCTGCATCAACTGCTGTATCAATTGTTGATGCAATAAGGTCTCTAGTTACTCCTACACCTGAAGGAGATTGGTTTTCTACTGGAGTAAGTTATGCCCCGTGCCCTTAAAGAACATATGTCTCACTAGGCATAAGTTTCATTTGTAAGAGTAAAAATTACAGACCAACTCATTTGAAGCACAAACGTGCAATTAAATGTCTTTTATATCCACTTACATGTCGATGTTAGTTTTTGGGAGTTTCTTGTTGTATAATTTTGCTACAAATGTGTAGGTATATACAAATGGAAATCCTTATGGGGTAGCAGAGGATATAGTTTTCAGCATGCCTTGTAGATCAAAAGTAAGTCTTTTTCTCCCTAAATTCCTACTTTATCTGATCTAACATTAAGCATATACTATCATAAACTCTAAAAACTTTTTATTTGCAGGGAGATGGTGACTATGAACTAGTTAAAGAAGTAATATTTGATGATTACCTTTGGAGCCGTATAAAAAAGGTACTCAGGCTCTCTTATTTCGGATTTTTGAAATGCATAAAGAGGACTTTTGCTCGTTGAGCGTTTAAACTTTTAGATGAGATGATCACATAATTAAACACATGGTTGAAAGGACGTGTTGAGACATAATAACACTTACTGAATTTTGCAGTCAGAAGATGAGTTGCTCGCGGAGAAAAGATGTGTAGCCCACCTTACAGGAGAGGTAAGTATTAAACAGCAATGAGATATATACTCTTGAAAGCTTTTGCTGCTTCTTTATCTCGGAACGGACCAAGTCAGGTTTTTTTTTCTTCGTTTATTTAGGGTATCGCCGTCTGTGATCTGCCAGGAGATACAATGCTTCCCGGAGAGATGTGAAACCACTAAAGAAACCATTTTGCAGAATGTGTTATTACAGATTATGTTTAAGAGCTTGCATAGATAAAACGATAATGTAAGTGTGTTACCACTGAGAGTGTGTTTGTGATTTATGTACCGTTGATATCAGCCTAACAAGGGAAATAAATAAATGAGACACTTTTGAAGTCACCAATCGAGTCGATTCAATGATTATAAGTTCATTCCATACTACTGGAGTGGTCCATTATAGGGTTATATACATTCTCATTATGAGAATGAACAGGCTCCTTTATGAACTACTACTCCACAGAAGAAGTTTCACCAAAAGAGTTACTAGTCAGTGACGATGCCCAAAAAGAAACTCATATAATGGCATAGGCAAATAGAGTTTTTGCACATTTTCTTTATTCCATGAATAGGATTTATACATCTCGATCGGAAAAGAATTTATGCACAATCAAAATATGTCAGGACCACTGATGGCTATTTATAGAAGAATAAGACTCAAAATTTGAAGGAGAAAAAAATATAGTAGTGATGGACGTAAAGTTGAATTACTCAATGATTTCAACTTGGTCCATCACAATAATATACAATCTCACAAGTAGGGTCTAAGGAGGGTTAGACGCAGCAAATTTCCCCTTCATGCTTCCAAATAAAACTTCACAAACAGTTGCAAATAGCATGTTCAAAGCTTCATAGCTGGAATCTTATTATGATCCAATCACTTGATTGCAACACTCTACTTTTATATAACTAAACCACCCAAAAAAAAAAGGCAAAAAAGGGGGGAGGGCGGAACTATTCTCCTACACATATGCAGTATCAAGTCTTAATTGAGATCCAAATAAAAGACCTGAGTATTTGTGTGATAACATCCACCTCGAGCTTCAGTATGATCAAGTCTACTATAGTGCTGAAAATCCTAACTAGCACAGACTATGGTTCCAATTCTGACGCTCATCAAAAGCATTAGGAACGAAAAAAATATATAATAGAACCAGCCTTTGAAAATCGTCGAAGTAGTCTTTCCTGGATGAATGCTATTAAATGATTCCATGGCAGAGTCACCACTACTACCCCGTGACAGGCCAAAAGATAGGATAATGTTGTAATCCCCATGCTTGCCAGCAGCAGACATGTCTCTAATTTGAATTAAATCAGCAGTGACCTGCACTGAACTAGACAATGAATTCAGACGGAGAATTGCATCTTTTGTAGGGAACTCTGAAGCAAATGCTGGAGGAGCATGAATATTGCCCAACATCTGGCTTGCCTTCTTCATAAATGGATACTGGCAATCTGCAATATTGAAAAGCAAATAACAAATATTAAGGGAAAAGAAGCCCGATTACCAGAAAAGTTAAGACTAAATTACTGGTGCAAGGACAAATAGCAAATATCCAATGGGTAACAAGTCAAAATAGTCTCATCATTACCTGATCCAAATTTAGTTGGTACCAGTTTAGAGGACGATGCAAAACCATTCTTATCTTCACCAAGCCCTTCATTGGGCGCAATAGGTTGCTTAGTTACGTCGCCAATATCCTTCTACATAATAGAAAGCATAATATGTAAGCCTCAGCATGACCACTAGGACAGCTAAGAGAGAACAAAGCAGGAAAATAAAGCTAGTACCTTATCACCCAGCAGTGCTTGATCCAGAATTTGATCATCATTTCCAAAGAAAACTGAAGGATCAAAACCCATATTCTGGAAGTCATCATTTGCATCAAAGTAAGTCAGGTATTCCTCAAGCATGTCGAAATTAGAGCTGTCAACCTCAACCGGATTTGAAAGATCATTAGCTTCGAGGAAAGCTTCGCCATTAAATTGGAGGTCATCAGTCCCATTTACAATTGGTTCATTCAGCAAGTAATCCCCATCTTCAGAGTACATGTTCTTGCTTGATTCACCAATATATTCATGATTGACTTGATCGGCATCAAAATTCTGTTTAACAGCTAGATCAATTGGTTTAATCTCATCAGGTTGCTGCAGCCAATTTTGTGTATCAGAGGAGTTATTCGTCTCCTCCGTACTTCCATTTTCACCATAAGAACAGTCCAAAGGAAGACCAGCACCAGCCTCAGCTGTGCCGGTCCCAAGAATCTGGGGGCAAGAGAAGAATTACCAGAAATCAGAACAAATAGGTTATACCTTTCTTGTAGGATTCTACAAAATTTCACCCGGACTAAATTTCAAACAAGGACTGTACACCTTGTCAAATAATAATGTTTGGTACATTTGTAGAGTAACAGTCATCTGTTGGTTGCGGCTGCATGCTAACTTCTTAGAGTGATTACTCTAAATGACAACTACAAGCGATTATTAACATATAGAGATATAGCAAAGTGAGAGTCGGCTTCGCCGCTAATACAATACTTACGAAGACTATGGAAGTTGTCAAGCTAGAACAGTTTATGCAGATCATGAGAGAGAGACACAGAGAGTTGGGGGCAGAAAGAAAGTGAACTGGCTTTCCACATCACCAAGACATGCAGAAATCAAAAGGGTAATACCATATTCATCTGTGACAAATACCTGGTCAAGTTCCTTTGCATCTAAATAAATATCATCACCAAATACAAATTCCTCAGCAGTCTCATCCTTCGGAAGCACTTGTAAATCATCATCCTCCCATTCCTCCTCTATAAAAGGTGCCCCATACTGTTCCCCGTTCTTCGGCCCTGCACCACTCTTCTGGAAAACTCTGCATAAAACGAATGCATCCTTCCACCAAAAAAGAGAAGAAAATCAGAAAAGGTAATAAAACTATGTAGCAAATTACATGAACAGGAAAATATGCCCCCAAAAGGGGAAAAAATAACCCCACAAGCACTCACAAACAAGGGCAAGGGAGTAGAAAGAAAATTTGCATTCACTCTCTCCATTTGACCACTTACCTTCAGCATCTTTCTATTTCCCTCCAGAAGTAGCTTTGAGGGAACAGGATAAGGACGTGAGATGCTTATAAATTTTACACAAATTGAAAAAAAGTCACTAACCTCCAAAAACAAACATGATTATATACAAACACCCTTCATAAGAATACAGAATAAAAGATAAAACGAAAATAAGAACCCTCACCTGAGGAATTCCAGCTCTATCTAACGCCTCATCAATCAGTCTGTACTCATGCATCACCCAATTAGTCCTCTGACCCTTCGGAGCACGACCACTGTGATAAACTAGAGTCTTCTTCATCCCAACAACCTGAGACTTATTACGATGGACAGCCCTATCCTTTCCGGTTGTCTTCCAGTAGCCTTTTTCTGTCGCTCGGTTGGTCCTTGCTCCATTACCATACTTCTTATCAAGAACACTAAAGAAGTACCACTCCAAATCTCTTGTTTTCAACCTTGACATGCCTAAGGAACCATAACATTACACTAAGCTTACAATATAACTCAAGTATCTAACAATCAACTCAGCCAATGCAATTTTTACTAAATGGAAATAAGCTTTAAACTTTGGCAACATAAAAGAACTATGATAAAATAGGTAGCAGTCAGAATATATACATATACACGATTGCACACGCAGTTCTGGATGAAGAATTGAACTATACTGTGACTCAAATCGAACGAAAGGAACAAGAATACGTTCTTTTTTATCAGGAAAGTAAAAAATTAATAATTAACAAGTAGAACAAGCAATCACCCTAAACCACATTCACCACACATCTAGTACAAGTTCCAATATGATTTCAATATATCCCCAAGAAAAAGGGAGGATAGAACAACTCATAAAATTCTTGCTTTATATAGACATGGTGTACTGGCCACTCCCCGGATGTTCTTTTGAGCAGAAGGTCCACCAGAAACAGCCTCTCCATCTCATACAAAATTATAAACCATCCTTCTCAGACCCCACTTGCGTAATTACATCAGGTATGGTGGTGGTGGTGGTGTACGGGCCCAATTTACTCGCCATATTACACCGATTACCTGTTACCTCCATCCTCCCTAAACGGGCTACACCAGGTATGTTGGTGGTGGTGTACACGCCACCTTACTCGACAAATTACATCGAATACCTGCTACCTCCATCCTCCCAAACCCCACGTGTGAGATTACACCAGATATGTTGGTGGTGGTGTACGGGCCACCTTATTCGACAAATTACACCGGATACCTACTACCTCACACACCAACACAAGTATCAGGTAACTCTATCCCCAAACTCAAAGTTCTAACAACTAACAGAATTCTTAGCAAGTAACCAATAAATTTTGGGCAAAAAATAAACCCCTTAAATCATAATCCTTACCTAAACTAACCCAACCCATTAACAATACATGATCTCAAAGTCGATAGATCTATACAAACAATCAATTAAAAAACAAGAATTTCCCAATCAATCATAAGCTTAAAAAAAAAATTAATTAAAAGGGACTAACCAGGAAGGTCCCATGGTTCAACCTTGTAAATATCAATCTCAGATATAAGATCAGACTTAAAAGCCCTTCCATAGATTTTACGGCGGAGATAATATCGAACCAATTCTTCATCCGTCGGATGAAATCTGAACCCCGGCGCCAACAATTTCGACGATCCTCTCGATTCCATCAACAACCACACTAAAAATTTCAAAAAATTCACAAATAAAATAATTATCTAGACCTTATACTAAACACGGAGAAAAAGAAATTTGAGATTTAGGGTTTTTGACATGTTAATGGACTTCGAAAAAAGCCATTTTTGAACTTGGTTGAAAAGCAGAATTTTGATGACTTTGTAATTAAAAAGCTGACGGTTTGTATAATTGATTTTGGGATGGTGACGTAACTATTTTGGTTTGCCCCTTTGACAAGTTTTCTAGAAAAATAAAATAAGATATTTTTTATAGTGATAACTGATAAGATAAGAACAAAAAGAAGAGCTTATATTATTAGTAAAAAAAATTAATTAGATGTGGAACAAGTATACATGATTTTTTTGTGACAGCTCTTATTGTGTAACCTTGCAGTTGCAGGTTTTTCATATGAAATAAATCGTTCTATTGAAAAAAACATTATATTTAATTACACTATTTTATGATGGTTGTGTACGTACATCATATCATACACTAAATTGCAGAAATAAACTACTTTTAACGTGCATAATACTTCACTTAGCTTTGCTAATAAACATTGGAAAATCTTTTATTAGTTAATAGTTTTTAGCATTATACTAAACACCTTTGAGTGAAAGTGAAATTTCTCTTCTCAAAATATGATCCAAAATCTATTGCCAAATCGATACTTGAAGATAAATTAAGTAAACGTTATCAAAAATAAATATATGATCGAACACTAGTTTAATTTTTGCTCCACAAGGCAAACAACTTTTATGAGAGGCACAAGTTTATACTTTCCAAAATATTGAAGCTACAGATTACAACCAAAGATGCTCAACTTTATTTAAACCGGTTAAACAGACAACGTTATGTTGATAGCTAATGGTGCATAGATACAAGTTTATAGCAAAACTATGTAAATAAAGTTATTACATAGCCAGCCATTTTCCTCTAACTTAAGACATTTCAAGAATGGAGGACTCCAATACAAGGGGGCCCTCCGCTCCGCCAACAACTGCAAAACTAGAATTACATTGGAGATGATGTTACCAACTAACCCCCTCGGACGAGTTTTCTCAAGTCCTCGTTCTCCTTGTTCAAGAGATCGATACGAGATTGAAGAATGTTGATCATAGCTTGAGCTCTCATCACTTCAATCTTTGCCGTCTCCCTCTCCATGGAGACATTTAGTATCTCGTTCTCTAAATTGCTAATGAACTTCAAGTAACCTGGAGGAACAGATTTTTCAAGATTGGAAGAGTCAAAATTAAGGGAGTTGGAAGGTTGAACTTCTTTTGGTTCAAGGGGCTCTAACAAGGGAAATGTTAAGAGAGTAGGGGAGTAATTTGTCGTCATCATCATTGTTGGTGGATCCTGTTGGCTAGTGGTTGAATCCTCCGAACCATTTGCATGGCTAGAGCTAGGATCATCATGCTTGGATCTTTTGCTTTGAGCTAAAGAGAGTGGTTCAAGTTCTTCAGACCTTTCCCTCTTGCAAACAAAAGAAAGAGCTCGAGGCTCAAGCAGGTTTTCACTTTGGCGAGGAGCCTTCCCTAACACATCCTGCTTTGAACATACAACAGTTAACGGCAAGGAAAGAATTACCAAGAACATATTAAAGCATACCAAAGCATACATTAGAAGAAAAAGCCCAAAGTTACGCATAAGATACAATATCCAACGTGCTTGCACATATGGTCATTTCTTGGAAATCTAGGAAGAAATAGCCCAAAAGATGGGAAGCAAAAAAAAAAAAAAAAATGAATACATGCAATTTCTACATAGTATTTTACTTGCAAAAAAAGTCTTAAAAGATCAAATTCCCAAGAAAACAAAGCAAAATAGTGATGAGCATCACTAAGAGATCTTTTTAATTTAGGACACATCAATTTAACTTCAAACTACAGTTCCACTATACAAGCTTTCACTCATTACTGCAAAAAATATTCCACTGTAACTTGGTTACTAATTTACTTGTATTACCTGAAAAAAGACGGACAAATTCTCTCGATTGAAATTTACGACAGATATACAGATGAAAAGGAATAACAAAGTATGAGCTCTAACGAATAAATCACCAAAAACAAAGCACCATTCCAACCACAACTACAATCATCCCTAAACAAACTTGCATCCAACCATATTAGAAAACTAATGAATAACAGTTTTGCAAGTTGAAGTTCATCACAGTTGAAATGAAGAACAAATTAGAACTTCCAATGAATTGGTAACAAGGTATTTATCTACTAGAATTTTTCTCCTAACAAGAGGGGGTGAAAGTAAACAAAAGCATAAAGTACACACACTGTACATCTCAACAAATAATCTATTATCTAGTAATTCAAGATACGCGAGTGCATCACACATTCACAACTCAATTGGTAAATCTAGCGTAGCCCTTGCCAAAAAGGCAGTAAAAGCTTTTTCGTTCCTTTTGTAAGGTAGGGCATAGAAAACTAGGAATTGGCTAGCTCTATTCCACAAGTAGCCATATTACCTATGTGACAACTGCACTTACCTGTGACGAAATAATCTGGCAAAACTAATTGTGATTGTCACATAATCTGAAAGAGATAAATCTGCAGTTTCAGTTATTCCGTATAAGGACTAGACTATATGAAATGAACAAACAAAATAAGAAATCAATCCATCTAATTCCAGACTGATTATACCATTAGCCACCACAAGTCATCTATATCTGTCGTCTTTCCTTTTCAGATGATTGGAGCTACCCTACAAAGTTTGCTCCACCTCGGGCCACTACACTTCAAGCCTTTATCTAGGTTTGGTATCTAGGTTAATGCATGAAATGGGCAGGCCAGTAGATTGATGAAAGTTTGATTTTAAAGGATTGTACTTGGAGACAGAGAAGCAGAGAGACTGAATATTAGTCCCTCTAGTAAGTTAAGGACATATATAGGATCTCTGTGCCAATGAGATGTCCCCGATACACAAATATGTTGAGCCAGTTCAGACGGATATAGAGTACGGAAAACAACCACTCTGCCACCTTGTGCCTTTCACCGGACAAAAGTGAGCTAAAATGAAACCTCAGAAACACTAGTTTTCTTCACGTTCTACTTGGGGCAACAAAAAATTATGAGACTACTAAACATAAGTTAATGGAGAAACTACCGTGTTCTAAGAAGAACGGTAATACAAAGAGGATCAAGAGAAATTAAAACGTGGCAGATGTTCTTGCAATTAAACGCTACAAGGGTTTAGGTTTCCAACGAGCAGTCAACCGCATTCTAACAGAAACTGTTGTTCCTGAAGAACGATAATACAAAGAGAATCGAGAGAAATTAAAGCGTGGCAGATGTTCTTGCAATTAAAAACTAAAAGGGTTTAGGTTTCCAAAGAATAATCATACGAGGAGAAAGACGACAAACAGAAAAACACTGCATCTGCATGTAACGACTCACAATCAAAAGCTAAAAGGGTTTGAGTTTCCAAAGAATAATCATACAACGAGAAAGACAACGATCGAGAAAAACACTGCATCTACACGTAACGACTCACGGTTAAAAGCTAAAAGGAATTGAGTTTCCAAAAATCAGTCGTACGAGGGGAGAGAAGACAGACTTAAAGAACAAAAAATATTCTTAGGAATTAAAAAACACCGAATCTACATGTAACGACAAGAGCGTTCATAATTTCTTGTAATAGTAAGTGGTATCTATCCACATTAATACCAGCGGCAGAAAGCGCGAAAGTTGTATTTATCCGCATTCATAATTTCCTATAATAGTAAGTTGTATTTATCCGCATTAATAGCAGCGGCGCAGAGAGCAGCAATAGGCAATATTTGGATTAAACGCAACAATTCATGCACATTGAAGATCACGAGAATATGAACCTGGTCAAGGTCGTTTCCCTCGACTCGCGCTTCATCACCATTGGTCACGTCATCCTCTGTCTCTCCTCCGGGAACCAGGAGAGATGTGTCGTCATCCCATTCCTCCTCAATAAATGGCGCATATCTGTCGCCGTTAGGAGGCCCTAATCCACTTTTTTGGAAGATTCTACAGAGTACAAAGGCATCCTTTTTCCTCGCAAACAAACAAAACATATTAATTCAAAACTTCAATCGAAAGTAGGTTCACAATTGAGGCGTTCCCCAAATTCAAATTTGTACCTGCACAACTCCAGCTTTTTCCAATTCTTCATCAGCGAGTCTGTACTCATGCATTACCCAATTAGTTCTCTTACCATCAGGAGCTCGACCACTATGGAAAACAAGCGTTTTCTTCATTCCAATAGTCTCAGACTTGTGGCGAACAGGCCGATCCTTTCCGGTAGCTTTCCAGTAGCCCTGTCCAGTGGCTCTGTTAAGTCTAGATCCATTCCCATACTTCCTATCTACAGGACTGAAAAAGTACCACTCTAAATCTCTAGTCTTCAGAGATGAATATACTGTACAAGAAAGAAAAAAGTCAATTCATCAAAGTTTAATAACTACCAAATTCAAGTGAAAAATGTGCTTGTGACGTGATAAATTGATAACACATCCAAACAAAAACAGCACAGCGGTTACAACCGACAGAGAAGAAATGCAATTCTTATGTAGCAGCATTACAACTTTTAGGGACACCAATCAAAAGTCAAAAATGCACAAATCCTCCTAGAGACTAAGAGCACTAGACTGTTAATTAAAATATTTTTTTCATTGGGTTTTGCATGTACATTGGGAGTTTCTCTGACGTCTTTAAACTGATAATAGTATAAATCTTGTCCATACATAAGCTTATTAGAGTGTTAAAAAAAAATGTGTCAGCAATTCCTTCTCCGGCCCTTCTTCTTCAGAAGCAATGAAGAAGAAAAATTTGTATCCATATACTAAAAACTCAAACTTTAGGGCAAATCAACCCTAAAGATACATTTTTCTTATTTAAAAAGAATTCCATTAGAACTCCGAGCTCCATTTTTTTCAATCAATTGAAATTCACTCATAACTCAAACAAATCCTTAGGGTAAATCAACCTTAAAGATACATTTTTCTTTTTTATGAAAAAAAATCCATTAAAACTCCAAAGATTCGTATCCATATCATAAAAAATCAATCTTTATGGTAAATCAACCTTAAAGAAACATTTTTCTTATAAAAAAAATCCTTTAACACTCAGAACTCCATTTTTTGCAATCAATTGAAAATTACTCATCCTTCAAACGAATCTGCATGATAAATCAAACCTTCAAGTTACATTTTTATTACTTATCAAAAAAATCAATTAGAACTCCAAGCTCCATTTTGTTGCAGTCAATTGAAATTAACTCATCCTAAGTGATAAAATGTAGTAAAATTTACAAAACTAAACAACTCATCAAAAATCCAACAAATCAAAAGGCATATAACATAAAAGGAAAAAATTAAACAAAGAAATCACATGCAAAGCTGTGAAAACTGTAACAGCTTGTACAAAGAAATGAAAATTCATATCAGCTGCAAAAAACAAAAGCAAAAAATCATCAAAAAAGTATAGCATAAAAATGTTCAAACAAATTCACAAATAATAACAAACCTGCAAGGTCCCAAGGCTCAGATTTGTAAACATCAATTTCAGAAACAGCTTCAAACCGAAATGGTTTCCCACAAGCCTTTCGCCTTAAATAGTACCTCACCAACTCCTCATCAGTCGGATGAAATCTGAAACCCGGTGCTAAAGACGTCGGTGGTGCTGCCACCACCGCCTTCTTCGGCGTCACCACCGGCCCCACCGCCGGTACAAGAACAAGTGCACCTTCTTGCTCCATTTCCGGCCTAAAAATTCAAAAATCAAACACACCCAGAGTGTTTTTTTTGTTAAATAAACAAATATATATACATATATACAATACAATAGAACAAAACAACCAAAGCCCACCTAAAAACCAAGAAATTGAAAATCAGGATTCCTTTCAAGAAACCCACCACAGAAATAACAAATACATACAAAAAAACCAGAGAGGTTTACTTAGAAAGGGGAAAAGGGTGTTAGGTTTGAGAAGATTAGAAGTGAAGCAAAGCTTAAAAAGAAAGAGAAGAGGGGTTGGGGTGGGGTTGGGGGGTCGGGGGTGGGGGTGTTGATGATAACTTGGATAATAGTGGGAAAAAAAAGAAAAAGAATTGAAGGTAAGCTAAGAAAGGCTATTGCCCATCGGTTAAGCAAGGGAAGATAGAAATGGATGCTTGCTTGACACGGAAATCGAAAATCCAAGAAAAAGCCATTCAAAGGGGGCCAGGGAAGAGGCTGGCGGGGGGGGGGGGGGGGAAGGCTAAACACAAAAAAGCAAAGATTAATGACTTATAGGCAACTTATTGTGTGACCAAATGCTTAGCTGTTTTGTTTTTTGTTTTTTGTTTTTTTTTTTACTTTTTCTTTTCTTTTATGTTGAAAAAAAATTATGTTTGAATTTATTTGGTTTGATTCGGAGTAAAAACATTAAATTAATTAATGTTTGGTGTGAGTTTACATATTATAGTTAATAATTCAAATTTTTTTATAAATTTCTAAAAATTATATAAAAAGTATTATAAGTTGCAATAGTTAACAATTTGAAATATTTTTATTTTTACATATTTAGAAATTACTTGAAATATATTGTAAGTCGCAATAATTAATGATTCAGAATATTTAAAAAGTATTTGAAAAGTTATGATCAAAGAAAAATATTTTTAATCATCTAAGAAAAATATGGAGAGAGTAACATTTTTCTATGTTGAGTAATAATTTAAGTTTTAAATATATGTTACTCTTAATGAAATGATTTATAGTCACACAAAAATTTATAACTTTTTTAAAAATTATATGTTTTATAGACATCTTTCTTTTTTTAATTTGTCTCAATTTAACCATTATCATATAGATTGGGAAGGAAGTACATTATTTCTTACTTCAATTTATGTAATTTAATTTGATTCGACACAAAATTTTTATCATAAAATAATGTTTAAAAGCTCGTAATTTTAAAATTTACTAATGTGTGACTATAAAAGTTTCCCACTGAATTAAAAAAAATTGATACTTTATAATAACAAAATACATAGTATCACATGAGCTGAAATGGAGAAATTATATAGTATCTTACACGGTTCTTGCACACCACTTAGGAAATAGATTTAACAAACAATTACAGCGGAACTTAGTTGTGGATTATATATAACAACTTAATAATATTGATATTATTTGATCAATATACTTTTTTAGGGATATGTTGGTGCATTGCAATAGACAAATAAATATCAAAAGTATTCCTTTCTCTTCGGATGTTTCACTTAATTAATTCCTAGAAAAGAATTCAATTTTAATAAAAATACGTTACTTTTAAAAGTAAAAATTTCAACACAAATCTTGATTAGTTGAGTGCTAATGAAGATATCGAATACTTGATGAAAAATCAAAAAAATATTTTACTTAGTTAACACTTTTAATTGTAACAATAAAGATAAACTATATCTGAATTTATACTAAATATTAATTAATTTAATTCGTATATTCTAAATTAAATCAAATAAATTGAAATAAATAAAATACTAACACAAATGAAATATATAATAAAAGAAGTGAAGTTCTTCACGACAACTTCACTTTTATTTTGTTTTGTTTGCCACTATTGTTTTTTTTTTCTTCTTCTTCTTTTGTTTTTGTTTACTTTTGGAAGAATGCTCTTAGGTGGTTTCACAAACTGACATTTTTCAAAAGCCTTTTTAGTTGGGAGAGGGACAGATTAAGGTTTTTACTACTATATGTTAAAAGAGTTTGGTTGGGAATTTTTAGGTTTTAAAGATTAATTGTGCTCGGTTTGGACTTTGGGAAATAAAATATTTATCCACAATTTGCACAATTATAATAAATACGATCTATATAGAGAATCAAAACTTAAAAAAATAAAATTCGTCGTCTTTTCCAAGACTTATATATCATATCAAATAATCAAGAAAGTAATATTGAAAACAAAAACGTATTAGGTTATCTCTCATGTGTGCGTTGCGAGTTATTGCATATGAGTCAAAGTTTTACACTATGCATCCCAAAGAGTAGGGTCTGTCGGTTTCCCTCGTAAAAAATAATAATTTAAAACGCATACTAATTAAGCTCATTAAAACGGATTAATGACGTTCCAAGTAAAGACATAAGTTATTCTATTATTTTCAATGATGGAATGCTAAAAAGAAAACATCACATCTGATTCATAGATCATAACCTTATTTATAAATTTATTCACACATATTATGTATTTCTAATTTGGCGATCATCGTTAAATTAGAAATTACTGTGTTTGGATATCTACATATAAGAAGGCATACCTTGTGAGGTGTCTTTTAGATTTATTTAATTTTAAACCTTACAATTGATTTGGATCAACCTTTTTAAAATTAGCAATCAGCAACCACATATTCAACGTATTAGAATACTGTTATTTATATAATACAATAGGAATAAAACTCATAAATTCCAACATAACTTTTATATACATTTGGAATATCTTACATATTCATAATCCATGTATCATTTTATAGTTGTAGTTAAAAAAAAAACATTTTCACCAATTTTAATTATGAAAACTATGTAATAATAATTCAGTGCGCGTAAGTATTTGCCGGTGTTAAAACTTTTTAGGTTACTTGAGAATGGCACCAAAGTCATTGTTATTTTCCCTTTCTATGGATTCTTTTTCCAACAAAAAGTTATGATTTAGGAATGATTTATTAGAGTTAGAACATAAAAGTTATTTAACTTCATAAATGTTAATTCACTTTTAATGAGTGACTATGTATGTCGGGTTTTTTCATTCAAGCGATGGTACAAAAGAAGAACGAAATAAAATGAAAGGTCGAGGTAGGAAAGAAGAGTCGAGTTGATCAAGCTCGACAATCGGGAGAAGCAAAATGAAATCAGAATTTGAACAAAAAAAGCAAGGATATAAATAGTATGATCGATCACTATCGATAATAAAGAAGAATCCTTTAAATCACTTCGTGTTGGTGGAGCCTTCAAGTATCCGAAATATGCTAGAATTGCAAATAACATATTGTTGCTGATAGAAAATAAAGACTCCTTCAAATTAAAAAAATAAATTTATTCAAGTTTTTTTTCTAAAGAAGTTCAGCTCCGACTATCCGATGTGTAACTACTTAAAAGGACCCTAAAAACTTTCGTCTAGAAATTAAAGTAGAAAATTGGGAGATGTTTAGGCTAACGATTTTCACAAAAAAATGAAAGAAACAAAGGAAAAAGTGATAAAATTATTCATAATTAAAGAGAATATATTACTAGTATATAACAAAAAAAATTATAGTTTGCTTTGAATTCTTCTTTCTTTTACTGAGCAACAAAAAAATTTATAGTTTGGTTTGAATTCTTCTTTCTTTTATTGAGAGTTTTATTGAGTAGAGCTTATCAAAAATAATATATTTTATTTTTAATAAAAAATCACTGGTAAAATTACACAATTTATTGTTATTTTATAGGTGTGATTTTTTGAAGCAACTTATTGTGCAACACAATACAATCATTACCCACCTAGATAAAGTTGATTGATTGTATATGATTTGCATGGCAAGTTATTATAATGTATATAAGAAAATAATCATTTCAGCTAGTTCTTTTTTTTTTCTTTTTCTTTTTGTTGAGATTATCTTTCATTAATAATAAATACTCCACACAAATATACAGGGTTTCATTAGGACAATTTTTTCTTTTCTTTTGAAGGAATGACATGTTTTGTCAATTTTGACAAGTTATGCTACAACTTTAAAAAGTTAACCAAGTGTTATTCAACAAACACAAAACAAAGAAAAATACATGAAATTATTTATCAGAAGAAGACAATCCAACTAAAAATTAAAAAAATAAATAGTTTAGAGGGCCCAATTCAGTTCAAAATCATGTGAGAATACGGTCATAATTAATTGGTGCACATAGTCCATTTTCAGTCAGCTGGCATCATGATTCATTTCTACTACTACTACTCTTTTTTTTCTACTTTTAATTTCCATTTAACATTGAGGGAATCTTAGAAAGGTATTAAAAAAATATAGTTTATGGTATAAGATAATTTTGGCCCCATAAATCTCGTGAATTTGTCTACTAGACTGTATCACATCGGGTAATTAAGAAGAGTATGTATTACATGGAAATACATGTTTTATTTTATGAAGTACTTTTTCTTTTTTAATGTACAATTTTTCTGAGGTATCGTTTGTCTCATTTTTTTCTAGAGCATGCTTGTCAAGAAGTATATTAGTCATTCTCCTTTATCCCATTCTTGTTAATATGTCGATTTAGCAGTCCATACCAGGTAGATTTAGGAGTGACGGACAATGAATGCCCGATTATGTCCATCATTGTCGCTCCGTCAAAATTCGACTACAAATATTAGTGATTCTTCAAAATTCAAGAAGTCAGAATTTGTGTCAAGACAAGTTTTGCCTATCAATTGAGACTTGTCAAGATTTGTGGCCAAATTGTAATGATGAGCAGTTAAGATTTTCTTAGAAATACTGAGTGACCTATGTAACAAGGCTAGGTTTATCCATCAATATGAGATTTTGATAATTATTTTCAAGATTTCATTACCTAATGTTGGTTGTGTTTCTGCAAAATAAATAAGTTAATTTAGATTAAAACTTAATTAATGTTGTTTGTATAAATCTCTCTCCGGGTATGTTGTACTTAAGGCTACGCTAAATCAATCACAAAAGTGCATGTACCATATGACTTGTCATGCATCCAAACCTAAATTTTCTTGTTATGGAGGAGAAATTATTTTCATGCCACCACAATTCTAAATACGTGGTTTAAAATCAGTATGTATTATACTATATTATCAACATCATTAATTTTAGGCGCTAAATAATAAGTGAATAAAATCATAAGAAAGTAGAAAGGCTAATTTAAATTATATGCATTACACAATTGAAATTGGAATCTAGCAAAAAAAAAAAACATGAATGGTGCGATAATCTAATAATGTAAATTATACACAATTGAAATTGGAATGTAAAAAAAAAACATGAATGGTGTGATAAGCTAATAATGTAAATTATCGATTATCGTACTCATGATTTTCTTATCACTCAAGTCTCAAACAATACCTGGCTATTTTTTAAAAAATAATAATAATAAACTTCTAATTTAAGAGAGAGTTTTTGGATTTTTCCTGAAATGGACATTTGCATGATCAATTGTTTTTTTTTTTTGGGTCAAAGTGGCTTGAGCAAGAATACATAAGGACCCACAGATACCAAAAACTTATATTTTTTAATAAATAAATAAATGCAGATGTGTATTTTAAAATGTTTGAGGATAGGAATAAAATCAATGTAACCCAATCAGTGATACTCCCTCAGTCTTAAATTAATTATCGTTTTTCTTAAACGCATGCAATTTTTTTTTATTAATTAGAACCTCATAATACATTAAGACAAATTTATTTTTATTAAGTATTTACTCTACTGAGATGTTAATAGCCTTTAAGAATAATTACTGTGAAATATAAAATTGAAAAAAAATAATTAATCTTATCTTATCTTAAACTTCTAAAATACAAATAATTTAGATATTATTTTTAAAAACACGATAAATAATTTGAGACGAAGAGAATAATAGTTTATACTGACAAAGTTAGAAGTTTTGTTAAGGACATTCAAAATTTTTGTATATATTTTCTTAAAATCATTTTAATATATGTATATAATATTATTTTATATATATATATATATATAATATATTTTTTACTAAAAATATTTGAATAATCACCCTTGAATCAATACAGCTACGCTACCAATATTAAAGTGTAAGTATGAATAAAATGAAGGGCATTGGTATGTGTGTGAATAATAAAGTAAAGAAGTGCAAGTAACGTAAACCCTTTTTTGCCCATCCGTTAAGAAACCTCTCTTTCTTTAGCCTCGTGTTTCTTCCATTAATTGTTACACATCCCAATTCCCTAAAATATATATTTTTTCTTTTCTTCTTGGTGTTTCCATGAAGAAAAGGCATTGCTTCTTAAAAAAAATCTTTTTTTTAGTCAATTTTAAAATAAATATCGAACATACGATAAATAAATTATAATATAAGAGAAGCACATTCAAAAGTATAGCAATTTAGTATAATATGATAAAAAAGTTGTTTCGATATGAAATATTAGTCGGCATTAGAATGAATATTAATCACAAGATAAAAAAATTATGCGTAGAGAAGCATGTTCAAAAGTATAGTAATTTAGTATAATATGATTAAAGAAAATGTTTCGATATGAAATATTGATCATCTTTTTTATCTTTCTCCAATGACTTTTATATTGAATAAAATTTATAATTATAAATAAATCTTAAAAATTTTATTACTTCATTTCGTTCAAGTTTTGACCTTTTTAATTCAGAACCTTGTTATTTCCTTGTATGTAACATTATTTTAGTTCGTGTGAAATTATTTTCTTATTAGTTCATACTAAAAGGAATGATACATTATATTTTTATATTTGAAAATATCTAATTAATGTAAAAGAAATGAATATTGAGTTTAATTTAACCCCATAAATTAATTCAAGAAGTGACACTAACAATATAAAGAGATCATTCAGGTCAATGTGGGACTGTTCAAAACACTTTACCTTAACATACGCTCAAGGATATATAAAAATTAGGATCATGAGTAATTAAAGATGAGAGACCAATATCGAAAAATGAGAATTGAAATAGCCCATGCATGTTCTGATATCATATTAAAGAAGTTGATATTGGACTTAACTCAACTCAAAAGTTAGCTTAAGAATTGAGGATCGTCTAAGACATAGAAATGACCTACCGATAAAATCCAAACATAAGTCAAAAGACTCTTCAACATTATCTATATACTTCTCGTTTTATTTTTAATGAAAACTTCTTACAGTGACATGAATGTTAACATATGTAAGTTTCAAAAGTGTAATGATCACACAAATATAATGATTTATTTTAATACAAAATTTCAAATTCTTTTTTGTATTCTCTTTTCTAAAAATTCCATGTCAAATTAAACCATATCATATAAACTAAGAGATGATTTCCAAATTCCAATTAATCGTCGTGTTGTTATCTGTAAAAATGGTAAGAAAGTTAATTTTCTATAAAAAGAAAGATAATTAAGCTATTTTTGGACTAAATAGGATGCTTCACATGCATATTTTGTTGGTAATATAAGAGGAGAATGCAAATACAAATACGTAACAAGCAATTAGTTGACTTGTTTTACTTTTAACACATTAATTTGATTTTATTTGCATGTATTTAATTATATATATCCATCAATTAAATCTATCTTGGCCAGAACCATGAATATCAAATATCTCCAAATTAAAGACCTAAATATTCAAAAAAAAAAATCTCGGGAGTTAATTACACTAACCACCTATAAAATAAATAGATAAATTTTATTCAATTCTAATTTATCTTTTGATAATTATATTTTAATATACATAGTTTTGGATAAACCTCATAAGGGGATTAAAGGTAAGATAGTCCATAGTATATGGGATTTGACTTTAAAATACAAGTAGTTTATTCAAAACTGAATCATATTCTAGTAGTAGTAGTGTAATTAATCTTCTTTTACATTATTACCTCACTATTTTGAAGCAAAGTTTTTACATAATTAACTTAACTGGTAAATCTGTTGTTATGTGATCAGAAGATCTCATCTTCGAGTTGTAAAAATAATATCTTGCAGAAATACAGAATAAAATTGCGTATAATCACTCTTTGTATTCGATCCTTCCTTGAATCTGACACAAAACACGAGTTTAGTGTACCAAACTGACTTCTTATCACTTCACTATATATTCTTTAACTAATAAATAATTTTTTTTTATTTATTTATCTACCAGCAAGGCAATAACTAGGGGTCTCAATATTTTATTAGTAACAAAGGTTTCTTGTCAAACACAAAATATAATTCCAAATCCTTAAAATCTCAAAAAGGAAATTCAATTTCTAGACGTAATTAATTTCAAGTGGCTAATATTAAAATTAAAAATAATAATAATTGGTGTGCCAAGTTTCCAAAGTATATAATAATAATTGGTGTGCCAAGTTTCCAAAGTATTGCTCTCAATGAAAGGTGATAACACGAAAATACAATATCCCCACCACTTTACAAAATCTTCCATGAAAAGCACAAGTTTTTAAAAGTTAGAAGAATCTAATACAAGGAAAACAACAAAAGAAAGAAATCAAAAGCTTCAAAAAGAATAAAACCAAACAAACCCTTAATTAACGTTACGTTCTAGATACTCCAAAAATATTATTTAAGTAAATGAATATGAAAAGAAATCTAACTTTTGTGTAAAAAATATTCACATAATAAAATTACTTATTTGATAATTTCATGAATATTATCACGCTGAACATTAATTAGTGATCTGATAAAATAATAATTAATCTACAATAATAGACAAATTATAGTGCTAGTGTAAAAAAAAACACTATACATTATCCACTCATGAGAAATCTTATAAAAATAGACTAGAAATCTCTAATAAAATACCCATCCTTAATCTATATGAAAAAAATACATTTCATAATTATCTGACGTTCCTAAATTGAATATTATTTGAAAAATTCAATATAATAAACATTAGTCATATTTCAATCTTTTTAATTTTCTCTTTTCATGAATTAATCAAAAGATAATTTAACACTTTTGTCATAAATATTTGCATAAAAATATGGAGCACAAAGTAGAAAACGAGAAAGGTGAGGAAAAGGAAAAAAGGTTGCAAAATAAAAAAGGGTTTGAATGAACATAATAGAGAAATATAGGTCTTTTTGGGCAGAAGTTTAGTCAACACCAAAGTAAAGAGCATCTTAGATAAGCAACTTTTTTTTGTCCACGGTTCTCTTCTTGCTCAAGCAATCAAGTAGAGATATATATATACTTTTTTATGACAACATGAAAATTCGTAGTTTCTATTTTTTTTGGTGCGCATATAGTAAAAATTTTGCTCCTATATAATAATTTATAAATCACACATGAGAGATAACACGTATTAGATAAGTCTAGTATAACAAGCTTGATCCAAAAGACAAATTTCTTGCTTTCACTAACAAGAAATTTCAAACTTGAGACCTTCAATATGAAAATTCCAAATCCAAACCACATACCGCCCGAAGGATAGAGAGAAATATATACTATTTTAGAATTATTTTTTTAAAAAATAAAATATTTTGCCCCTTAAAGTGGAATTTAATTAATTAATTAGTGGAGCCACATAAAGTAATAACATCACACTGCTACCCTTTGACTGATCCAAATTTGAGGTTGCCATGCCCCTCGAGTAATATCATCCTTAAAATATAGAAAAATATTTATTTATTTATTTATTATTTGATTATTGGTACACGAATTAATGTCCCTGATTAATTTGGCTTTTTATGTATAACAAATCAGATAATCTCAATATAACTAATATATTTTATTCAGTACTCTTCTTATATACCCTATCAAACAATCCGTAAAACTCTTATGCTAATCTAGGACTTTTATTATATGGAGGATGGGTTTAAATGATTCATTTGGGAAACATAGGGTGTGCCAAAGTGAGTCATATTATAGAGTAAATTACTATAAAAATATATTTAAATTTGATGCACGTAATTTATGAAAATTACAGTCACTAAAGAATGTGATAGTGTGATTAGGATATCCCTCGTTCCCAAATAAACTTCGGATTCGATTCTTGACAATGAAAGAAATTCTTATAGAGAAAAAATTTCACTTTAGTGAATACTATACAATACAAATGTAAATGAATGAGGCCAATATGTTTCAAATACCAGAATGTCTTAAAAAAGACAAAAACTTTTTTCCAACTCACTTCAACTGCATAAAAATTACACGTTTTTTTTCTTCAAATGAATTAATTTTTAATTTTTTCCCTTCAAATAGAAACTAAAGTCATGTTCGGACATAATTTGTGACATATTTGATAACAAAATATAAACTTATGTCTCGTGAAAAATTTACATATTTGTTATGAAAAAACATAAATTAAATATCAGCACAAAATAGATACAAAATTGCAAACTCTCATTAGGCCCAAATGGATGGTCTGGACTCAAAAAGTGGGCTGGTCCTACAAGTTGCGGTCTATGGGTCGGATAGTTTTATATTTATTAATCGGAAAAGGGTCAAAATTACCCATGAATTTTAAAAAATAGTTTATTTATGCCCTTCGTTCTACTTTAGGGCCAATTATACCCCTACCATTATACTTTGGGCCAAATATGCCCTTGAGATTAAATCTGTTTTTTTATCTATTTTTTAAAATCAGTTTATTTTATTTTATTTTAAATTTGTTTTTAAAATCTGTTTTTTTATATGTTTTTAAATCCATTTTTAATCTATTTTTAAATCTGCTTTTTAAATTATTTTTAAAAAAAATCTGTGAATGCAAATTTATTTTAAAAACAAATTTAAAATAAAATAAAATAAACATATTGTAAAAAATACATAAAAAACAGATTTAAAAATTTTTATTTTAAATTTGTTTTTAAAATCTATTTTTATATGTTTTTTAAATCCATTTTTAATCTATTTTTAAATCTGCTTTTTAAATATATTTTTTTAAAATCTGTGAATGCAAATTTATTTTAAAAACAAATTTAAAATAAAATAAAATAAACATATTGTAAAAAATACATAAAAATAGATTTTAAAAAATAAATTAAAAAGCAGATTTAAAAATAGATAAAAAAAACGAAATAGATTTTTTTTAAAAAAAAATATTTTAAAAAAATGGTTTTAAAAACAGATTTAAAAAAAAATTAAAAAAACATATTTAAAAGGGGAAATAAGTTGACCACTGAGAAACTGACACGTGACATTCTGTTATACTCAGGGCATATTTGGCCCAAAGTATAACGGTAGGGGTATAATTGGCCCTAAAGTAGAACGAAGGGCATAAATAAACTATTTTTCAAAGTTCAGGGGTAATTTTGGCCCTTTTCCGTTTATTAATTTACTATTAAATTAAAAAAAATCTAAATACCCAATTTATTATATTATATTCTCTAAAATTTTCTATCATTTAAAAAAATTACAAAAAATCCCTACTCTACCCTATTCTCGGATACATCATTTTACGCGATGTATCAATCAGATACATCACTTTACGCCATTTTGGGACGACAGATACATCACTTTACGCGATGTATCGATCGAATACATCATTTTACGCTATGTATCAGGATGTTTTGGGTGTATCTGGATTCCACCAAATTTAAGAGATTTTTGTAATTTGAAAAAGAGTAGGGATATGATGTAGTTAGCTCTTAACACTATGCGATTTGTATAATCCTTACATTTTTATTAAACTAATTAAGTTTTATAAGAAAAAAATATATCTTTTTAACTTTAAATATTGTATGTTACGTCTGTATACTTTCCAACTGAGAGTTTATTTTGTGTGGATATAAAAAAAGAAGAAGAAGATGACTTTGTTACCTCATTTCAACAGTTGAATGACTTTTATGTTATAAAATTAAACAAAAATTGGTTTGTTACACCATTTTTTCAAATAATTCATTTGATGGAACATTAACCCTGATTAGATAAATATTACTATGACAAATAAATTATTTGAAGATGACTTTTTTGGTGTAGCAACAGTGTGAAAAGTAAATATTTTTCATCATTACAGGAGAAGTATTTCTCACTTCTCTAGGAAAATATGTTGGTATAGGAAAGTAATTAAGAGGATTTCAAATTAATTTCTTTATAAATAATTAGACAGTATCCTTAAAGTGGGTATTTTATTTGGTAGGAAATATTGATGAGTTTAGAAACGGACAGAATTTTGAAATGATTCTAAATCATAGGGTTCTAATAATTAAAGATAGCCACTTTTAATTTATTTTAATTAATAGAATGTCAGCCAAATGTCACATATAAGCTCATACATTAAAACTAAATTCTTTATTTCTTATGCCAATGTTGATATAGAATTGGTGATATTATTGTGAAGGAATTGTCATTTAAGATTGTGGAAAAAATTATTAATCCAACTGATTTTACGAAATACTTATCACCTTCCACTAGAATATGTATCATATTTATCGAGTTGTCAACTCAAAACATGGTGTCTATACCTCCTACCAACATAGAAACCAAATAAATACGCGTCTATATGTTATCAAAGTATGGATAGATATTAAAAAATCACCTAATTTTTTTTATCCTCGACTAAAATCTTGTCATGACCCGTTAGGTCATTTTGAGGACTATTCTTCTTTCCTTCATAAAAGACTCTTTTGTAAATTTAAATTGAGAATTTTGGACTATTCGGTAATTACGATTAATTAGTTGATGGATGATTTTAAATAAATAATTTAATTGGTGGGCTAAAGTGTTAATTTATTCAATATCTTATATCACTTTATTTATTAAAATAAGTTAGTGGGGTTTGTGACTTTTGGAACATAATTAGTTTGGAAAGAAAGAAAAAAAGAAAAGCAGAAACTTACCCTTGCGGACTGCGAAAAGAGAACTCCGCCCTTCATTCAAGTAAACAAACCAGTGCCAAACCTTAATTTTCTATAATATTTGTAGTCAATTATGAGTAATAAGGAAGTAGTGACATGGGTAATGATTGGGTGATGGAGAAACTATATTACTAGTTAATTTTTTGAAGATAAAAGAATTATACGGCTAAATTTTTTGAAAAGAGTAATTGTTTTATTATTGGCTAATGATTAGCTATCATTAATGAATCATTTGTAGTATAAAACTTGACATTGGATCCTACATTGTCATTTTATACATATATTTTTTTTCGTTCTTTTTGTTTTTTATTTTTTGCAGGTTATATTTTCATATATGGATATAGGTAATCAAATATTAGGTGAATATCATTAGCTTTATGACATTTGGAAGAATTGAGACTTAACCTTAGGCTTAAAATTTAGGAATATGAAATTTGATATATTAATTGATATCAAAATTAAAAACGTGATTATAAAATTGTGTGAGGTCATAAGTCTACGCTAGACATATAGTAGTGTGGGTATTGTTAGTTTTAAAATCTTATTGTAATTATTTATTTTATTAGATTATATTGATTTGGAAGCCTAACGAAATGAGAAGACTCAAGTCCAATAGTGATTGCTTGATTACTTGAGGCAAGAGAACTTGTAGACGCTAGTATTTCCTTGTTATGTGCGTTGGAGAGTAATGAGAATTGGACTAGGTTATTGACTATATGAGTGATCTTAAAAATGAAGATGAGGGGTATAAAATGACAATCTAATGACGTGTATTGGTGTGATCGATATGATGAGATTATTGACTTATTTTGGACATATGAAGTGACTATATTGATATGAGATGTGAAAATTATTATTGATATCATATTATTATTGTGAATTATATAAACCTTAATTAATTGCATTGGTTCTGATATATTGTGCTAAGACTAAAAAATAATATGAAATAAAGAGGTCGGGCCACACGCTTTATGTCAGGTGTTATGAAATAAAGGAGTCGGGCCACACGCTTTGTGTCAGGTGTTATGAAACAAAGGGGGTGGGCTACACGCTTCGTGGCAAGATATGTATATTGAGGGGATAGGCCACACACTCTGTGGCAGGTTACATAGACAGAAATGTCCCCCATTGGTTCCGGACTGTGATTCAGCAGATGTGTACTGATAGAACAGACATACATCATTTTATTGCATTGCATCGCATTTTTTTTTTGATATTTGTGAATTCGTGTTTATCACTTATTACTCTATATATGTTGAACTTGATTTGATATGATGAACTTGATGAGACTATTGATGAGTATTCGTGGACTGTATTATTATTATTATGCAAAATGTAGAGTTAAGCTGGTTTTATGCAGGTAGTAGTTAAAGAGGTTCGGTTGGAATGACGGGAGTAGTTGTATCTCTTGAGCTTTGCTTAGTTTTAGTTGTACACTTGCTGAGTACCATGTTGTTTGGTACTCACTCCTTGCTTCAACACTTATGTAGGTTGTGAGCCTGGACCTGATTGATCTCTTAGTGTTTCCTACCACATCCGAAGTTATCATTTTGAGTGTTGAGGTAGCTGATGCATCCATCTAGCGGACACATCTTACTCTTTTATTATATTTTAGTCCTATTCTAGACAAAGACATTGCGATTGTATTTCCTTTCTTATTTTGTATTAGTGTCTTGTATACGTGACAATCATTCTTGGGGAATTTTGAGTTTGTTTTACGTGTTTTCAATTAAGTTAAATTTTAATTCATTTCATTTTCTTTTGCATTTACTTTCCATTGGGTATTAGGCTGACTTGTCTTGGTGGGTTGAGATGAGTGTCATCACACCCGGATTCGGATCGTGACAAAATGGTATCAGTGCTCTAGGTTCATAGGTCTTACGTGTATACAAGATGAGTCTAAGTAGAGTCTTGAGGATCAGTACGGAGACGTCTACACTTATCTTCGAGAGGCTATGAGAACTTTTAGGAAATTTTCCTTTTTGTTCTTTCACTTAGTATCGTGCGTAATTGCTTGTGTTGGTACTGAATTGTCGCGTGTCCTTTTTGATAGATGGCTAGGACCAGAGCTACGGCTAGTGGTAGAGGAGGGGAGTCACTCCCCGAGGTTGATGTTGGGACCCCAACTAGGGATAGAAATAGAGGCCGAGCTAGAGGCCGTGGCCGTGGACTGGCGACAGGTAGAGGTCGTGCCCCTAGGAGCAACACTAGCTAGAGATCATGCTAGAAAGGCTTCTCCTGAGCTACAGATTGATGCTAGAGAGGAACAGGTCCCTCCAGAGCTTGCTACTGCACCATTGCTTCAGGCTACTTTGATGCGAGTATTGGATGCGCTCGAAGGATTTAATCAGAGTATGGGGACGATAGGTACACCCGAGGGTTCTCAAACTAGAGTAGGGGCCCAGACCCTAGGGAAACATCAGATTCCAATTGTTCAGGGTCTAGTGGGCCAGCCACCCACGGGCCGTAAAGCTGATAAGGGTAGAGTACAGGTAGGGAGAGTTCAAGGTGCGCTTTTAATCATGTTGACTAACGACGAGTAACGCCGATATGAAAGGTTCCAAAAAATAGATCCATCATAATTTTAGGGTGGGAAGATTGAGGATTTATATGGGTTTCTGACCATGTGTCGATAATTGTTGGAGACAGTGTGGTTAGCTAAGACTCACAAAGTTCATTATACTACACTCCAGTTACGTAGGCCAGCTAGAGAGTAGTGAAAAATGTATTTGAGTTTCAGGCCAGTTGGGTTACACTAGGTGACTTGGGATGAGTTTGCTAGTCCTTTTATGACCGTTTCGTCCCCTGGAGTGTGAGGGAATAGAGCCGATTACAGTTCGAGAGTTTCAGGCAGGAGGTTCTTACAGGTGCTGAGTATAAGACTCATTTCTACTAGTTATCCAGACATGACACAGCTGTCCTTCCTGATGAGATAGAGAGAATTCGCAGATTTGTGCGAGAACTAAACTATTCCATTCATACAATAGTTTTTCAACCTACCCATGAGGGTGCTTCCTTCCAGTCCATCGTGGGTATTGCCAAAGAGGCGGATTTAATAGAGAGAGAGGAGTTTGGAGACCCCAAAAGGGCCCATGCTTCTGGTCAGTTTTCGGGTACCTCATCTGAAGGTAAAAGGTCCTATAGAGTAGGTAGTTCTTTCTGGCGTAGAGGACCAGTTCATGCATCTATGCTGGATTTTGAGGATGGTCAGACACCTCGTGGGTCCTATAGTACAGGTCAGAGTTACCAGGGGTCATAGTAGAGACTGATGAATCGGGGTGGTTATATAAGTTCCTCAGGTTCATTATAAAGATTTTCGCACGAGAGAGCATGTTATACTTATGGAGATTTGGATCATCTTTCATAGCAGTGCACATCTTAGGGTCGAGGAGGAACCCAGTCTAGTTCTTTAATTTCAGTTAGAGGACCAGCGCCGCCGATCAAAGATCGAGGTAAAGCCTAGACTAGTAAAGGTGGTCCCATTCCTGGTAGGGATGCTGGTAGTACTATAGTCCCTCAAGGAGGAGGTAGAAATGTTGTGCAGGCTGGAGGTGGTAAGGGAGCTCAGTGTTATGTTTTTTTGGGAAGACCCGAGGCTGAGACTTCCGATCCAGTTATTACAAATATCGTTCTAATCTGCCATCGACCTGCATCTGTGTTATTTGATTCAGGTTATACATTTTTCTATATGTCTGCCTATTTTGCATCTGGATTTCATTTGATATGTGGTCGTATACCCGTGTTTGTTCATGTTTCTACATCCGTGGGTGAGCTCTTAATGGTGGATTGAGTGTATCGATCCTATCTTATTTTCTTGGCCGAATATGATACTTGGGTAGATATGATTATTCTGGAGATGGTAGATTTTGATATGATATTGGGTGTGGATTGACTTTCTCCCTATCGTGCTATTCTTGATTGTTATGCTAAGACTATTACCTTAGAGATACCTAGTGCCTCGAGGATTGAGTGGAAGGGTAATAATGGCTCCTATCCTAGTAAGGTTATCTCATATATTCGTGCTCAGAGGTTGATTGATGGAGCGTGTATGTCTTATTTGGCCTTTAATGTGGATACCAGTATTGAGTCACCTCCTATGAAGACTATTCCGGTGGTTAAAGAGTTTTCTGATATATTTCCTACTGATCTTCCTAGTGTTTCTCTGGATAGAGACATTGATTTTGCTATTGACTTAGAGCCTGGCACTAAACTCATTTTTATTCATTCATATCGCATGGCTCCAGCTGAGTTGAAGGATCAATTGCAAGACTTGTTGAGTTAGGGGTTTATTCGCCTTAGTGTGTTGCCTTGGGGTGCACCGGTTCTGTTTTAAGGAAGAAAGATTGGACTATGAGGATGTGTATTAATTATAGGCAGTTGAACAAGGTAATTATTAAGAACAAGTATCCTCTTCCCCGTATTGATGATTTATTTGATCAGCTTTAGGAAGCGACATTGTTTTCTAAAATAGACTTAAGGTACGATTATCATCAGTTGAAGATTAGGGCATCAGATATCCCTAAGATAACTTTTCGGACTCATTATGGCCACTATGAGCTCTTGGTGATGTCATCTGGGTTGACCAACGCCCCTACAATACTTATAGAGTTGATGAACGGGGTATTTTGCTCGTACTTAGATTCTTTTATGATAGTATTCATTGATGACATCTTGGTGTAATCCAAGACTGAGGTAAATCATGTCCGCCATTTGAGGTTGGTACTTCAGAAGTTGAGAGAAGAAAAGTTGTATGCAAAGTTCTCCAAGTGTGAGTTTTGGCTTGATTCTGTGACATTCTTGGGACACGTGGTGTCCAAAGAGGGGGATTAGAGTGGATTCGGCTAAGATTGAGGCAATTAGAGTTTGGACAAGGCCTACTTCTCTTACTGAGATTCGTAGTTTTCTGGGGTTAGCCAATTACTACAAAAATTTTATGCAGGTCTTCTCCACTATTACAACTCAATTGACTAGATTGACTCAGAAGACCATGAATTTTCATTGATCCGACAAGTGTGAGGCGAGCTTTCAAAAGCTCAAAACTTTATTGACTTTGGCTTCTATTTTGACGCTACCCGATGAGGGTGTGGGCTTTATTGTATACTGTGATGCTTTTGGTGTTGGTTTAGGCTGTGTGTTCATGCAAAAGGGGAAAGTTATTGCCTATGCTTCTAGACAGTTGAAGGCCCATGAGAAAAATTATTCTACTCATGATTTGGAGTTAGCGGTTGTGGTCTTTGTAGTTAAGTTGTGGCATCATTACCTATACGATGTGCATTGCGAGGTCTTCACCGATCATAAGAGTCTTCAGTATATATCCAGTCAGACGAATCTGAACTTGAGGCAACGTAGATGGCTTGAGTTGCTGAAGGACTATGACATGACTATATTGTATCACCCAAAAAAACCCAATATGGTGGCGGATGCCTTGAGTGGGAAGTCCTCAAGTATGAGAAGTCTTGACGCAATCCGAGTTGAGGAGCGACCGTTGGCTAGTGATATTCAGAGGCTGGCTAATAGCCTTGTCTGATTGCAGATTTTAGAGGATGGTGGTGTTCTTGCCTTTGTGGAGGCACACTCTTTCATGGTTGAGCAGATTCGGGAGAGACAGTTTGAGGATGAGAAGTTATGTACCATTCGAGACAAGGTATTGAGAGGTGAATCTAAGGAGGCGATACTTGATTCAGAAGGTGTATTGAGGATTGGCAGCAGAATTTATGTGCCTAAGGTGGGTGACCTGACTAGACTTATTTTGGACGAGGCTCATTGTTCGGGGTATTCTATCTATCCAAGAGCAGCCAAGATGTATCATGATCTGAGCCAGCACTATTGGTGGTATAGGATGAAGAATGACATTGCAGAGTTCGTGTCCAAGTATTTGACTTACCAGCAGGTAAAGCGTGAGCACCGCCGGCCTTGGGGTGTGAGTCATAGGATGTCTATTCCCACTTGGAAGTGGGAAATGATTACTATGGACTTCGTTATGGGTTTATCTCCCACCGTGAGTTCGTGGATGGTTATGATTCTATATGGGTGGTTGTTGATAGACTGACCAAGTCCGTCCATTTTATTCCAATTAAGGTGAGGTACACAGCGGATAAGCTAGCCTAATTGTAAATTAGTCAGATCATTCGGCTTTATTATGTGCCAGTATCCATTGTTTCGAATTGGGATTTAATATTTACTTCGCACTTTTAACAAACATTATAGCATGATTTGGGCACTAGACTTGCTATGAGTACAACTTTTCACCCACAGACCAATGGTCAGTTCGAGCGAACGATTTAGGTGTTGAAGGACATGCTCCGAGCTTGTGTTATTAATTTTGGTGCTAGATGGGATCAACACTTTCCCCTAGCGGAGTTTGCCTACAACAACAATTATCACTCCAATATCTAGATGGCCCCATTTGAGGCTTTGTATGGTAGGCGGTGTCAATCTCCTATTGGGTGGTTTGGTTTAGCTGAGATGGACTCTTTAGAGACAGACTTGCTTAGAGATGCTGTGGAGAAGGTTCGTATGATTCAGGGTAGACTCTTGACAATTTATAGTAGGCAGAAGAGTTATGCAAACAAGAGAGTTCAACCATTGAAGTTTATGGAGGGTGATCATGTTTGACTTTGAGTGTCCCCCATGAAGGGCGTGATACGGTTTAGAATGAAGGACAAGCTCAACCCTCGATTCATTGGCCCATTTGAGATTTTGGCGCGCGTTGGAGAGATGGCTTATAGATTGTCCTTACCACCTAGCTTATCGGCTGTGCATAACGTGTTTCATGTTTTCATGTATCGAAAGTATGTTTCTGATGAGGCCCATGTGTTATCACTCGATTCAATGGAGTTGGGTATAGACCTGAAATTTGAGGAGGAGCCTATAATTATTCTAAATAGGCAGTACCTAAGCTTACAACCAAGGAGATAGCTTCATTTAAGGTACAATGAAAGCACCGTTCAGTCGCAGAGGCTATTTGGGAGACGGAGGCTGATGTGCGTGCTTGATATCCCCATTTTTTTTAGGCTTCAGGTATATTCCTTTACTTTATGTTCGAGGACGGACATTGTTTTTAGTGGTGGATAATGTAATGACCCGTTAGGTCATTTTGAGGACTATTCTTCTTTCCTTCATAAAAGACTCTTTCCGTAAATTTAAATTTAGAATTTTGGACTATTCGGTAACTACTATTAATTAGTTGATGGATGATTTTAAATAATTAATTTAATTAGTGGGCTAAAGTGTTAATTTATTCAATACCCTATACCACTTTATTTATTAAAATAAGATAGTGGGGTTTGTGACTTTTGGTACATAATTAGTTTGGAAAGAAAGAAAAAAAGAAAAGCAGAAACTTCCTTTGTGGACTGCAAAAAGAGAACGTTGCCGTTCATTCAGGTAAACAAACCAGCCTTAATTTTCTATAATATTTGTAGTCAATTATGAGTAATAAGGAAGAAGTGGCATGGGTAAAGATTGGGTGATGGATAAACTGTATCACTAGTTAATTTTTTGAGGATAAAAGAGTTATACGACTAAAATTTTTGAAAAGGGTAATTGTTTCATTATTGACTAATGATTAGCTATCATTAATGAATCATTTGTAGTATAAAACTTGACATTGGATCCTGCATTGTCATTTTATACATATATTTTTTTTCGTTCTTTTTGTTTTCTATTTCTTGCAGGTTATATTTTCATATATAAAAAGGGCATCCCGGTGCACTTAAGCTCCCGCTATGCGCAGGGTCCGGGGAAGGGCCCGACCACAAGGGTCTATTGTACGCAGCCTTACCTTGCATTTCTGTCAGAGGCTGTTTCCAAGGCTTGAACCTGTGACCTCCTGGTCACATGACAACAACTTTACCAGTTACTCCAAGGCTCCCCTTCAATATTTTCATATATGGATATAGGTAATCAAATATTAGGTTAATATCATTAGTTTTATGATATTTGGGGGAATTGAGACTTAACCTTATGCTTAAAATTTAGGAATATGAAACTTGGTATATTAATTGATATCAAAATTAGAAATGTGATTATAAAATTGTGTGGGGTCATAGGTCTAGGCTAGACATATAGTAGTGTGGGTATTGTTAGTTTTAAAATCTTATTGTGGTTATTTATTTTATTAGATTATATTAATTTGGAAGGCTAACAAAAGGGGAATATTCAAGTCACAGAGTGATTACTTGATTATTTGAGGCAAGTGAATTTTTAAACCCCAGTTTAAGCTTGTAGATGCTAGTATTTTCTTGTTATGTGCGTTGGAGAGTAATGAGAATTGAACTGGTTATTGACTTATGCGTGATCTTAAAAATGGAGATAAGGGTATAAAATGACAATCTAATGACATGTATTGGTGTGATTGCGTGATGAGATTATTGACTTATTTTGGACATGTGAAGTGATTATATTGATATGAGATGTGAAAATTATTATTGATATCATGCTATTATTGTGAATTATATGAACCTTAATTGATTGCATTGGTTCTGATATATTGTGCTAAGATTAGAAAATGATATGAAATAAAGGGGTCAGGCCACAGGTTCTGTGTTAGGTGTTATGAAACAAAGGGGTCAGGCGACAAGTTCTGTGTTAGGTGTTATGAAACAAAGGGGTCGGACCACACGCTCTGTGGCAGGATATGTATATTGAGGGGATGGGCCACACGCTCCATGGTAGGTTACATGGAGAGGAATGTCCCACATGGGTTCCGGAGTGTGATTCAGCGGATGTATACTGATAGGACATACATGCATCATTTCATTGCATTGCATCGCATTTTTTTTGATATTTGTGAATTCGTGTTTACCACTTATTACTCTGTATATGCTGAACTTGACTTGATATGATAAACTTGATGAGACTATTTATGAGTATTCGTGGACTGTATAATTATTATTGTGCAAAGTGTAGAGTTGGGCTGGTTTTATGCAGTTTGTAGTTCAGGAGGTTCGGTTGGGATGACAGGAGTAGTTGTATCTATTGAGCTTTGCTTAGTTTTAGTTGTACACTTGCGGAGTACCGTGTTGTTTGATACTTAATCTTGCTTCTACACTTATGTAGGTTGTGAGCCCGGACCTGCTTGATCTCCTAGTATTTTCTACCACATCCGAGACTATCATTTCGAGTGTTGAGATAGTTGTTGCATTTATCTAGCGGACACCTCTTACTCTTTTATTATGTTTTAGTCCTATTCTAGAGACAAAGACATTGCGATTGTATTTCCTTTCTTATTTTGTATTAGTGGCTTGTACACGTGACAACCAATTTTGGGGGATTTTGAGTTTGTTTTACGTGTTTTTGATTAAATTAAATTTTATTCATTTCATTTTCTTCCGCATTTACTTTCTGTTGGGTATTAGACTGACTTATCTCGGTGGATTGAGATGAGTATCATCATACCCGAATTCGAATCGTGACAAATCTAAATTAAAATTTTTATAATTCTCAACTCACTTCATAAACTAATCTGACCGCTAGTATATGTTATAGAGTTTACTGATTAGATCCATTAATCTTGTGACTTTGGCATTATCATCATGTATTATATCCCGTTGCTTAAGCAACACTAATAAATCTTGTTGAATCATAATTGGTTATAATTAATTTAGATAAAAGATACTAAAATTTGTGTCAATGTAGTGATTTATTTGGCAATAAATGGCTGCGAGGTAGTTGATCATATATAGGGACAACAATCGTGACATCAATCAAATAAAATTAAATAAAATTAAAGTTGGTCAAAGAAAAGATAATAGGACCCTCAAACTTGGAGTAAAATTCCACCGTTTCAACTTTGAATCGACCATTGGAATAAAAATGATTAAATGGATCATTCGGTTGGAAATATAAGGTATTAAAATTAATACTAACATAAAATTCATCATTATCAATATGGTATTTGATGAGCATTTTAATATTTAGATACTTTTTTTTTTAAAAAAATGTTGTTTTAGCTCATTTCACACATTCACTAAGAAAAACAATAAGTATAAGGTACAGTTTATTAAGTTGTCTATTTATTAGATATTTATTGATATTAAACACTATTAAAAAGTAGTTCTTTAATATTAGTTTAGTTAGACATACTTTACTATATTTGACTTGAATTACTAAAGCGATACATTTTTTTTTTATTAAAGCGACAATTATTTTGGAATGAATTAAGGATGTAATACTCACCATTATGCGGTGTTTGATTATTATTTTTGTTGTCCGGAGAAAAACTATATACATGCATTATGAAGGAATCTATATTTATAACATTTTATATGAGATATAAGGTAAAAGAAAATATATTTGTGATTAATTTACATGGATTGAAATAACTAAAATGAACACTCTTGAATTAAATATTTTTTTAAAAAGAAAGTAAATAGAACATATTTTAAACCTTGCTTTACAATTTATCCTTTCTTACTCCCCGCATTGCAATTTTACTTTATTAATCCCTACATTATAATTGCTAGATTAACAATGAATGCATTTTATTAAAAGATAATAGCACTTTTGGTCCTTAGGATTGGTAAATTTTGATTTTAGTTCTTTTGAAATCTAATTAAGTATGTTTAATCTTGATTGATTGAAATGTGTATTTTGATTTCTTTATATAGGAAATATATTATATTTGAATTATGTTTAAAACTATATAACTGTCAAATATAAAGTAATAATACAAGCTTAATATAACCTGTATAATTAATAAAAGGGTAACATTTAAGAGAATATTTAGGTATTTAGCCTTATTAATTATTTAAGTGGCAGTAATAGAGTCCTACTAATTAGAAAAAAAACAGGTTGATAACTAAACCAGGAGTGCTAAAGTGTAATTATTATTATTAGGATCCATATTGATAGAGACACCCCAAATTAATGGACCATGCAAATAATATTATTGATTAGATTGCCAGCAAAATTTTCAACAAATTTGAAATTTTCCACTAAATGAAGAGGATTTTATTAATATGTTTTCCGTTTTCTATTAAACATAATTATAATCATGATAACGTCTTAATGATTGACCCCATTATTTTGATTACTAAGTGACAAAGCAAGACATTTGTTTGATTTTTTTGACCATAGATGGTGTAGGGGTCACAACAGAGCAAATCGTACCATTTTACTATAGTCATAAGTTTATTTATCGTCATAGTTGTTATCACAGTCAATAAGATTGAAATTTTGGAAAATAAATTTGATTTAGGAGGGTGATCCTCCAATGAACTAATTGCACTTCGGACTAATAAAAATGAACGAATAGAATATACTAAAATGCTCGAGAGAACCATATCGAAATAACTCAAACATATTGAGGGACTAAATAAGGCATTTAGTTTTTTTTACCACACATGGCGAACGTTTGTCCCTAAAATATTTGAACTTCTCTAAAGAAAATCAATTTTGATTGTTTATAACATGGAAATATATGCAAAATTATGAGTGCAACAGCCAACATATAATATTTTCGAAATTTTAGTAACTTCACACACATATAATAACATATAATACACAAACACACAATATATATATATATATATATTATTTATTTATTTATTTTATTTTTCTATCCGATGTTTAAAATTCAAGCCCTGATTAAATTTAGATCACGTTCTGCAGGCCTCATTTAGGTGTGACATTTCCAACAGGCTTTTTCCAGACTCAGGGCTCAAATCAAGATCTTTAGTTAAGGGTGGAGCAGTCCCACCACTGCACCACAATTCATGTTGGTTATATAAAAAAATTATTGTATTCAATTGAATCTATCATTTATTTGTGCTCCATCCGCCACTTAAAAGGGCAAATATACCTTGCTCCAAGCGGTGTTATGGGACATCGCTTTATTACTTTCTCAGTTTCAATTTATTTATCATGTTTTATTTACCGAAATTTAAGAAAGTAAAAAGGTAATTGAATCTTGTGCTCGTAAATTAGAGATACGTCAAATATATCAAAATGTCATTTAATCTTATGGTTTAAACTTTAAACTTGTCTTGTGAAAAATTGAAATTAGAGAGTTGCCAATAAAAAGAAAATACATTCTTTTTTGAAACAAACTCATACAAAGGAAAGTAGGACAACAAATCGAAATGGAGGGAGTAATTATTTATTTTTTGCTAAAACATATATATATAAATAAGAATTAGTATTATAAAAATATTGGATGTAAATTACAAATAATGACATCATTTATTCATTATAAATAATTTACACATTTATTCATTTTTCAAATATGGATATCGTTTACGAAAAATTTTGCGCACATTATTACCTAAGGGTGGTTAATACATAATAAAAAAGTTTCCTCATGTCTTTTCATATTCTAAAGATTGGAAAGTTCTCTCTAATTATTATACTACATGATAAAGCATTTAATTGGAAAAACATTTTAATAACTCAGTTAATTGACTATCTAAATTTTATCTTATTAATAAGAGTTCGATTGCCCTAACCCCTAGTCTAGTATGCCAGAAAACAATTATGTTTTCTCATATACAAATGTATTTTTTTAATTTTAGAATTAACAAAAAAAAACAGATGTATTAACCCAACCAACAGGACAACTAACACTTATGTTGGTTAACTAAAAATATTCAATGAGATCATGTAAATAGACAACTGCTTGGGGTTGGTTTAATTGACAAATTAAAATTTTTAATATGATAATCAATCGGTTTGATATATCGATAATTTTTTAAATTTATCAATAAATTTTATTTAAAAATTTAAATTGTATTTTATTTTAATTGAGCATCTGCACATATAATAAAGTATTTCTATTAGATTTTTTATTTAAAAATCTTGAAATATTTTTTTTTTGTGTTCTCAAGTGTCTAACAAGTGGTTAAGTTAACCACATAAATATGTCATCTCATTTAATTTGAATCTAAAGTGATTAATAAAAATATACTTTATCATGTGTTCAGTTAATCAATTAAAACAAGTTATAGTTTGAGCGACATCCCCATAATTTGAATTTGCTTGTGTTTTTTATATTTTTCCTTTTTTTCAAAAAAAAAAACTTTAAAATTGTCTAACAATATTTTAAAAATTAATTAGTCTAATATAAAACATTATTTTTCTTATAAAAACTTTTCAGAATAAATAAAATTCAGAAATTTGACTAAACAAACTATAAAAGTTTAATTTTTTTCATCTACTTTATCATCTCTTATTGTCAAATTTTGTTATTGATAACTTTGACCACACTTTAAGTTTCAAATGACTATAAATTTCCTCGTTAAGAGCTACGGTCGGTACAATTTGATTTTGAGGTTTATCGATTCTGATTTATTGGTTATAGATTTGTAGACATGTTAAATCATTATAGAATTATTAAGATATTGACTTATTGGTTATTGGTTTATTAGTTATTGATTGTTATGAGTTTGGTTATCAGTTTAACCGTTAAGATTTAACAAAAAAATAAATCATTGAAAATCACTTAAAAACAAGGTGACAAAACAAATGAACCATGCACATGAGTTGTCATATTGCATCATGTTCAAAAGCAAATATTGACACATTTTAGAATAACTGAGAGTTTGAAACAATCAGAAATAAAAATATGAAACTAAACCCTAAGTCAAAGACTTTATATACCGAATGATATAAGATATAACTAGTTAATTTACTATTGACTTATCGATTAACCCGTTAAGAAAAAACCTCCAACCGTTAAAAATTGATAATCTGATAAAAAAAATTAAAACCGTTATCGAAACGATTAAATCAATAATCCATTATCGCTAAATTAGTAACTTTTTTTTTTCGATTCAAGTTATCTATTTCGATTCGATTTTGAACAGCTTCAACTAGTTTATTCAACATTACTCCATATGTACACATTAAATTAACTAAACTTTTAATATTATATAAGTCAATTTATAGATTTCATGATGATGTTACAAAATACTATCATTACGAAAGAGTTTTTAATACGTAAATATTGTCTAATGAATGCACGAAACCTGGAAAACTTTCAAACAAAAGAAGACAAACAAGAAATAATTAAAAAATAGAGGCACAACGTAAGTTGAATTATAAAATTAAAATTTATCCTATCAAAGTTTGATTATATCAGACCAAATTTTAAAACTGTAGTATTAAGTATTTTATCTATTTTAATTTATTTATCTGATTTTAATATAACACGAATTTTAAAAAAGTAAATAAAATTTTAAAATTTTATAATTTTAACTCTTAAGTATATCATATAAAAAAGTTAAAATTAAAAAATTGATAAAAAAATTAAAATATTCTTTTTCAAATGAATCAGCAAGAAAATAACACAAATAAATTTAAATGACGAAAATATCTATTTTTAATTATCTGAGACCAAATTTTAAAAATATCGTATCGAAAATCGAACGTTCAACAATAATGGGTCTTTTAAATGAGATGATAACTACTTTCTAATGCTGGCGCGTGTACAGATCTTCCACACAAATGTCTCTATAAAAAGACAACATTTGTCCTACTGAATATTTTACTATTTCACCCGCCAACTCCAAAATCTTTTTTTTTTAATTTTCAAAATTCTATTTTTTTATAATTTAAAACATTTTCAGTACCCACTGTTCATTTTTTTTTAAAATTTGGGTTTTCTTTCTTGTTTCCAACTACAACTTTTGAGTGTGAGATTTTGAGAAAAAAAGAGATTTTTTAATTTTTTTTGTAAGTGTTCAAGTATGTGGACTTAAAATTAGTGTTTTTTTTTCTTGATGATGGGTACGGGGAAGAATGAGAACGTTGGATTTAGTAGTAGCTATGATTATTCATTCAAGATTCTGCTTGTTGGAGATTCTGGGGTTGGAAAAAGTAGTCTTCTTCTCACTTTTATTTCACACCATCCTCCTCAAGATCTTTCTCCAACTGTTGGTAAATAAAAATTGAAACACCCTTTTTATAGTTTTGTTTGGTTTTTGTTGTTGTTGTTGTTTTCCTTTAAAGTTTTGATCTTTGTTAGATATATGTCATATTTTTGTTTTTTGTTTGGTTGAGTTTGATTGGAAACAGTCTCTCTGTCGTCTCAAGTTAGGGGTAGAGGTAGAGGTAAGGCTGCGTACACACTATTCTTTCTGGACCCCACTTGTGTTATTATAATGGGATGTTGTTGTTGTTGTTTGATTCTAATAATTTCCGTTCCATAGGGTGGAGCTAGAATTTTGAGTTGATGGATTTTGGAGGATAGATGGAGCTAGAATTTTGAGTTAATGGATTCTAGAACATGGGCAAAGCTAGAATTTTGAGTTAATGGATTTTTGATCATAGGCGGAGCTAGGACTTTGAGTTAATGGATTTTGGAGTATAAACGGAGCTAGAATTTTGAGTTAATGAATTCTGGATCATGGATGGAGCTAGAATTTTGAGTTGATGGATTTTGTATCATATGCGGAGCTAGAATTTTGAGTTGATTTGAGTTGATGGATTTTGGATTATAGGCGAAGCTAGGATTTTGAGTTAATGGATTTTGTATCATAGGCGGAGCTAGAATTTTGAGTTGATGGATTTTGTATCATAGGTGGAGCTAGGATTTTGAGTTGATGGATTTTGGATCATAGGCGGAGCTAGGATTTTGAGTTGATGGATTTTGTATCATAGGTGGAGCTAGGATTTTGAGTTGATGGATTTTGGATCATAAGCCGAGCTAGGATTTTGAGTTGATGGATTCTATATCGTAGGCGGAGCTAGTATTTTGAGTTGATGGATTCTGGATCATAGGCGGAGCTAGAATTTTGAGTTATGAATTTTGGATTTTAGTTCATTGAGTTCTTAATAAGTTATGTATATATATTAAGTGGAATTTTTGAATACATATACAGAGTTTGAGGCTTTGAGCTAAAGCTGCTGGTTCTGCTGAAATCATAGGCCGAGCTATATCTAGCCCCGCCCTGATTTCCGCTATGGTGTTCCTCAGGTTACTAACCTGGGAACTGACCTGTATTATGTGTTACTCTTTCTGGTACCAGATATAATTTGTTTTGGCAGATTTGATTTGTTTTTGAATAGTTGACATTTTTGACAAACGAGGAGTATTA
Organism: Solanum dulcamara; assembly: GCF_947179165.1. NCBI lineage: Eukaryota > Viridiplantae > Streptophyta > Magnoliopsida > Solanales > Solanaceae > Solanum > Solanum dulcamara. Next base: position 5,323,372 of record NC_077237.1, on the reverse strand, counting down.
TTACAGTACCTTTCTTTTTTTCGAAATACATCATTGCTCCAATTAGTAGTGTTAATTGAGTGAAATATTTAATGAGAGATAATTATATGTCTTTCTTAAGGAAGGACAGGCATAAGCATGTATTTTTATTGCACTTGCGATGCACATATTTGACATTTTTGACAAACGAGGAGTATTATTACAGTACCTTTCTTTTTTTCGAAATACATCATTGCTCCAATTAGTAGTGTTAATTGAGTGAAATATTTAATGAGAGATAATTATATGTCTTTCTTAAGGAAGGACAGGCATAAGCATGTATTTTTATTGCACTTGCGATGCACTTAAATTTCGTTTTGTTTCCTCCAGAATCAGAAGATTGTTCTACATTAGTTTTTCATTAACAATAGGAGAAATCTCCTCTATTAAAGCACCTAGTGGCTTTATATTCTGTTTTTCCCTCATTGAGAGGGATGAACGTCTTTCAATTTATTACTTTGATTACCTAAGGAAATGGAGAAAGCGGATCTCTGATGTTTTATTTGAAATGTTAAGGTGTGGACTTCAAAATCAGGATGCTAACAGTTGGCGGCAAGAGGTTGAAATTAACCATTTGGGATACAGGTAATAAAATATAACTTTGACGTTACGCTATTTTATATTGGAAATTATACTACCTTATGGTGCCAAAAATAAAATAAAGTACAATATGTTCAGTAAAAGCAGTATTGGTAGTCGGTAGATGTGTGCCTTCTTCCTAAAAGTGCACTGATATAAATATCATGTTACTCAACTTATACTTCTTAAAAGTAGCCAAATTCCCCTTTTTTGCAATTTTAAGTAAGGCTTTTGAGTATCCGTCATCTCTCTGCAGCTGGACAAGAGAGGTTTGGTGCATTAACAAGCTCATACTATCGAGGGGCTCACGGGATAATACTAGGTAAGACATCAGAGATAATTTCTCTTACTTTCTGAATTAGTTTATGATCGTTAGATAGGTGGCTTAATTTATATCATTGCTGCAGAAGTGAACTGCTAAACCATGTTATTTGTACTTATTCTTTTCATGGAAGTGCTAGTTGCTATTCTTGGTGTTAACTAATATTGATCTTTGCTAATCTTAGTGTATGATGTAACAAGGCGAGAGACCTTTACAAACTTATCAGAAACTTGGGCGAAGGATATTAAGTCTTACTCCACGAATCCCGAGTGTATCAAGATGCTAGTTGGGAACAAAGTTGATAGGGTGAGTGTGCTTATCCTTTTGTATCATGATAACGTCGAATGTTAGGTAATCCATTCATTTGGTGGTTCATTTGTATTTGAAAAGAAGTCCTATTTACGCCGTGGAAAAGAATTACTAAAAGAGTGAAATGCTTTGATCATTTGATGATTATTCTCGAGTCACTGTCTATGAACCTAATCTACAAATGCACGTTGCAACTCAACTCATTCAAAGTCAAATTTTCTTGAAGTTGGAAGTATTTCACACCTCGCTTTTGACATCCAAAAATATTACTAAAGTCATCTGTGATCATCTAATAATTTCCCTCAAACAATCATGCTCAAGTATTCTCATCTTTAACATATATGCACCAAAAAAGAAAAATATCAAGCTCAGCTACGGTGAAGTTGCTCATTTTACTGACAACCTATTTCCAGGATAGTGAAAGAGCTGTAACTAGAGAAGAAGGCCTGGCATTTGCAAAGGAGCACAATTGTTTATTTCTTGAATGTAGTGCTAAGACAAGAGAAAATGTGCAGCTGTGTTTTAAAGATCTCACACTGAGGGTATACTCAAAAGACTCTTTTTTCCGCTATTGTTGATCAAAGTTTCTTGTGGGCACGCGTATAGATGTTTGGTTTACCAATACACAGGGTAGAGTATCTAGTTGTTTCGAAATGCAGGGAAATAACTCTTTGTACAGCTATATTTTCTGAGCTGATGTCCTAATTGCTGTAACTTGTAAGTTTAAAATATGAGACATATTTCTTTAGTACGAATGCCACACTATGCTTTTTGTTAGTTTGGTTCGTTTGCCAAATATTTCACTTCAAAGCATTAGTATCTAAGACTTGATGAAGCGGCTAGGAGAGATGTGCTTTGAACTGTTCTGCGTCTCTCTTCTGGTCCTGAAAGACGATAGCTCAATTCTGCAGTTTATCAGTTGGAAGCATTCAATGTATTTTCATATTGCCTGCTTGTTTAACATATTAAGTTTTCTTCAACTCCGCGAGCTAGTTGTTGCAGCGTGTGATTCCGTACACTTGATGTTTTGGTAAACTACTCGAATTTTGCTTTTACAGATGCTGGATGTACCAAGTCTACTGGAGAAAGGTTCTGCAGTAGTGAAAAAACAAATTTTGAAACAGAAAGAAGTGCACAAGTCTCAACGTAGCGGAAACTGTTGCTCCTAGTTGAAACACTTGTTACACTAAACTGCAACTGTGAGTAAATCTTGTAAATGAGCAATGCTCGTTACAAGGGTGTGCTGTCAGACAACGACAAGTTCATCGTTCGATCTAGTGAACGTGCTGTTCTTTTTTTTTTTCCGCTGGCTGGCCGTGGCTAGATTTTGTTCATGTATGTAGATGTAAAGTTTTTCTTTTCATTTGTTAAATCTTTTACAAGAATGGTGTCATAATAGTGCTTCTATATCTCACGGGGAGATGTAGAAGTTTTGTATCAAAAACAATTTTGTGGCTTATAGAAAGTTTTTCAATATAAAATGTACAATATCAACATCTCTTGGAGAGGTGTGATCAAAACAATTTTTGGCTTATACAGACTTGTTTAAGGGAAAATAAATTGTATCAAGTTCCCTCTTAGATTAGATTGGTATTATGATTTACACTTTCTGGTTGTTTCATATTGTATTGTATTGTATTATTTTTCGTCGATATATAAAGTTACACATAAGTAATTTGAAGGCCAAATATATAGATAGCCCCTCTAACTTAGACCCCAAAAAAGAAAAGAAAAAAAAAACCTCTTTAACTTACTCTCATTTTTCAAAATGAAAAAGTAGTTTTAGCATTTTTTTCTTATTCGCAATGAATAAGATTCTTTTTTAACCTATATTGAAGAAGCGTTCTTTTTTTTTTTGTATTGAGTTAAAGAAAAAAGTAGAAAAGAGAGTATTTGCGTTAAATCCAGATAGCCTGGATGATATGAAAAAAATAAAATATGTGGTGTTATTTAATTTAATTGATTGTTTAAGGAAGAAAATCGAAACACCTTTTTCACGCAAAAATACAGAGAATTTCAAAAAAAATTATTTCTTTTTCTAAAAAAAATCAATATTCGTTCACAATTTTTATTTTTACTAAAACTAAAGGACGTATGTCAATTTTTAAAATACAAAGCTGCTGTTAAAGAACATAAAACAAAAATAAGAAAATCATAAAAATTAGTATTTTGTGTTTAAACGGTTCATAAAAAATAAAGTTTAAGGGTTAAAATGGAACAAGACTAAAATACAGCACCAAAACAAAAAATGAGGGCAAGTTAGATAGGCTCTTTATGTATTTGGCCTAATTTGAAAGATAAATTTACAAGAAAAGTAGAGTAGGAGGTAAAATACTAAAAAGATAGAATGATAAAGGATAAAATATGATTATTAGATTCTATTAGATAATAAATAAATACAACCTGGGGAAAAGAAAAAAGATAATGACACAACCATACCAAATTGGTACCCCAGAAAATGAAAATTTTCATTTTTATATGCCGATGAATTTAACGATATGATATTATAAAATTTAAGTAATAAGTAAAATAAATATTGTATTTAAACTAACAATATAATATAATACAATCGGTAATAACTGTAACGACCTATTAGGTCGTTTTGAGAAGTAGAGCTTTTTATTTCATAAAATACTCATCCCATAAATTTTTAATGGGTATTTTGGACTATTCAATAACTATGATTATTTAGTTGAGGGGTGAATTTAAATAACTAATTAAATTAATGGATTAAAGTGTTAATTCAATTAATACTCTATACCAATTATTAAAGGAAAATGATAGGGTTTATTAATTTTAATACATATTAGTTTGAGGGAAAAAAACAGAAGAGAACAGCGACGAGCAAGTGAAAGAAAAGGGTTTTCTTGCTTTTTTCCCCCTCAACACAGAACGCAGAAACTGGGAAAAATAAATACGGAGGAAGAAAGAAAAGAAAAATAAAGGAGAAGAGAAAAATAGAAATTTTTATTCCAAAGCATCAAGGTAATTATTCTCATCCTTTTCATTAAATTTTTATGTGATTATGAACATATTTTTAGGGTATATTGGTGGACAAATAACGCTGAAATAAGAAAATATGACCCTAGATGTCTTCACATAAAATCTTGATTTGGGGGTCGAAAAAAGATCCGTTTTAGCTGAAATTTGACATGTGGGTTTATATTATCATGAGTGAACATAATCGGAAAGAAAATTTCAGATTTGACTTCAATGACTCGGGATGACTTTTTGACCCAATTTTTGATCCAAAAATAAATATAGCAATATGGGTGTCATTGGATTCGTATTCTTATGAAGATTATGTATTTGAACAGATTTTGATAGTTCGGAAGCATTACGAAAGGCTCAAGTTTTAAAGTGATTATTTAATTTAATTGAGGTTTAACCCTAATTTTGAAATTCAGAAAATATGGGAGTTAACATGTTAAGTAGCATCAAAATTAGGAACGTGTTTATAGAATTAGGTGAGTTATTGGGTCTAGGTTAAACATATATATAATATTGGTGTTTATGGATTAGTTTACTTATAAATATTATATATTTGATAGATTGAAATTGGTCTGAGGCATTAAAGAAAGGAAAGACATTGGTGGATTAGATTGCTTTACTTCGGTTCTTCGGTTGAGGTAGGTTATGATTTTTATTCTATATCATAGATAGACTCTTAATAGTGATTGATATCCATTGAGTAATGTGTAAAGTTTACTACGCATTTAATTGTTGTGGTTTGGATGATTGATATGTTGTTGTGATTGGTCTGAAATTCGGAGGCCATGAAATTCATAATCTTGAACTTGCCTATCAAAAATGGTGTCTTGAATATAGAAGGCTTGATGAAATATTATTAATGAAGTGAAATGTAATAATAAAGAATGATAAGGCAATTATATCTGGATCGGGTGTCACGAGCCGACATGGTATATTTGGATCGGATGTCACATTCCGACACGGTATATTTGGATCGGGTGTCACGTTCCAACACGATATATTTGGATCGGGTGTCACTTTCTGACACGATATATTTGAATCGGGTGTCACATTCTGACACGGTATATTTGTGTCACGTTCCGACACGATATATTTGGATCGGGTATCACGTTCCAACACGGTATATTTAGATCGGGTGTCACGTTCCGACATGGTAATATTAAAGGAAAATAAATTAAAATGACTTAATACTACCCAATCTCCAATAACTCATTTTCCAAAAGAGTGTGATATGGAGGCTTGAGTCCTCATGTGTGATCTTAATACTGTTGATTGGTTATGAAATTGTTCATTGTGTTGTCACTTGATCTTGATCTTGTTGGTTGCCACCTGTTAAGTGCTACGGTTGATTTTCCGCTATTACTTATTGCATATTGATTCCTATTTTGAGTCGGCCGATGATACCTACTCAGTTAATGTTGTCCTGTACTGACCCCTACTTGTATCTTTTCTTGTTTTATTTTGTGGAGTGCAGCGAGTGTTCCACCGACTTTGACTCGACCATAACTCTAGTCAGTCTCCAGTTCATAAGATTTCAGGGTGAGCTATCCTTCTAGCTGGCGATGGAATCTCTTGTCATGGCATGGTGTCCTTAGTTTTCGGACACGTTATGTTATATATTTATTTGGTGTTTGATAATTCGAGATTTTGTTTTAGAATTTAGATGTTCTTCATGTGATGACTTTCAGGTTTTGGGAAAAACGTATTTAATTGAGCTTCCGCGTTATTGTCATATTTATTAGTTGGGGTTTGTATCGTTGGTTCTCCCACCCAGGAGGTTAAGTGTGAGTGCCACTCATGGCCCATTTTGGATCGTGACAATAACTATCCAAACAACCTGTTAGCTATGTTTTTGATATTGTTCGATATGTTTTTGATTATGGTTTTAATATTTACAATAACTTATAAAATTTTAGATTGTGATTTAACATTTTTTCACCGGATAGAATTCTTTAGACTATGATCTAAAGGTTCATAAATTCCAAAAAAACAATATAAAAGGGTCATTTTTTCAAATATATATATATTATGATTCTAAATTATATGTTGTGACGTGGAAGAGACGATTACGAGAAAGAGAATTACAATGAGAATTTTTTGGATGTATAACAACATTTGTAATTTACTACTTTGTCTTTTTCTTTAAATATTTTAAATTAAATAATCTCTTAGGGAAATAAAAACATTCACAAAAGTTAATATCCTATCGATTACAAATAAGTAAAATGAACCTTATTTAAGGCTATCTAATTAATAATTAGTTGGCAGGCTCCAACAAAAATATAGTTGTATTGGTCTTAGACAAAAACAATGCTATGAAAAAAAACAATGACATAATATATAAATATGACTCTTAATTTTCTTTTAGCTGACAATTATGACCTCTAACTTTACTAATGTACAAGTACACATTTTAACTATCCAAAACTTGAACAAATAGATAAATTCGTCCTACATGACAATTTTGTGTCATGTGTGGCGTCCTACGTGTATTGTGTCACGTAGGACGTGTGTGTCTACTTGTTCAATTTTATACAAGTTTAAGTGTCAATTTGTGCACATCCAAAATTGGAGAGCATAAATATGAAATGAGGCCAAGTTAAAGTTCATATTTATGTATTATGCCAAAAACAATTTATAAGAATCTAATTTTCATATTTTGACTCTTTTCTTATCTTAAACCTATATATAATTAAAACCGCTTGTAGCTTCATTAGTCATCATTATAGTGAGATTAATAAGTTACTAAGGAGATAATTAATGAGGGGATTACCAATAAAGCTAGTTCTTTTCTTGGTTTTATTCTCTATTTTTTCCATACAAGTTATTATTAATGGAGAAGAAATATTTCTTGAGTGGCATGTTGATGAAGACAATAATATCAAACCAATTTCTGTGGATCAACCAGTATGATCTCAAAACTCTTCCAACTTTTTTTTCTTCTTCATTATTTAGAGTTGTTTTTACATTGGAGGAAAATTTAAAATTTCAATTTTATAGATTCTGAATTTAGAGGCTAAATCAGGATTATAGCTTTTAGATTTGAGGATACGGTCTCAACTCTCAAGTGCTAGTAATTTAAATTTGGATTGTTGTAATCCTTAGGTTGATGGACGGAGTTAATTGGATACATTTCTTTACACTCAAATTATATATGCCAAAAAAATAATAATTCATATATGTAATTATACTCATTTTGAACTCACCGACTTTATATTTACTAAGTCTTATAATTTTAATTAATTTTTTCAGGTGATAACTATCAATGGTAAATTTCCTGGACCTTTATTGAATGCGACCACCAATGATAATATTCATGTCAATGTGTTCAATGATATGGACAAATATCCTGTCCTTATTACATGGTACTATGTTTCTTTTTTTTTTTACTATTTATTCTAATTTTTAGATTCAATTAATTTTCTACTTACGTTATTGGTAATTAAATAAATACACTTTTATTTTTAGTTATCTTTGATGTTATGTTCTTAAAATCTTAACAATACCATATGTTAAAAAAAAAAATGCAAATTCTAAAAATATTTTTAATAATATCAACATACTATTATTCTTTTTTAATTTCAGCTCTGATCAAATACGACCATATAATAATCGAATCACCTAAATACGACCAAAGATTACTCCCGCCCTCACTCCTCCCTACCCCAAACCTCCTCCACCCCCTCTCCGTCCCACCCCACTGACTCCACTTCCAATACCATAATGTTCGTCTAAAAATGCTTTTGAGACACATTTTTCATGAAAAATATTTTCCTTTCATACCAGACATATAACAGACATATAACAAGGCAAGTTTTCTTTATTGGGCCTATAGGAATGGGATCCAACAAAGGCACAACTCGTGGCAAGATGGAGTATCGGGTACCAACTGTGCGATCCGTCCCAATACTAATTGGACTTATGAATTTCAATTGAAAGACCAAATTGGAAGCTTCTTCTATTTCCCAAGCCTACATTTCGAAAAGGCCGGTGGAGCATTCGGTCCAATTCGAATTAACAATCGGGTCATGATCCAACCCCCATTCGCGGAGCCCCACGGAGATTTCGATCTTCTCATTGGTGATTGGTATGGAAATAGCTTCAAGGTAAATAATCTTTTTTGTTTTTGTCCCTATGATACTTGAGATTGGATTTTGTACTTTTAATAGTTTCACCACTTAATTACTCACGCGTTATGTTAAGTTTGTATTGTTATTTCATATTTGATGTTGATATAATTTTACAAATAGTCAAATATAACATATTTTTTATGTGAAGGGACCTAAAACATAGATTTTAATTTTGCATATACCATCACAAGGACCAAAAATAATGTTTACCAATAAGTTAAGAGACCAAAAATACCATTATCCCATAAAATTTATGTTATTTAAACTTACATGGTTCATCTTTCTAACAAAAAGTTATAGTTTTTTCACATTTATTTATTTCCTTGCATAAATAAAGTTAAATTTCCTTTAATTAAATAATTTTGGACTATGTGAAAAAAATGAATAGGTTATTGGAGACAAGTTGGCACATGAAGGATACAATAAAACTCCAAACATGATGCTTATGAATGGGAAAGGCTCATATTTAGACCCAAAAGCAAAATCCAATGAATCCTTCACAATAAATAAAGGTAATAAGCCCAATACCCACCCCCACCCCCACCCCCTCCCTTTTTTTTTTCCTAATTATCATTTAGATTTTGTCCTTATTTTTTTTTGAAGTTGTGCAGATATAGCTCATGGGACTGAGAAAATATTAGACTGTCGTCTAATGTCAACAAAATTAACGTTTTCTCACAAAAATTTAGTGCGACCATTTAGTTAGAAAACACAATAAAAGTAATATTGACGTTTAATTTATTTACAGGAAAAACATACAGATTGAGGGTTTCAAATGTGGGAAGCGAATGGAGTTTTAATTTTCGAATCCAAAACCATAGCATGTTATTGGTGGAGACCGAAGGCTCGTACACCAATCAAATCGCGTTAAACTCTCTCGACGTCCACGTGGGCCAATCATACTCTGTTCTTGTCACAGCTGATCAAGATGCTGCTGATTATTACATAGTTGCAACTGCAAAAATGGCTAATTCAACTCAACTCAAAACTCTTCAAGTCGTTGGTGTATTGCACTATGAGAACTCTACCAAACCTGCTGATGGGCCTATTCCAAATGGGCCTGACCCATTTGATGTGAACTTTTCTATTAGTCAAGCTAGATCCATCAGGTAGGCCCATTTACTTGCAACATCCACTTCAATTAATTGCCCGTTTGCCTTCAAATGAACTGATCTTTAATTTTTATTTTTCAAATGAGTTATTTTTTTTTTCCTTTTAGCAATCGAACTATGGCTAGTGAACATAACTTGAACTCATGCCCATAGAACTTGTGTAATATTATAATACAAAAATATAAATTTATGTCCCGTGAAAAAGTTTTGTTACGAGAGACATAAATTAAAGAAAAAAAAAGTAGAGACTTGGGTAAAACAGTAGTGTACGGCCTAGCTACTTTTCATTTTTTCAAAAATAGGCAGTATTTAAAAATTCTTTGAAAAGTAGACACTTTTGATGCGGAAATATCATGATAGTGTAATGGATTGCAAACTTAAATAAGTAAAAAATTCAGGATAGTACCACGATTTATAAAATCCACGATATAGTCATTGATTTTGAACTTAAAAAAAGGTGAAACTCCATGATAGTGTCCGGAATGCGGTGATAGAGTTTCACCTTTTTTAAGTTCAAAATCTATGACAATGTCGGAAAAATCACTATTTTTGAAATTTACCCTCCTTTTCAAAATCAAAGTTATTTTTCCCTTTTTTGCATGAGAGTTTCAACTTTTATTGATAAAGGAAATTAATTTTCTTGCAGGTGGAATTTGACAACAGGTGCAGCAAGGCCTAATCCACAAGGGTCCTTCAATGTATCAAATGTGACATTGTCACAAACTTTTGTTCTCCAAAATTCATTGAACTATAAAAATGGTACTATAAATTTTGCAATCAACAATGTCTCTTATGCCACCCCCAAAACACCATTGAAACTGGCTGATTATTACCTTAACGGCGTCGGAGTTTACGAGCTTGATAAATATCCGGCTAACGTTAGCCTACCGGAGGTTGTTTATGGAACATTTGTTGCGTCTGGAGAACATAAAGGGTGGCTAGAAATTGTTTTCAAGAATGAGTTACAAGTCATGGATTCTTGGCATTTGGATGGATTTGGCTTCTTTGTTGTTGGGTAAGTATAAAAATATGGTTCATTTTTCTAGTCTTTTGGTATTCATTTTAAGGCCCCATTAATTTAGATTCGTGTCGAAAAATTCCACTCTTGAAGGGTAAATGCTCCTTATCGAACGGGAGGACGTTGAGACTTTAAGTTAAAGACGTAGTACTTATCACCCCATAATAATCCTTGATATTGAAATATTTTCTCTATACATTCGTTAAAAATCACTATTTTTACCATTGAAATTTCTCATGGAGAAATGGTCAATGACTATTCCCATAAATATTTTGATTGAATTGGTGAGAAGAGAAAAAATAGTAGTGTTTTCACATAGAAAAATTAGGAAGCTTCTCAATATTTCAATGAAAATCTGTTTTCTAGCATGCGTTTTTTCAGTGAGCTGATTCGGAAGAAAATGAATAAAAAAACCACACAAAATTTTCATTGATTCGCGGTAAAAAAACCTATATTTCTAATAATAATAACAGTAAAATTATAAAACTATTTTTTTGTCATATTAAAGTAGTTGAACTTTATCCATTTTAACATTAAAGTCACAACTAATTTTTTTTGTTACATTAGAAATTATATAACTTATCCACTATAAGAGTAAAGTTACCTTGATATCCACTATTTGGTGGTATTGTTGTTATAGTGAGTATATTACAAATTTACAATTATATACCTTAATAGGAATGAATAACTCTTTAACTTTATCGTATAGTTTGTACAATTTAGTAACTTAATATCATTGTTGGTAACATTTTATTACTTTAATATGACAAAAAAATATTTTATTATTTCATTTGTTAAAATCTCAGGTATGGTTTTGGAAATTGGACTCTTGAATCACGATATACATATAATCTTTATGATCCTGTTGTTCGTTCTACTGTTCAGGTAATTAATTTTTTAATTTTTTTTTATATAGTCAAATCCCTTAGAACTTTATATTATATGCTAAAATTTTTATGAAATTAATCATAAACATTTTTTTTTAATATATAGGTTTACCCAAAAGGATGGACAGCTGTATATGTATATCTAGACAATCCAGGAATGTGGAATTTAAGGTCACAAAAATTGAAAAATTGGTTCTTAGGACAAGAACTTTATATTAGAGTTTATGACTCTGATCCTAATCCAGCCAAAGAACATATTCCCCCTAAAAATCTACTATATTGTGGTTAGTATTTATAATTTTCTTTAAATAAATTTATTTATGTAAAAAAAAAAAAAGAAGAGAGAAAAATATTATTATTATTTAGGACGGAATATATAATGTCCGTTTGTTTTTTTTTTGAAAATTATAGGAATCGTGCAGGCGCCTCCACCAGCACCACCACCACCACCACCACCACCAAGTCCAGAACCAGTACCAAGCCCCGTAGCTCCAGTACCTCCGCCTCCTGCAGTACCATCGTCTACAACTATTACAAAAACACAATGGTGATTCATTCATTTATTAAAAAAAAAATTACAATGTTTTTAATTACTATTCTAATTTAATATGTCACATTTATTTTTTATTTCATTTAATTTGTTTTGGTTTTAAACTATTTTGACAGGTTTCATATTATTGTGGCTATTTTTGTGATTTTAATCATATGAGATGAGAAATGATCAAGTAGTGTTGGTGCTTTAGTTACATGCAAATCAGTTTATGTTGTGAACCCAGTTGGATCCGTAAGGGCTTATGGGCTAGAATTGGTGAAGGGTGTTGACTGATTTAGTTGAGATTATTAGATCGAGTAAAATATTGAAAAGTTTTGCGTGAGATCCAGACCCAAGAATGAGTTACAATTTATGTTCTTTGTCTTTTTAAAATTATTTTATGTTTTGTTTTGCCTTTTATTATCCTTATTATACTATATACTTTATATACTTGGCTATTATCTATATTGTTATACCATTCAATTAGGTTTGGGATTCAAAAACTATAATAAATATATATTTTTGCTATTTCACTCAAAAGATCATTCGATCCGTAATAAATATGTCCGATTAATTTTTTAATGATACATTACCTAATTTTTAAATCACTAAAAGCACATAAGCCACAACTCATCATGGTAAGACATGCAAAAAATATTATAAAGTCATGACCAGAACTTGGTTTATGACTTAGTTGTCACCTTAATTAATTATATTTTTGTCCTTAAAAAGAAAAAAAGATGAATATTTTCGAGTGATATGTCATGTGCAATACAAACGTGGTTACACATACAAGACTCTCCATACTTCACTTCAGATCTAATTCATGTTATTTGATAATCATTATCCAACTAATTGCTTATCTTATTATAAAAATTTTAAAAAATGAGCCAACAAACCTACCTTACAATTAATTTTATTAGAGCCCGTTTGGTTTGACTTATAAGTTATTTTCAGTTTTTTTTGAATGTTTGGATGACCAATTTAAAGTCATTTTGTGCTTAAAATAAGTCTCAATAAATAATTGGATTTGCTTGGATGAACTTATTTTAAGCAGCTTATACGTTGAAAATAGCTTATAAGTCAAAAAAAATAAATTGGGCTGCATCTACTTATTTTTTTTTAAAACTTATAAACAGTTTTCAACTTATGAATTATTTAAAATAAGTCCATCCAAACAGGTTCTTAGTCTCAACCTTTGTGGGGACAACTGGATCTTTAGTTTTACAACAATAACATCTCCAATTATCAATTTTGTATATAAAAATTTCCACTAATGGATCTTTATATTAGAGAAGTGACTTCAAAATTTAAATTTAAAGTTCGAATTTTAAGATTCTTAACATTAAAATTATTATATTTTAAAATGGCCGAATCCATCGGTGCCCCCTTAAAGTTGGCATCAACTTTTACTTAGACACCTCAACTAAGCTTTGTTCATTTTAGACATCTGAAGTAAAGTTCCGATGTGTCATTTTGACACTTTTTTACAATCACCCAAATATCTAAAGTGTGTGTAATACACTTGCCGATGATGTGTCAAAGTGACCAATTAAATGAAGACATGTGGCATATATATCAAAAATAATTTTAAAATAATGACTTTTGAGTAGAAAAAAAGTGGCCATTAACTTGATGACATATGCCATTTTTTACCCAAATAATAATTAAAAAAAAGAAGAAGAAATTCATCTTCTAATAAAAAGTGATTTTCGAAAAAAAAAAAACACCCCCACCTAGTTGTCTTCTTTACCCACCCCATCCAGTTGTTGTCGTCTTCTCCACCTCCACCCACCCCAACCCCAACTCCTTCCCCACCCATATTGTCTTCTCAAAAAACACTATCAAAAGAAACTATTTTGAAAATTTATTTTAAAAAGATATAATTTTTTCTACTTTACTTTTAAAAAATCAATTACTAATTAACAATAGAAGGAAAATAAGAACTAAATCTAGACAATGACAATGAGATTACAAAATCGAGGAAAACATCTAGAAAATGGAGAAGAAGAAGAACAAGAAAAAAAAAATATTTTTTTAAAAGTGGTCTTCACGCGATCAAAATGGGTGCAACACACGCAATGTGCCAAATCAGCACAAAGTGTCAAAATGACACATCAGAACCTTACTTGAGGTGTCTAAAATAAATAAAGCTTAGTTGAGGTGTTTAAGTAAAAGTTGGTGCTAACTTTAGGGGGCCACAAATGGGTTCCGCCTTTTAAAATTATAGGTTAATATTTATAATTTATTACAATTTATGTCTCACATTTAAAATTTGACGAGTTCAGGTGAATCCGATATGGAAAGGCTAAAGTCGTCCCTTCCACTACTAGAAATCACCTAATTCAGGTAGAATTTCTTGATGGAAATTATTTCCATTGCAATACTAACAAACCTCTTAACGGAAGTCTGTCGAAAATCTTGATACCAAATGTCGCAATAATAATTTTTTTATGGATTCAGACGGAGTAAATTCTATCTATATCAATTGAAATTTTCGATTCTTAATAGGTCTATCAAAAAATAGCGTATTTCTAGTAGTGTCAGACAAATTTAGTTGCTATTGATTTAATAAAAAAAGAGAATATTTAAGAAAGATAGTCTGAAAAGATCATTTTTTTGTATTCATTTTATAAGTGATTGTTGGAATAATAATTCAAAGTTGGAGTAGAAATTCTAAGTTGTTTATGATTTGTTATTTGATATTTATTTAATTAATGTCTAGTTAGAATTTATTTGTCATAGTTTATATAGAAATATGTTTTATAATGTTAGTTTAATTTGATTTCTTACTATTATAAATAGGGATGTTGCTAGGTTATTTTTCAATACACAAAAACACACAAGAATATATAGAAATACAGAATAGAAAGATCAAAAGAGATCTTATAGTAAGATTCAAGAATTCTTGAGTTTATGAATAAAATAATTTTCCTTCAAATTGATATCGAACTTCTACGATCCTGGTAGAGAATCAAAGAGTTTCTGCTGCTGGTGGGCGGCTATGACCCATATATGATGTTCGTCTGGCCAATAATCATGATGACAAGCGCCAGACGAATGATATATGCATGAAAACATAATGCTAGGAGGAAGGACTTACAAAAACATTGCAGAATTAAAGAAGTGCAAACAAACATGGCACAAAAGGAAGAAACTCTTCTCTAATTAAAAGTTGGAGAAAGTAAAAAAAAATAAAAATTGGTGGGACGGCATCAACAAGAGTTGGAGACAAGCTCTAACACTAGACTGAGCCTACTGGCCGGGTAGACCGGACATACAATCCGGGTAGATCGAGCCTTCGGGCCGGTTAGACCGAACCTACAGGACGGATAGACCGGACCTACGGGCCTAGTAGACTGAGCCTACAGACCGGGTAAATTGATTTTACGGATCGCGTAGACCGTACCTATGGGACGGTCAGATTGTACCTGTGAGGCAGCATATATGTATTGCATCACTTGAAAGTTGGAGAGAAAGTGCTCCAATACAATCAAGAAAAAAAATTGAAGATTGAAGAGAAGTTCTCCGAAACAACAATAACGACAAGAATGAAATTGAAGATCGAAGGAAAAGGCTTTCCAATTCAACAACAATGACAAGAAGAAAAAGACAAGAGTATACAATTTTAAATTATGGGAGAATTTTGGAATAATAATTCAAAGTTGGAGTAGGAATCCTAAGTTGTTTAAGATTTGTTATTTGATATTTATTTAATTAATGTCTAGTTAGAATTTATTTGTCCTAGTTTATATAGGAATAGATTTTATAGTCCTAATTTAATTTGATTTCTTACTATTATAAATAGGGATGTTGCTAGGTTATTTTCAATACACAGAAACACACAAGAATATACAAAAATACTGAATAGAAAGATCTTGTAGTAAGATTCAAGAATTCTTGAGTTTATAAATAAAATATTTTCCTTCAGTGATCAATAAATCTTAATTTTTTTATAATTAATTAAAGGATAAAAAAAGACAGATTTAGTAAATTAAAAAAAAGTGGGGCAAATTTGGTTATTTCCACATCTTGAATTACAATGGTCATTGGCCTACCTTGAGTTCTCTCCATCCAATTCTCCCCATTTATCTCTCATTAATTATATCTATTTTTTTTTTGCAACCTTCCTATAATTAGTTTTTTTTCCCTCTCCCTCTCTAATAAATGATAGATAAAATACTAATTAACCTCACTTGTTATATACATCAATTTCTAGTGGTGCATTTTTCTCACTCCTTTGACTAGTTTTCTCATTCACTATATTTACATATCATCAACTCTTCTGCCATCAAAGCTTCCTCTTTTTGTGTTTTTTCTCCCTACTTTTCCTCTTTGTTTCTTTTCTCTCATTCCTCAAAAAACAACAAAAAACTTCCTTTCATTTCACATATTTTTTTTGTGTTAGGGTTAATTAATGTGGAAGACATTTGATGGTGGATGAAGGGAAACTATGGAGGCTCTTGAGGAAGTGGTAGGTTGTCCCTCTAAGGACCTCTTCCACATTGTTAAGGGCAAAAGAACCAAACGCCTTAGACTTCAATCTCCAAATATCCCTTTCTCCGTCACAACATCACATGATTCATTAAACGCATGCAATAATGGAGTAGAAAACGTCCCTAGCAACAACAGCAATAACAATAATAATAATAGCGACAATATTGGTAAAGATAATAGAGATGATGTCGCTTGCAACAACAATGATATTGAAAGAGGTAGTGGCAATGGAGAAGGCATTGCATGTAACAACAACAACATTAGCAGCAACACCACCACCAACAACGACAATAATAATAATGAAACTCTGTCTTCAGGCGCTTCGTCTGAGGTATTTATCAACACGTTCACCGAGGAGGAGGAGGAAACTGCCAAGTGTCTTGTCCTCTTGTCCAAAGGCCACGACGATAATCCCCTTCCTCCTAGGTTCATCAACAATAATGTCGATTTTTTCAACGAGGATTTAAGGATGCACCGAACGAAATTTAATAGCAAAAGGTACATTGAGACGTCTACCAACTCAATAGATGGTACAAAAGCAGGAATATATGTGTACGAATGTAAGACGTGCAATCGTACATTCTCGTCTTTTCAAGCACTAGGTGGACACAGAGCAAGTCACAAGAAGCCCAAGACATTAAACACCGAATTTAACAAGAAATCATATTTCAATTTCTCAGATGAAGACGATTATTATCAACAACACTCACCATCAACAACAACAACATTGTACAACAAAAACAAGAATAATAACAACAACATCAACAAAAATTTGCCAAATTCTTCCAACAACAAGTACTACTCTTCTCCTAGGATTCATGAATGTTCATATTGTGGTGCTGCATTTACCTCAGGACAAGCTTTAGGTGGTCACATGAGACGTCATCGCGGGGGCGCTAGAGTAAATTCACCCTATTATTTGAGCAATTTAAGTCCTGCAACATCCATAGATCAAGAATTTGGTAACAATAATAATATTATGAAGAAACAAAGAGATCATGAGTTGTCTTTAGACCTTAATCTTCCAGTTCATCAAGATGATCCTGTTGTATCCTTAAAGCAACAAGATCAAGAACAAACACAAAGGCAACTTGTTGATTGTCATTATTGACAATAATGCAGGTTCATTTTTATTTTTTTTTGTACTTTTTAACCATACAACTATATAAATATATATATATATTTTCTCATTGTTATATACAAATTCTTTTTATTCTTTATCATCAATTGAGTGGGTATTATAGTAAAAGTCACTTCGTATTTTTATTTATGGTGCCAGCTTTATTTGCTTCATGTTAATTCTCCTACTACTTGAATCTGCCACCTGAATCAACATTTATGCCGAGTATGCGGTCTATCGGAAACATTCTCTCTACCCAATAACAGTAGAGATACGATCCGCGTATATCATACACTCTCTATACTTGTAAAATATATTACACATTGTTGTTGTTAATCAGCATGCATACATACCGTTTTGAGGATCTCCATTACATTACATTACATTACATTATTCTTTCTCTATTTCCTTCACCAACGTGAATAGCAATAATAGCTTTAGAGTAGTTAGCATTGGCCTTTTTAATTATGTTGGGTCTTTTGTATTGTACATCACCTTTTTTTCTTACTCATGTTATTACAAAAAAATGTGATGATGTTTGATTTAACACGAAATATATATAATGAATTAAAGATGTGTGACATGTAAGACACAAATACACTATAACGTACCAGTATTCTTTTATAAATATAGTGATGAGAATTTCCTGTCTCCTATTTTAAATGAGTGGCGGCGAAGTCCTAACAAGTCACAATTAAACGTCAAATTAACATTTATTTTTTTATATAAAAAAGTAGATTAAAAAATGTGTAGCATAAAATGAGATGAAAGAAGTACTAGCTAGTTAACAGCTTATTCAAAAATCTTGGATCCAAAGTTCCATAAATCTTGGATCCTCACATGCAATTTCTTTTTCTTAGTTATTTGCCACTATACACATCTCTCAAGATTGACAAAAACACACACAAAAAAAAAAAAACTCCAATTTTTTTTCTTTCTAATGAAGCTTTTGTTTAACAAGTGACCTTTTAGATGCATACTAGCTCATATCTCATGCATGTGCATCTTGACAATGATCAATTAAATTATTTATAGCCAATTTTATTTTAGTTTTTTTAGGGTGACATATGAATGATATCAGAACCAACTTGTGTACACCACGATTATTCTATCAAATATCTATAGCTACCTCCTACCAGCACAAATATCAAGTAATTTGATCCTTTAAGTTAAGGTTAAATTTTGACAAAGTTAATTTTGGGATACATATGCTCACTTTACATCTATTTATCTCCTGTAAAGTTTACACGAATTTAACGGTTTAAAAGTCAGAAACCAAACATCGTCTGAATTAATTTTCACTTCTCTTTTAAATTTTAAAAGGACAGCCCAATGCACTAAGCTTTCACTATGTTCAAGGTTTGAGAAGGGTCGGGCCTCAAGAATTTATTGGACGCAGCCTTACATTGTATTTCTACAAGAGGTTGTTTTCCACAACTTAAATCTATAACCTCCCGATCACATGACAACAATTTTAACAATTGCACTAAGTCTCCCTTTTTAGTTTCATTTCTTTATTCAAAACATTGGAATAGGTATAACTTGTGAAAATGCATGCATATTTGTTTGTGGAAGACAAGTAACTTGCATGAAAGAATTTATTTAGGTTTGTGTATTGCACGTAAGGAAAGTTGTCCCAAGAGACGGGCAAAGTTCACTTCATGTCCTAAATCTACCCCTTTATTATATTCCACTTCTGCCAACACCATATCTACACAATCTTTTTTTATCCTTCCATTAATTTGAAAAAGCATGAGTAATCACACCATTCGATACGGTATTAAAACAAATAGAGATACTAGATTTACGTCTCACCGTCATCATTGACCCCAAAAAATAATAATCAAATGCTTCGCCAAAGAAAAATTTATCAAACTCAAATACATGTCATGACATAATTCGATCGATTAAGTATCACATCGCTAATCTTTTAGATGAGATAGTCGTAGAATTCATAGAATTCAACGTATTGAAAGGCATAGTTGGAAGAAAAAAGAAAATGGGCAGTTGATTAAGTACAAATAATAATTATATATACTTACCAATTGATTATGTCAGTGCACAAATAATGTCTACTTTATGAAGCACCAACAATTCTGAAGAATGCCCTGTACATGTGATCGTTTGACAAGAGACTATAGAGAAAATAATATATGCATTAGCTTTTATATTATTTAATTCCTAGTTTGGTATTAGTTATACACTATATATTCAATATTATACATAGTTAACCATAGCATTAATAATACGGACTACATAGTACTATTAAACCCTATTCATTTAATACAACAAACGAAACAATCGATAAAAATTATGTCAACATAACTAATTTCAATCCAGCAATACTAATACACCTACTTAGTACTATTCGTATACACCCTACCAACTGACCTCTAAAGTCTCTCATCTTAAATGATTGTCGATATGATTAGATTAATGATTTAAGAAATAATTGGCTCTATACAACACTAAAGAAAGACAGTGTTCCCCAAGTCATTATTTATTCTCTTTCAGAATTCATTAAAGAAGCAAAATAAGGCAAAAACCAACATGGAAATCAAACAAGTTGACTCTTAAAATTTGAAACAAAATAGGTACTTACACGACTAGAAAAACAAATGTTGAATTTAAGATACTAGTATTACGCAAATATTTGACATATAAATTCTCTCTGATTATCAACTTAATAATAAAACATAAATCACCTTACTGGTAACTTCCTTGTTAAATAAGCAGAGAAATGGGGTCATTTTTGTGGTATATTTTCTTCTAACAAACCATTGTGGTATATTATTTCTTGATCCTCCATGGCCATATTTCTAGAACTGAACATAACAAGTTACAGCTCATGTACAAGTTTCAACAAGCAGAAGGCTGAAGGCAGAAACATTGCTGAACTGTGAAAGTGATGATAATGCACGAGCATAACTCACCGATACTGGTTTCCCTTTTCATGAAAGAGCAAACAAAATTTTACCTTGGCTCAACAAACACAGAAGTTGTCCGGGCAGGCACGTTAAAGCAACCCAAGGATGCATCATATGTTGAGTTTTTAACAACATCATCGGTTGAGTTCATCTAGAGACGCAAAAGTGAACAATGAACAGCATGAATGTCATACAAGTAGCTAGTAATGCATGAAGATGAGATTGTACGAATACTTCTATCAGATTCCTTCTACTTCTATTGGTACTTCTTTTCCTCTTTCACACAGTTATATTGTGAAACAAAATGTAAGACACTCTTTATAAACTCCGCAGAGAGGCTTGTAACATGTGTTTATGGAAACACATTAAATAGTCTGGCATATTCAGCTATGCATGTAAGAATTGCAACATAAAAGAAAAAAAGAATACCTGTACTGGGTGCAATTGAAGAGATTTTGCTCTTAGTGCAAGATTGGCAAACGATACATCAGTTGGGCAAGGATTAATGATGACAACTATATAGGAATAACTGGTAAAATGAGAAAAAATTATTGTCATTCAATTAATGGTTCAGGTATATATATCAACAGAAAAAGTGTTGAAATTTGCTTTTAGTTATTGCAGTAAATTTTAGAAAAATAAGTTGTTTAGTTTAAATGAATTTGAATTTTGAATTTTAGTTAGGTTTTTAGAGTTGTTGAGGTATTTTAGGTTGTTTTAAATTATGCAGATGTATTTTATGTTGGTTATTTAAAGTCCCTCAATGCTTAGTAAAATTATTGAAAAGCAGTTGAAAGCCATTTCAATCCAAAGAGAGTCATTTTAACCCCTTTTTTGCTACTCCGTCCTTTTAAAAAAACCAACAGTGGTATCAAGAGCTTCATTGATCTTACGAGATCTGTGAGTTCTTTCAAAGCACTGCCATACATTTTTAACCCATAAGGGCTATCTTTTTAACCCGTCAGGGTTACCCATTTTAACCCATCAGGGCTATTTTCAACCCGTGGTTTTTTTCAACGCACAAGCTATTTTAAACCAATTTTCAACCTAAAAAAAAAGGATGTCAAGCAGTAGTCTCTCTTTGAATGCCCAAAAAAGTTTCACTGAAAAAACTATCAGATTTGGTTAGTGAAAATGAAATCATATTTTATGGCCTATGTCATATGTGTTGTTGTTATGGAAGAAAAATACTTACAACAACACTTTGTAAATCCTACAATTGTCCAAATAAAAGCACTTTCAAAAGAAGTTCTACACAAGACAATGTCATGGAATGTGTTTTTGAAGCACAAAATCAAAAGAAGAAAAGTAAAGAAAAAGAGAAAGATCAATATCCAAAAAATGTGCAAGTTCAAAAATAACTGAGAAAAATTCAGCATCAATTGCTAGAGCAAAAATTGAGGAGGAACAGTTTTTTAAATTGCAGTAACTAAAGCAAATGAGGAGTGTTGAAATTTGCTTTTAGTTACTGCAGTAAATTTTAGTAAAATAAGTTGTTTAGTTTAAATGAATTTGAATTTTGAATTTTAGTTAGGTTTTTAGAGTTGTTGAGATATTTTAGGT
This sequence comes from Solanum dulcamara, assembly GCF_947179165.1. Taxonomy (NCBI): domain Eukaryota; kingdom Viridiplantae; phylum Streptophyta; class Magnoliopsida; order Solanales; family Solanaceae; genus Solanum; species Solanum dulcamara. Next base: position 5,301,367 of record NC_077237.1, on the reverse strand, counting down.
TGTTTTAAATTTCAAATTATGCAGATGTATTTTATTTTGGTTATTTAAAGCCCCTCAATGCTTAATTAAATTATTGAAAAGCAGTTAAAAGCCATTTCAATCCAAAGAAAGTCATTTTAACCCCTTTTTTGCTGCTCAGTCTTTTAAAACAACCAACAAAAAGCAGCAATTTGGAGGCCTAACGACTGATTAGATTTACCCACATTGGATCCAATTGAGAGAGCCCTGGAACTCCCTGGTGGCCATCTTCAATGCTCATTACTATAAGTCCAGGAATCCATGAAGGACCAGTATTATGAAATCGTACTCTTTCCTGGAGGAACATGTAAATCCGTGACGTTGAAACACTGAAATAATTGCAAAATACTGAAGAAGAAAGGAGTCGATATTTTCAATTAGACTTCATCGATACATATTTACATTCTAACCTGGATAGCATTGGCCGTCCTTAGCCGGAAGAGTGGTGAGGAGTATCGTATTTGCATTAGATTCAAAAAGTTTTCAACAGCTGAAAGGATATGACTCTTCTGAGGCTTGTAGGATGGATCTGCTAGTCTGGGTTTGATTCTGAAAATAAAAAAATTCAAAGAAGGAAATACTTTTAGATGAGTCACAAATAGGAAAACCATCTTGATTGTATGTATCAGAACTTCACCAAAGAAGCAGACAACACGTGCACCTCAACCCACCCCAACCACCACATTGGCCCAAAGAGAAAAGTCCCAGCTCTCTTTTTTTCTCATGGAGGAAATATAACGCTAAAGGGTAGTAATGAAATCACTAACAGTGGCCAGTTTCTTTCATTCTTCTCCTTCGGAGGGAGACCAACACCCCAGTTGTTAGAGTTGTAGCTAAAGTCCAGCCTGAAAAATCACAGTATCCACACATCCACAGTAACATAAGAGCATTTACAAAGGTAAACACTGATTAGAAGTAAAAGAAGAAAAGTAAGATTTAGGACCAGAAAAGGCGTCCATATCTAAACCAGAAAATGAACAGTAAAAAGCTAGTCATCTAAGATTCTAAATTATCGAAATACGTCGCTGAAGAAAGTAACTTGCGAGAGGGAGAGGTGGTAGACCTGTTGAACCAATCACCAGAGTTGTAAGAGTCACGGTCTATTGATTTTGAGCGCAGCATTTCATCTCCAGCATGGAAAAACGGGATTCCCTATGAAAGGTTAGCAAGTATCAGTACTGCAAGATTAAGAAAAATACCACAATTAAACTACCTTATAAGTTAGCATGATAGGTATGTGTTATACTTAATTTATCATGCAAATCACAACAGTAAAACAGTATTTTTCAAATTATACAAAGTTAACTAGTTAAACTTGTGAGTTGCAAATAGCAAAGAAGCGCCCAATACACAGGGATGAATGAATTACAAATAAATACCCCGGAGAAAACAAGGATACATTTGTTTCATCCTTTTACTCTTGAAAAGGGTACTTGAGAGAAAGAAAGTGAAGAATTAAAAACGCACCTAAAGTATCCCGAATTTCCTGATCACCAACTATTTTTCAAAACATACCTCAACTATCAAATGTTTCTTGTTCCTATCAAAACACACGTCGACTATCAAATTTCAAAATACCGGGATGCTTGAGCTGTGTTTTTGACCATTAATTTGGTAAAGTTGTATCGTCTCTGTGGCCCACTACAAGGAGATCTTCTTAAGGGACCAAATTAGAAAATATTCCCTTGCTTCAGAAAAGAATGGCACTATAAAGATTGGAAAAATTATTGGGAATCAAATAGTTCCTTTCTTTAAATTACGAGATCTTTTGATAACATTCTTTTATGGAGAATTACATAGATAGACCTTAAACTTCCCACCAATTGTCAAGTAGATACATTAACTTTGCAGTGACCAAATAGACACCTCTTTCAATCCAATAGACTTAACATGTGAAATGCACTTGCTATTAACATGTCAATCTAACAAATTAAAATGACAAGTGTAATTTGAAAAAGAAAAGAAAAACAACAATCTTTAATTTTTTTTTAAAAAGAGAGAGGAAATCCCTTCTCCTCCCCCCTCTTCTCCCCCCCCCCCCCTTCAAATCGTCCTCTTTCTTTTCTTTATCAATCCTGCTGCTTCCCATCTCCGCCCCTTTCTTTCCTTCTTCTCCACCAGATATTTTTTACTAAAATACTTCTCCACCACTGCAATTTAAAGGAGATTGAAATACAACAAACTTGAAGATTGTGGTAAGTTTAAGGGGCTATCTAATGTATTTCACCTTCTTTAACACTTTGACTAACACTTATTGTTATTTATAGTACTCTCTGCGGTGTACCAAAAATGACGTTAGATTCTTATGATCTTAAACATGTTGTACCTATTTCAATTAGAGAGTGTCATTAAGGATAAAATGGAATAGTTAGACTTAAAGAGTTTCCAAATATAGGCGTCAATCATTTTGGAAGGGGCTAAAAAGGAACGACTCTCAACTAAAATGGAATAGAGAGAGTACTTTTATATGTTTTCTATATATATAACTTAGCTTTCAAAAAGGTACCAAATAGACGTCCAATTTAACAATGCATTGACCTTAGAACTCTCTCATACTTCTCCACCACTGCAATTTAAAGGAGATTGAAATACAACAAACTTGAAGATTGTGGTAAGTTTAAGGGGCTATCTAATGTATTTCACCTTCTTTGACACTTTGACTAACACTTATTGTTATTTATAGTACTCCCTGCGGTGTACCAAAAATGACGTTAGATTCTTATGATCTTAAACATGTTGTACCTATTTCAATTAGAGAGTGTCATTAAGGATAAAATGGAATAGTTAGACTTAAAGAGTTTCCAAATATAGGCGTCAATCATTTTGGAAGGGGCTAAAAAGGAACGACTCTCAACAAAATGGAATAGAGAGAGTACTTTTATATGTTTTCTATATATATAACTTAGCTTTCAAAAAGGTACCAAATAGACGTCCAATTTAACAATGCATTGACCTTAGAATTCTCTCATACTTCTCCACCACTGCAATTTAAAGGAGATTGAAATACAACAAACTTGAAGATTGTGGTAAGTTTAAGGGGCTATCTAATGTATTTCACCTTCTTTAACACTTTGACTAACACTTATTGTTATTTATAGTACTCCCTGCGGTGTACCAAAAATGGCGTTAGATTCTTATGATCTTAAACATGTTGTACCTATTTCAATTAGAGAGTGTCATTAAGGATAAAATGGAATAGTTAGACTTAAAGAGTTTCCAAATATAGGCGTCAATCATTTTGGAAGGGGCTAAAAAGGAACGACTCTCAACAAAATGGAATAGAGAGAGTACTTTTATATGTTTTCTATATATATAACTTAGCTTTCAAAAAGGTACCAAATAGACGTCCAATTTAACAATGCATTGACCTTAGAACTCTCTCATACTTCTCCACCACTGCAATTTAAAGGAGATTGAAATACAACAAACTTGAAGATTGTGGTAAGTTTAAGGGGCTATCTAATGTATTTCACCTTCTTTAACACTTTGACTAACACTTATTGTTATTTATAGTACTCCCTGCGGTGTATCAAAAATGACGTTAGATTCTTATGATCTTAAACATGTTGTACCTATTTCAATTAGAGAGTGTCATTAAGGATAAAATGGAATAGTTAGACTTAAAGAGTTTCCAAATATAGGCGTCAATCATTTTGGAAGGGGCTAAAAAGGAACGACTCTCAACAAAATGGAATAGAGAGAGTACTTTTATATGTTTTCTATATATATAACTTAGCTTTCAAAAAGGTACCAAATAGACGTCCAATTTAACAATGCATTGACCTTAGAACTCTCTCATACTTCTCCACCACTGCAATTTAAAGGAGATTGAAATACAACAAACTTGAAGATTGTGGTAAGTTTAAGGGGCTATCTAATGTATTTCACCTTCTTTAACACTTTGACTAACACTTATTGTTATTTATAGTACTCCCTGCGGTGTACCAAAAATGACGTTAGATTCTTATGATCTTAAACATGTTGTACCTATTTCAATTAGAGAGTGTCATTAAGGATAAAATGGAATAGTTAGACTTAAAGAGTTTCCAAATATAGGCGTCAATCATTTTGGAAGGGGCTAAAAAGGAACGACTCTCAACAAAATGGAATAGAGAGAGTACTTTTATATGTTTTCTATATATATAACTTAGCTTTCAAAAAGGTACCAAATAGACGTCCAATTTAACAATGCATTGACCTTAGAACTCTCTCATACTTCTCCACCACTGCAATTTAAAGGAGATTGAAATACAACAAACTTGAAGATTGTGGTAAGTTTAAGGGGCTATCTAATGTATTTCACCTTCTTTAACACTTTGACTAACACTTATTGTTATTTATAGTACTCCCTGCGGTGTACCAAAAATGACGTTAGATTCTTATGATCTTAAACATGTTGTACCTATTTCAATTAGAGAGTGTCATTAAGGATAAAATGGAATAGTTAGACTTAAAGAGTTTCCAAATATAGGCGTCAATCATTTTGGAAGGGGCTAAAAAGGAACGACTCTCAACAAAATGGAATAGAGAGAGTACTTTTATATGTTTTCTATATATATAACTTAGCTTTCAAAAAGGTACCAAATAGACGTCCAATTTAACAATGCATTGACCTTAGAACTCTCCCATTCTTGTTTTGAGTGCCTTTTAGCTACCTCTAAAAGGCACTCAAAACAAGCTATGTCAATTAACACTGAATTTGATCTGTGTACTTTCCCTATCATCAACTATAAACATCGTACCTGCAAATCTTTCTACAGCAAAGTGAAAGAAGACTAGAAAACAATAAAACTTCATTTCTTTTTTCTTTTTCTTTTTCGAGAAACATATAACATTATCTTTCCAAGGCTCAACACAAGGCAAAGCACATAGAATCAACATCTCATGGGTTATAGCAACATTATTCAAGCCATTAAGATGATATTATCAACTATCATATTCCTAACACCTGATCAAACAGAAAAGAACATCACAGGCAGCTTAGGTTCTAGCCTACTTATGGTCCATTTTCATGTAAAAAATTGGATCACAATACCACATTGTGTGTTCAAGTCTATTATTTCTAATGGTTTAATCTCAAACTAATAAATCAGCCATATGAATCCTCTATATCCATTCCACTCCATTTGGATCCTTTTTGTACAATGCTCAATAATTTGTATTTAAGATAATTTAGGCTCTTTAACGCTAGAGATCCTCTATCTCAGTAGCGTCCTTGCACTGACATGCATATCTCTAAACAAACTAAAAAAGATACTGCTCAACAGCAGACCAAATGCAAGTGTACCAATACGACTAAGCCTTTAATGCCAACTAGTTGATATCTACATTTGCAACTATTAGTTTCCATTGTGTTCAGTTCTTCATTAAGTTTGTATAGATTCCTAGAGATTGTAGATGTTTTGGTACAACTTTCGTTCTATGTGATTTTAGATCTACCTAATCCTCTTTAACACTTCCAATTGTCATAATGTCACACTCTTCTCTTCTCATTAGTGCATTTAAAGGTCTACATGGGACATGACAAACCATCTCAGATGACCATGTCTCATTTTATCCTCTATCTGGGCTACTTGTATATTCCGTCAAATGTGATCATTTCTAATTTTATATAACGGCACATCAATCTTATTATATGTTAAAAAAAGTTATATGTATTTCTACGACACTCATATTGTGGACATGTAAGACCTTGGAGGCCCGACACTCACCCATATAACATCACTAGTCTCACATTGTTCTATAGAACTTGTCTTTTTTACTTCACCAAGTATCTTCCTATCAACATAACCCAAAAGTGTAAAAAGACAGAAAAACATAGAGCAAAGCAGCTTTAACAAGATTTTACTTGCAATAGCCGTAAATATATATATTAACATATAGAAAGTAGGTAAAAGTTAAAGTATAAGGCACATTAAGTTTTCCAAGGAACAAACATAATCTGACCTGAGAAAGGGCTATTACACTGGTCGCTAAGTGGTTCATCCTGGTCCTCTCCTCCACAGAAATGTCCTTTGGAGTCTATCAAAGTGAAGCAACTAATTTATACAGGAACGAAAACAATTGGATGTATAGGTTGCATGTTACCTACCGAGTTTCAGCCCATGTGCCATTGGTCTTCGAGGTTTTCTTGATTATCAAAAAAGAAAAAAAACTTGCATATTGCAAGAGAAATCATACCTTAAGACTAATGATGTCGAACAGTGTCTCATTGTCATGAGCAGACACGTAGTTAATCTGCATATAATAAAAGCAATTCAATTGTTTTGGAATGTATATCCATGTAGAACCAACTGGGAAAAATGTTTGACAAGGTTGTGATAGCGATTTCATTGTCTTACATAATAAATGAGGCGGTAAATATAGCTATCACTGAACTGAAGTTGTTCAATCATAGAATGCAATAGACACGTAGTTCCTTACTATTTCATTGGGAGAAGAAGCATATCCGACTGGTGTCCCATCATGCATCAGCACTTCGGAACCTTTCACCTGGGTAAAAAGAGTATACAGTATTCAACATATCATTTCCAGTGTCAAGTTACATGTACATACTAAAAGATAAACTTTCAGTTCAGCTCGAAAGGTGGTACACTGTGAAACTTGCCTTGGGCAAATCCGACATTGGAACGGGAGGCATATAAGGGTGACTTTAGATTCAACTGTTAAGGCGGTCTTAATCTAAATGCATCTTTTGAATATTTCACTTGAAAACATCTTGCAGCTAGTAGTATTTTTCGTTAGTTTCTACTTTCTAAGACTCTGAAATTTTATTTCCAAAAGAAGATTCATGCAAATGCAATTCCACGTGGATTTCTGGTCAGATCGACCCTTAGGAAGATAAATTATCTAGTTGGGGCACCCCATAGGAAGTAGTTAATACATGCATTTATTTAGCTGGGAGAACTTACCACACTTGATGGTAAAATTGTGATTGAAAAAAATTATTTCATGACCTTTGCAGTCAAATGTAGAAACAAGGCTGGGGCAAATGCATCCGGGACAAGGTAAAAAAAACTCTAAGCACCTGCCTTTCAACATAAACCAAAAAGCACACAGCTTTGACAGAACTACAAAGATAACACATGGTATGACTCACAAACAAACCAAATCAGTTTGAATCTGTATCTGCAGTATCAAAAGGATGTAAGCAAAAAGGATAGCCGTTCAAGTTAATAAGATGAAAAAATGATTAAAGCCTGTACTATCTCTCTGCACACAAACTAAATCGGTCAACAATATTAAATTTTGATAAATTGGACCAAACCTACTTATTTAATAGCACGCCGTAATAAGTTACAAAAGTTCTCTTTGGCTTATTGGCTAATGAACCTATCAAAGGGACAATAGGTACAAGAGTATCGACTTTCTTAATTGCCTTATTCATTAGAAATGAATAGTAACAATTATCTTATAACTTCAATCGAAATGATCATCAGAAATGAACAGTAATAATTATCTTATAACTTCAATTGTAATGAGTTGCTGTGTCATTGCAATGTGAACATGATGCAAATCAAATAGCAATCGAATCTATGGATACCTCTTGACCATCACAGTTTGTTAGCACAAAATCCCTTAAGTTTGCAGCCATGCCCACCTGAAAAGTAAACATGCTCTTTGATAAGAAAGAACTCAAGAAATATTTAAGCCATGATAACTTTTCCACCATAAATATGTGTATTAATTCCCATTTTTTTTAATCTCATTATAGTCGTCCTCGCAAAAAGAAAAACGAAATTAGAAGGTTCTGGGTAGAGACGATATTATAGTACCTGATTTAAACATACACAAATCGCCCAAAATATTTGAGGATTATAATACTCAATTGCATCAAATTTTTCAGAATCTTTCCCTTTTGTCTCAAAATGATCATCACATTTCACTTCTTGATAGTAACACGGAGTGATCTCTAACTAGAATGTTTAAATAACTATCTCATTATTTCAAAAAGGGGGAAAATAGCCTTTTACCTTTTCATATATCCAAATTTTCGTTCTCGAATAAAAATAAGAACTAATTCTATGCCTGACTTAACGAAAATAAATTGATGAATCCAAACCCTCATAAATGAAAGGGTCCTTCAAATGTAACCTATGTGTCACTAAGTTGAATATCTAATGTTCTCTCTCAAACCCATCCAAATCTTTCTATTCATAAAAGCCTTCATTTTTCACGATTTTTTTTTATAGATCTGCTTGAAAAACCCATATCATTGTCTTACTCAAACAAGACAAAAAAAAATCTGTTCGTAAAGGCTTTCCAGTATAGGACGGTCAAGTTATCCAGTATATGGACCTCCAATTTTTTGGGAGTTTGAGTGCATTTTTGAAAGATCCGTATGAAGCACCCATATTATGTCTTACTCACATAAGATTGTAACGACCTTATTTTGTGACTTTTGTTGATTTTTCTATTTAACCCTCAACTTTTATAAATAATTTATGACTTGTGGGAATGAGTGTCATGGTTTTCATATTAATGAAAAAAAATTATTATTTTGTTGTTAAAAATATTTTTTTTTTAAAAAGGAAATAAAAAAATAATAAAAGAAAAGAAAATATATATATATATATAGAATCTGATGGCATCAAGCCATCAGATGTAAACGAGAAAGCGAACAGAGAAACTGGAAAAAAAATACGGAGGAAGAAAGAAAAGATAGGGGAAAAGAAAAATTAAGGAGAAAGAGAAAAATAGGGATTTTCATTCCAAAGCGTCAAGGTAATTATTCTCATCCCTTCCATTAAATTTTTATGTGATTATGAACATATTTTTAGGGTATATTGGTGGAGAAATAACGCTGAAATAAGAAAATATGATCCTAGGGTTCTTCACATAAAATCTTGATTTGGGGGTCGAATAACGATCCGTTTTAGCTGAAATTTGACATGTGAGTTTATATTATCATGAGTGAACATAATCGGAAAGAAAATTTCAGATTTGACTTCAATGACTCGGGATGACTTTTTGACCCAATTTTTGATCCAAAAATAAATATAGCAATATGGGTGTCATTGGATTCGTATTCTTATGAAGATTATGTATTTGAACAGATTTTGATAGTTCGGAAGCGTTACGAAAGACTCAAGTTTTAAAGTGATTATTCAATTTAATTGAGGCAAGTGAATTTCTAAACCTCAGTTTAAGCTTGTAGATGCTTGTATTTCCGTGTTATGTGTACTGGGGAGTAATGAGAATTGGACTGGGTTATTGACTGTATGATTGGTCTTAAAAATGGAGATGAGGGGTATAAAATGGTGATCTAATGACATGTATTGGTGGAATTGATATGTTGTGATTATGAGTTTATTTTGGACATGTGGAATGACTATGTTGATGTGAGATAGGAAAAATTATTGTTGTTGTCATGTTATTATCGTGAATCATATGATCATGAATTGATTGCATTGGTTCTGACATACTGTGCTGAGACTGAAAATGATATGAAACAAAGGGGTCAGGCTACACGCTTCGTGGCAGGTATTATGAAACAAAGGGGTCGGGCCACACGTTCCGTGGCAGGATGTGTATATTGAGGGGACGAGCCACACACTCAGTGGCAGGTGACATGGACAGAAATGTCCCCCATGAGTTTCGGACTGTAATTCAGTGGATGTGTACCGATAGGACAGACATGCATCATCTCATTGCATTGCATCGCATTTTATTGATATTTGTGAATTCGTGTTTACCCTTTTATTGCTCTGTATATGCTGAACTTGACTTGATATGATTCATTGATGAGACTATTGATGAGTATTCGTGGAATGTATTACTGTTATTATTGTACAAGTGTAGAGTTGGATTAGTTTTATGCAGGTTGTAGTTAAAGAGGTTCGGTTGGGAGTACAGGAGTACTTGTATCTATTGAGCTTTGCTTAGTTTTAGTTGTCCACTTGCTGAGTACCGTGTTGTTTGGTACTCACCCCTTGCTTCTACACTTGTGTAGGTTGTGAGCCCGGACCTGCTTGATCTCTTAGTGTTCTCTACCACGTCTGAGGCTATCATCTCGAGTGTTGAGGTAGCTGTTACATCCATCTAGCGGACACCTCTTACTCTTTAATATGTTTTAGTCCTATTCTAGAGACAAAGACATTGTGACTGTATTTTCTTTCGTACTTCGGTAATGTATTAGTGGCTTGTACACATGACAACCAATCTTGGGGGAATTTGAGTTTGTTTTATGTGTTTTTGATTAAGTTAAATTTTGATTTATTTCGTTTTCTTCCGCATCTATTTTCCGTTGGGTATTAGGCTGACTTGTCTCGGTGGATTGAGATGAGTGCCATCACACCCGGATTTGGATCGTGACAAAGATATATCAGACAAGTCATGTCACACATTGATACAACTATTTGGAATATATTTTCTTATAAAGGTTTTGGCTATGAGTTATTTGAAATATTTAGTTTTGGATCGTAATAAAGAAACTACCATGAATCTTATCAAGCAATAGGGATGAGTAATTCAGATTACGTAAAATTCCAGCAGTTCCAAATTGAACATTTTGGTTTCATGACTGCAAGTTTACTTCTTTTATTTTTATAGAACAGCAAAAGAAAGTTGCATTCAGAAAATTATTAACACTTTATTTTAATATTTTTTGCATGATAATGTGTTCAGATAGCTTTCTTTGTGCATATTTATTCTAACACGAATAAAAAGCAAAGGGTAAATATTCAATCCGAAACAAAGGGTGTAAATAATAAGAGTCAATTGTCTTTCATGCAAGTTTCTTTGGCCATTATGTGGTAAATGCTAAAATACCATGCTACTGGAGTAACGCTGAGTACCTGAATGTGATCCTTCGACACAGTAAGCATACGTTCTACATTGGCTTTATCACCAAGCTCATGATCGTTAGGCTGAAGAGCAGCATGTACAAGTTATTGAGATGGTGCTTCATGTGTATATACAATAACTATTCATATCATGAATGGATTATTTAAACTGAAAATAGACAAATGGCAGGAATTTATCACAAAAATTGTATTTCCAAATGCCTAAAAGTTTATCATTACCTCCAAATAAAGGCCAGTTACAAAACCTTGATGTAGAGGATGACCAAAAGGTGATCCACCCAGTAGAGCATCCCGAATGCGATCATTGAAGCTAGTAATGAATCAAGAACAGACAATGAGTAACATACTTTGACATAACTTCATGAGATAAATCAAGTAGGGACAAGGAAATATTCCCATTTAAGCCAAAGAGCTCTTGAAAGCATTATCCCACGCTAGATGGAATAATGTCATCTTCTTTATTTCCCTCGAACGCTAGAGCTTCACTTTCCAATTTATTATTGGCTCATAAGAAGAGCAAATTCACATGCAGACACATAAGGAATAGGAAATCATCTTCTTTAGACAGACAAATTGGAATAAACTCAGAAGTAGCACCTCCCTATTCCAGCTCCAAAAAGGTTGAATTGCGATGCATTTATCCCACGTCCGTTGTTTGCCACTTCACCGAAATCCCATCCTTCACCATATCTAAAATGAAAATATCATTGAGAATCAACTGATAAAAAGGAAACAGAGAATCACGGTAATGTTCAACAAATAAAAGTACCTAAATAATCATGGGCATAGAAGATGTAATAAGGATATCTTGTTCTAGATTTACAAGAATCTAAAAGACATCTACTATAAAACATGGCATATCTAGTAATAAGGAGTGATCATCGATGGTAACAGTCCTTACAGATAAATACTTGATCCATCCACGCCATTTTTTTCTGTTGACAAGCTATTCAGCAATGACTTTGCCTTCAACTGCATTTAAAAGACACGACGATCATAATGTTAACACGCTTAGCTTTGAGCACCAATAATTTTAAAAGAACCAATTAATCAAGAATTTGAATACACAAGGAGCATAATTAACTATCCTCTTGTTTCTAGCTTTACTAACTACTGAAATGCACAAATAAGTGTAGTCCTACTCAGACGATCGGCAGCAAGTAGACATGCCTACAACCTGAGTAATCATGTTAGTCTGTGCATGTCAACATTGTTATGTGACATCATAATTTCCATATAAAGATGTCAATTGGAAATGGGTTAACCATAAAACTGCATAAAGTGAAACATTTGGTTAAAAAATCAAACCATAAACAAGAAGAAAAAAAGAATATCCTCTTTTAGATTTAAAGAAAACAGCCTCTTGTAATCGTGTCTAAAATCAAACCCAATACCCTCAGGTTGTCTTACTTATTTTAGACAAGATAACTGCAACACAATAGCATATCTCCTGCCTATAAAACAAGTATGACAGAAGATACCGCACAAAAAATAGTTTTATTTTCAACACACGTTCTATAATCATAAAACAGTCAAGAGGCTGTTTTCTTTAAAGATGACTCAAATAAAAATGGCTTCTAAAATCAGTCAATGGCCCAATAGATCCACAGATCATCAGAAAGATGCAAGAACATTTATTATTTAACATCAACAACAACATACTTACCGTAATCCCACAAATAAATATATATATTACTACAACCTCTATCACAAAATTCTTTCCATACTTCCATTGTTAGATTGTCCCAAAATATTATCCATTTCCTTAATATAAAATTTTAATGCATTTTCATAGGACCCACTATTAGTCTTCGAAACACAACCTTTTCCTCTATGCTATTCTTCCAAAACACAAAGGTTTATATAAGGCCAATATGTGTCCAAACAAATATGCCAGATTGCTAGGACTCATCATTTCAATGTTTTCTTAATCTCCGTGTCAAGTAAGATGGGCCTATCAAATTGGGACAAATGGAGTAATTAGAACTGGGACTCAAATATTAGGTTCCTAGGGGATAATAATCTCTGCTTATTTTATCTTGATCTTTTTCTCCATGAGCTGTATGTTAACACGAGATATCCCAATTCTCAGAGGAAGATCCACTGGTAATTACTAGGACCGTATGATAGATGCAACAGCCTAAAATAGAGAACTAGCTTCTCAACTTTTTAGCCTTCATTTATCTTTCAATCTCATGCATATAACTTGTACCAAAAACCACAGGGAGCATTATCTTGTAAAATTTCATCTACAAATCGAAAACTAACAAGAAATAATTACTACATAGCATTTTGCCTTCCTAAACGGACGAAATGGAGACAAAAAATTTCTCTGACCCACAAAAAGAAAAGCTTGAAATATTTACCATTGTACGCTTCATTATGTGACCCATCAGGTCAAACCGAAATCCATCAATCTGCAGAAGATGAACAAGACACAGTTAATTTGTAGATCTTCCTAAAAGTGGTAAGCTTCACAGTTGTCACAGCGTGCATATATGCTCTTTCAGAGAAGAATGGGAATTCTTACTCAAGGACCAAAGCATCAGTGTGTACACTCATAGTTAGGGGTGGGCATAAAATACCGGAAACCGAATTACCGAACCGAATCGACGATTTCGGTATTTCGGTATTCGGTATTCGGTACTTCGGTTCGGTATTCGGTACCGAAATTTAATATTTCGGTATTTCGGTTTCGGTTTCGGTATTTATAATTTTCCCGTTCGGTATTCGATATTTACCGAATACCGAAATTATTTCTGTTGGGCCCCTTAAAAGATGACTTTTAAACATAAAAGGCTACAGGCCCATTCCTATAATTTAACTTGAAGTCCAGCCCAGTTTAACAGCCCAATTAAGTAGTTTTTCATTCCCTACATCTAGCCCAATTGAACAAGGGTTCCTAACTTCCTATGCTTCTCTACAGCAATAGAAATGGCAGAAACGGCTGCATCTCTTTTCTCCTGGAGCCTCTGAAGTGAAGCATGCTCTTTAGCAATAACAGTTGCTTGATGCTTCTCCAACATCTCTGTAGATTGAACAATTTTTGTCTCAAACTCCTTCTCTTGGTCTTCCAGTTCAGTGAAACGCCTCTTCAAGGACTTCTGAAGCCCATGAAAGTGTTCTTCAAGTTGCTTCCATTGCAAGTTGAGAGTAACAGCACGACGACTTTCCAACTCAGCCCTTCAGCTTCACCTTCACCGCTTCACGCCGCCATCCGCTTCACTTGAAGGTAAGTTCTCTTTGCTTCTTCTCTTCCTCTTCCTCTTCCAGTCTTCCTTCACATTCTGTCTCTATTTTCCCCCTAATAATACGCGTACCCTAAATTCCATTTCAAATAGATTATGAAGTTTTTGTCCTTTTTTGAGTTTAGTTGAAAAAAGTGGACAAATATATCTATACACCACGATTTCTGACTTGTGTGTTCTGAAATCTGAACCCATATACGAATTGCTTCTCACTCAGCAAAATACCACACTGACTTGTGTGTTCTGAAACAAGACTCACATATTTGTTGTATTGACATTTTCTGAACCAAGACTCACATATTTGTTGTATTGACATTTTCTGAACCAAGACTCACACAAGACACAACACTTGCCTCCTAACTGTAAGTCATCCCATCCCTCCTTCTAATAACTACTCTTAATTTTTGTATATGGGAATGTGAATTTTTTATTTTATTTTTGTGATTCTGCATATTTTTTGTGTGTTTTGAATGATTGTTAATTTATGTCTTAAGATTGAGCAGGTTTCATTTTTTATATACTATAAGTGAAGAGGAGGAATTCTATGATACCATCAAAATGTGCACTGCCGACAAAGCCCCTGGAACTGATGGATTCACTATGGCCTTCTTTCAAGAGGCTTGGGAAATAATTAAAAAGGAGGTCATTGAGGCTATGATTCATTTTCACCACAACTATCATATGGTTAAATATGTTAATACCTCATTCATTGCTTTGATTCCTAAAAAGATTGGGGCAGTTGAGCTCAAGGATTACAGAGAAATCAGCCTTATTAGCAGTGTTTACAAAATTGCTTCTAAGCTTTTGGCAAAAAGACTTAAAACTGTTATTTGAAGCTAGTCTCTGGTAGCCAGAACGCCTTTGTCAAGGGAAGGCAAATCACTGATGCAATCCTTATTGCTAACGAGGCAGTGGACTGGAGACTCAAAGTTGGAAAGCCAGGGGTGCTGTTTAAATTGGTTATTGAAAAAGCTTTTGACAAAGTGAGTTGGTCCTATTTGATCAATATGTTGAGACACACAGGATTTGAGGAGAGATGGTTAAGATCGATTAAATTTTGTATCTCAACTGCAAGAGCCAAGTACTCTGTTTTGGTGAATAAGGTGCTAGTGTTGCAGCTGAAGCATTTTGTTGCTGTTGTTGCATGTTGTATGCTGTTGCAGGTGCTGTTGTTGTGTTGCTCCTGCCAATTTAGTGCTGCTGCAGGTGTTGCCGTGTTGTTGTTGCAGGTTGTTGCTGTTTTGGTGGCTGTTGTAGGAAGCTGCTGCAGGTGGTGTTGTTTTTGTGTGTAGTGTGCTGCTGTTGCAGCATGCAGCAGGTGTAGTGTTGCATCTTATGTTTGTTGTTGTTGTGTGTTGCAGCTGAAGCACTTTGTTGCTGTTGTTGCCTTTTAGTTTTAGGTTTTATTTTAAGATGGTTTGTGGCTACTTATCTTGTAAAAAAAGTGCTTGCATTTGTGTTGATCTTATAAAATGCAGAAATTTGGGTATTACCGAATACCGTACCGAACCGAATTTTTATTTACCGATTACCGAATTACCGAACCGAAGTTTGAAAGTTTGGTATTTGGTATATACTTTGAATTACCGATTACCGAATTATCGAATCTAAATTTTGAAAATACCGAACCGAATACCGAACGCCCAGCCCTACTCATAGTGAACACAAACTGGGATATGTGATATCAATTGTGTGAATTAAGTAAGATGAAGTTAACTGATTTTATTAGTTATGAGTTGGTTTGACATATAATAATGTAAAACATACACTTCTGTGTTTCTTGAGGAAATCACTTAATAACTGTTTAGGCATTTTCCATGTTCAGCCATCAACATCAAGAACATAAAGCATGGTTTTGGTGCGATGGTTGAGCAATAAGAACTGCTTATGGGACTGTTAAATCCGTGAACTGCCTCATCTAAAAGCTCAGACTGTTAGAGAGGGGACACTTCTATTTATTTACTTTCGGTCTTCCATATGTCCCTTCACATGTCGGATGTTTTTCTTGGGTCCAGCGTGTGAAATAGCTTGTTGTTAGGTAGCGGTAAGACTTGAACTCAAGACCTTTGAAGCTCTTTCCACTCTGATGCCATTTTGACTGTATAAACCATCTCATCTAAAAGTTTAAGCTGTTCGACGGAGACACTTTTTACTTATTTTAGGTCTTGAACAGAGCCTTTGGGGTGGTATACCTGTTGTTTCTGATAGTTTAAACAATTAAAGTGGAAATGAAGCGACAAATTGCTTAACAGGCAGTTAAGTCAACCACAAGAAAATCAAGGAATCACTATTCCATTTAGCACTAGCAAGTGTTTTCTTGTGCTAATTAATGACTAGATAAGATATATTAGTCAATCCATTATCAGAAGCCCATTTCATTTCACAGAAAAATATATCATTTTAAGAGCCTCCCGTCCTACTTCAACTCATAGGTAGCATAAAAAACATCAGTTTCTACTGGGATTATGGTTCCATGGTTTCTGAATTTAATTCCATTTCAAGTACTTTTGCATGCTATAGATTAGTAACTAAAGTCACATGTCAGACATTCTCTAAGTTGACTTACCAGGTTTGGAGACTCAGTCTGTCAGTCATGACATATATCCAGTATAATATTTCAATGCCAGACTTCAGAACTAAAGCTTCTCGTCATTATAAACTCCTATAGCAACAAATCTGAAGGTGCTCCTATTCTCATGCTTGTGATGGCGAAGTAGTTCAGAGTTTTTAACATTAAAGTTGGATAATGATATTCAATATAAGAGTTCCTAGCTTCAGACTTCCCACAAATCAATTGGTCTGGAGCTTACAGAGGTTTCATTTTCTGGAAGATCCTGCTGTCTACTTATGGTCTAGCAATCCACATCCATCTCCCTTCCGATCTTTTAATTTCAAAAAGCTTTGATGACAACTAAAACAGCCAAGTTAACATAACAATTGTTGATCTCATAAAAATTAAACTACTAAAACAGCAAAGTAGAGTTGCTTAATAAACTACATACATTCACACTGTCCCTAAAATATGACTATGCAGGCCATAGACCTAAAATATGACTATGCAGGCCATATCCTTAAACAGAGTATTCAGCCAAACAAAACAAGAAGAAACCTTAAAACAGAAGAAAAAATAGCTTAGGCTCTACAATTCCTATATCATAGTAATTGCGTTCGACGGTGGAGGGAAATATACCTTATAATGAACTGCCCAGCACTTGAGGTCGTCAAGAATTAAGCGGTCAGCCATGAAATGCTCACTGGCAGTATTGTTTACGCATGTGCTATTTTCGATGCCACCATCAGCATTTCTCCTTAGAAAGTAACCTGGAACGATCTATTGATAGCAGACCCAATACAAAATACGTATAAGGAGACCAACTTTATTATAAGGCTATAACCATAAAGTTAAATGAGGTGGAACACAATAATTAGTCACCTTATCCAGAACAGAGAAGTCACTAAAGGGACCACTTGCATGTAAATGATTGTAAACAACATCCAATACAACACGTAGACCAATACGATTAAGTGCCTGTAAACCAATTAAGCCTTAGAGTGGCATCAAGGAATTGAACAAAATATAGGTCGATGGTCTATTCAGTATAAATAGAAAGGTTGATGGTCTATTTAGTATAAACATAAGAATGCACAACAAAGTTTGATCTTTAGATAAAAGAAGATCTACCTGCACCATTTTCCGAAACTCAATGATACGACAAGGACCATTTGCATTACTAGCGTAGCTTCCCTTTGGAACTCCCCAGAGAACAGGATTATACCTTTTCTTACGCAGCCAACAATTCAATTTTCACACACTGGCCAGGAAACTACAATCAGCTTAGACACAAGTTGAAACTCTAAGAACAGTATCTCACCCCCAATTATAGCCATCTTCATCTTGGATGGCTGTGATAAGAGCTTGCTGCTCCTCAGAATCTGGTGGAAAAGAGTTGAGTTTCTCGATATCTGATAAAGACATCACATGAGAGACCAGGAAGCAAATATGAATGAGATGAGATTCCGAGGAAAGCCCAAAAAGGCAATTAAGAACCTCAGAATAAAATCTAGAACAGACGTGGCACTAAACTAATTTGAATAATTCTTTTTTTAGCTAATTATCCACCCTGTCATGTTAGCATGTGACAAAACAGCAGATCTGGTTTGAGATAAGTAAATCCCTCGTTTTGGTCTTTTATTGCTTTATTTTCAAATTACCAACTTCAGCTTCATTTTATAATTTGTGCTGAAAAGAAAGGAGAATAATGGAAATTCTAGAAAACTTTAATGGGGAACCCGCTCTCCTAACTGAAAAAAAGTTGAAGTGCTTTACCTGTATTCTTCCATTTATGTTTCTCATCTTCGACACCAGCAAATTGAAAGGTTGGCAGCAGATGGACATGAGTGATACCAGCACTTGATAATCTTTTCAAATGTTGGACACCAGCTGAGTCCTTCAAGCAGAATGAGATCAGGGCCACATGCTTATGGGACATATTCATTGCCACCTAAGTTCAGCACTTATGTGCTAGAAAATTTCCTAATGCATTGTGCCATGGTGTCAACTGTGGGTGCTGGATTAGATGTTTCCATTACCCATTATTCAAAAGCTTGTATAACTAACACAAAATCAAATAGCTAATACAGCACTTAAAACCTGGTCGTGGATTAACAACACGGGAAAAAAAAGTGCTGCTATAAAAGCATAATGCACAAATAAATGAACAGAATGAAGGTGTGACACTTGACTTGCAAACTGATGCCAGACTAGTTGTCAAAATTCAAAAATGCACCAATGGGCTACCAAATTGGGCCAAACTTTTATGATGAGCTAGGTGGCGAAGCCTAAAATGAGACACTTATATGATATGTACTGTTGGTTTAAAGAACTACCCAAGTTTTCTTTCCTAAAAAGTGTTGACAACGACTTATAAGACCAAGCCCAGGTTGCAAGGTTCAGATTCTTTGTCTCTGGTGAAGGAGTAACCTTTGTCGTAATTCTTGCTATAATTAGGTAACATTGTCATTAATGGCTTATCACAAATAGTACAACAGTAATAGTTTTGAATGTATACTTCTTACTGATAACTTCATAATAATATTAGGGATCCTCGTTCACTATGGCCTTCCAGCTCAATAAAAGAACGAGGGAGCTATATGCTTTCCCGTGAAAGTGAGGACTAAATCATTTTTCATGGAAATTCGACTGGAAAGTTATTAACAAGAATGAGAGAATTCATTTCTTTTGGAGAAGTGTATCTCTCTGTGTGCGCGCGCTCTTGTATGTGTGTGGGCATCCTCACTTCAAACCTCAAACACACCATCAGATAGGTGTACCAATCTAAATCACATCTCCGGCTATCGTCCATCATTAGTTGCATCACCCATCACACACTACAAAGTTATCAGGTACAATACTATAGCAGTCTTTTTCCTGTCACTTCAAATAGCATTTTATGCCATAAACACATTTAGTATACCTATTAGTTGTAGTCCAGTGTAAGTTTACCTTCTACAAAGCTCAAAACTCAGTAGGATAGCGAAGCAAATGAAGACATGAAATACCATTTCTCAATACACCTACTGATTAAAAGCTTGAACTCTGGCCCCAAAAACTTTACACCGATATAAAACAAATCAAATAGAAAAGTAAAGCTACCTGCAACGTAAAGGCGAGATAACTGCCCTGAAATTCATGAGGCACAGTAGGGTCATTGGCGCTGGCAAAGTGAAAATCATAGGAAAAGGTAAGTGTTTTACAGTAGTGCTCAAAAATGCATCTTGATTATATATGCAATACAAGTTTCTTCTCTTGTAAAGTGAACTGCTTGAAACATGTTATCTAAGGAAATGAGTAATAGCCAAAACCATGTTGTACGAGTAAAAAAGAAAAGTAATGCTGGTGGGATGCAGTGAAATTTGAACATACAATGCACAGGGCTTCTGGATCTCAACGAATATTGACTAATAATTATACAATTACAACTCATTAATGTTATCATCAGGGAATGATTGTAGACAAATATTCAGTAAGATGTTTCCAATAAGAATTCAACATCAGCAAGATCACTTATCACCTGAAATCTCTAACATGCAGCTCATAGACGCTGACATCAGAAAAGGAAAGAAGATTTGGCTTCACATCTTGTAGATTATCCCATCCTTCAGGTTTTACATCATCAGAATCAACATCAACTAATAATGTCCGCTTGCCATCAGCAGAGAGACTGCCCATACAAAAGCAACAAGGTGAATGTAGAGAACAGATATTAGACACAGTAATAATCGCACTAAGGAAGCAGCAAGTTACAATCAAAATCAATTTCTTTGAGAGCAAGTGATTAAAACGGAGCGGCATACCCTCTGGCATATGGATCATTGCTCACACATTTCTCAATCCGCAAGCTACTAGGATGGTAAACAGATACTTCATAAACATAGTAGCAACCTTCCCAATGCCTTGGCCCTATAGCACTCCAAACACCATCGAACTCCTTGAGCTGAACAATTTCTACTGGGTCAGCTTCTGATGGACTCTTATAAATGATAGCTTGCACTGCCTGGTTTGGTAGGTATAATCAGAAAAGTAGATTAGTGAAATGACACATTGGTCCCTCAATCTCAGTCAATAAAAAATATTCATTACAACCAAAAGCATAATCTTAGCAGGAAAAGCTATGAGACAAAAGAACAGAACACACTTGAGCAGTTGGTGCCCAAAGGTAGAGAGAGACAGCTTCTGTAGCAAAAACAGCACCAAGGGGCCCAGTATAGGAGAATAACTCATCGAGAATACCAGGTAACTGCAATCCAGTAGCACTTGCACATTTTCCATCAGCTACAAACAACATAAACCCATCACATTAGACATGCTTACACATACGTGTGATACAGAATGTGGGACTGTTAAATCAGCTAAGCTAGAGAATAAAAAGGTATTGAAGTCTCAAATCAATACAAACAAATGGAGGAACTACGAAGAAGTGTTGAAGCAGCAAAGGACTGATCGAATGTTTATGTTTGATACTGACAATTTAGAATAGCAGTATATTTCAATAATCACCACTAGATGGATTAGTTTTCCCTGAAATATGACCATACTACAGAACCTGAAACTCAAGTTCATCAACTATGGGTTCTACCATAAGATATGAATGTGTCATTTTCTTAAGAGCATGAATGAGAAATGCTTTTACAAATCAAATCTGAACCTCTAGGGTGACTGGAGAGCTATACACTACAATGCATTAGATGGAAAAGTATCATTTCAAGTAAAGAGAAATGTGGAGGTGTGGTTCCTAGTAAGTGCAGTCTCAGACTCCCTCAAGTGATAAAAACTCAAAAACAGGGGAACTACTTACAATTGAAGATGCCAACAGCTAATTGGCACTTGACTAAATTTTGGAAGTCCAGAGTTGCAGGGACTTCAAATGCTGCATAATCTCGAATATGAGGAAATTTTTCAATTACCTAAATCAGGAAAAGATGTAAGGAAACAAAAGAACACACATGAATTTACTCCATCTTTGCATCAATCAGAAGAAACATTCCTTCCAACAACTAAAAAATCCCATTATAGGACTCAGCGATTCACCTGCCGTGGAAGTCCATAATTTGTCCATTCAAGTTTGATTTTCACATCATGGCCTGTTATGTACAGAAAAAGCTTAAAATCAGATCTGATTATCATCATCAAACGGAGTACCCGAGACGCTACCTAGAGTACACACCTTGAATTCCATCATCAGCAACACATAATCCAGCCTTTCTACTAGCATATAAGTAACATTCACCCTCTCCAGCACCCACATTCCAAGCAATTATCGATTTGGTAACCCAAAATGCTTTGCTGTAGAATAGACTGTCCTGCAACCATGAAAACTAAGCACTAAGGACTCCTACAGTTTCAGATATAGAAAAAGTACTCCCTCCATCCCAATTTATGCGACACTCTTTCCTTTTTTATTAAATCTCAAAAAGAATGACACATTTTTATATTTAGAAACAATTTAACTCAAAACTTCTTATTTTACCTTAATGAGATGATTTATAGCCACACACAAATATCTTCGTCTTATTTTAAACCACAAATTTCAAAAGTCTTCCTTCATACTTAAACTATGTGCCCAGTCAAACACTATCACATGAATTAGGACAAGGAGTAATTATAATAGTACCCATGCAAAACTCATCATCACTATTAAAAAAGAGTTAATTTCACATACAGTCACTCAACTAACAATTTTTATCTGAGTAAATCACTCAACTTTGTTTTGTAAACACAAAAATCACTCAATTAATAACAATTATCTCAATTTTGTTTTGTAAGAGAAAGTCATTCAACTAATGATAATTATCTCAGAAACTCACTCAACTTTGTTTATTAACTCCCCTATTATGTCGTTTCGATTCAAGTTTTAAAACATTACATAACTAATACAATTCTTTTCACATTGCTAATTAAACAATCATGTATTGTTTTGCACGGAATAAAATGTGCAATAAATAGAAATATCAGCAAAATTTCCGTAAGTTGCAAAACCTGAGAGCACGAAGGGTTTCCAGATTGGTGCTGAAGGGACATTGTTGAGCAGCACCGGAGATTTAAGGGACGACAAGTTCTCAAATTGAAACCGGATCGGTACCGAGTCAAGGAACTCAGTTGCAGCCTCGAGTGAGTTGGAAGAAGGAAGCGAGTGAACTCGGAAGGAGCAAAAATGGTGGAGGAAAGTAAAGCAGACATTTGAATAACAGTTACTGACATTTGATATTCTTTTTGCTTTTTTAGTTTTGTGTCTTATTATATGGTATTTGGTACATTTTTCCGTCTATCTATAACTAAATAATGTTTACATTACTAATATATTTTATTATATATTAAGATGTGTATTATCAAAATATCATAAATTTTTATGCATTAGTAATGCAAAAGATACAACTGTTTCTCAAAATCTTTCCTACATTATTTTCGTTTCCATCATATTTATGAAAGATATTTTTATAAATAAATATTTTTTAAAATAAATATGTAATGTATGTTATTTTTACCATACCGAACCAACATTGCATAAGAAAAATCTCTACATAACTAATATAAGTATTACTAATGCAACATTACTAATACACTATATTCTACATTAATCTTATACACTCTACCATTTTTCTTATTAGTTTTCACGTTTTTTTTCATTATCGTTTTCTTAATATCTATTCTAATTTATTGCATTTGAACTAACCGTCCTTCAGAAATAATTTTTACTTTTATGAGATAAAAATAAAATATGTCTATACTCTATCATTATTAAACTTCACTCGTGAGATTTCCTTTTTATTTTCGCATTCCAATATGATTATTCTTTAGTTACATCTCAAATGGTGGCTAGATTTTAAATACATACGCGTGAATTGGCTAGCCAGCGACATTGTTACATCAATTTGGGCATCTTTAAAGGTCAATTTGAACTATTATTTCGGGCAAAACCAAATCATCTTTAACGATTTGTCCAATTTGGCGGATTATAGACTTTTGTGTCAATTTCGACAAGAGTGCGTGGGACAATTTTTATATTGTGATAATGGACTTTTTTTCTTCCATTGATACATATTTCAGTAACTTATTCGTAGTTGTGTACCCCTGAAACACTGGTACAAATTATAGACACGTGTTTTACATGATAATTTACGTTCTATGCAATGTATGCCAAATAGCATATATATGATGGACATTCGGTGTTTACACCAAATTGACTGTGTAAACGTAGTATAATTAAGAAAATTAATGACATATAAATATGCATGTTAATTAACCATAGTTAAACGCTAAAAGTCTTATGTATAAATACATGACTCCCCTATTGACTTAGTGTAATATAATATGTATCCTTGAGTTTCGGCATGATAACAATCTTCCTCGTTTAGGATCAACAGTATCATTTTTCTTGCCTTGGATATGAATTTTGCCTCAATATTAATAGGATCAAATATAGTGTTCAAAAAATTTGAAGAATAAAATCTGATCTCCTTGAAATTCAATAAAAAGATTACTGCACATTGTTACTGAAATTACATATTGTAGTAAGATACTAGCAAAAACTAACCTTCAGAGATACCTTACATACAAGACCGTTAACATTTCTTCCCTTTATTATTTTGTTATGTCCATTGATGAGAAGTCTATTTACGATTAAAACTCTTTCATGTACATAAAACAGAAATTGCGTAATCAGCATATGTTACTTTAATCGAAAAGATAGATATTCATGTTATTAATTTGACCATGTGTGACCGTATTTTTTTTATAAAAAAATTGTCCAACTAGACACTGGCTTTCATTTATAAAGGGAAACGTTAGTAGACTTTGAAGCAGGGCTGGCTGGATAGGGTTAGAAAAAAGATAAGCGTTTAGGCTCCCAAAACCTTCAGTCGCTCCTGCTTTGAAGTCACGTGAGGAAAGCGTGCAGGTGCAAATGCAAGAAGCCAAGAACCATGGCTATTTTTTGTTCTCTGGGATAGAGAGATTGTTTCTGAGTACAAAGTATGAAAAAGAAAAAATTACAGTGAATCAACTACAACATGATTCACTAACATAAAAATAAAGAAAAGAATATATAATGAATAAAAATTAAACAATTCCAAATTGTATACATAAAGTTGGACCTTTTCCAAAAAAAAAAAAAGATACATGCAGAGACGTTGGCTGCATGCAAATTAAAGTATAAAAAACAAACATAATACACCTCTTCAAAGCGTAATGGTATTCGATTCTGTAATCTCTGTATAATCAACATTTTCACATTCCGATCCCAACTTCACAAGCTGAAGAAGACTACCAGTAGCTAATATCGCTTTCGTATTCAAATCATGTAAAGCCCTTTCATATAAACACCCAATTGCACTAATTGCACTTTCGTACAATTTCTCATCCTTTTTATGTCCCATTAAACAATGCCCCAAAATCCTCAACATCGGCTGCAGCAACTCCCATGGCAAATGAATCCTCCTATTCACCTCTCCGTTATAGTTACTACTTTCAACAACGCTCAATTTCCCTGACGACCAAATCCTACAGAATTCGCAGAATTCAAGTTTAGATTCAACTGGGATTTGGGGGATTTTGCTGTAATATAATTCTAACGCAACAGCGACGATTCGACCTCGTTTCATTGATCTAACAGTGCCGTATGGTTCTAAGGATGGGGATATTACAGCTAGATTGAGCTCCGTTGCGGAGTTTTTGGCTGCTTTGTTTGTTTCGTGATAAATACTGGAATGTGATAGATCTGGAATGTTAACCGTAATTGATTGGGAGTTGCGAATGGAAGTTTCATGAGCGTATAATGCTAGTAAAACAGCTTCGAATCCAGCTAATGGTTTATGGAGATTTACTTTAGAGAGATAAACACCGGCGATTACGGGTATATATCGGAGGACGACGAGGTGGAGTTCGGGTTCGTTCGATTGGAATGTATCGTAAAGCCATCGGCAGAGATTGTCGTCGCCGGCGCCGGAATCAGGTTGACGGAGGAGTTTAGAGATCTGTGCGGCGGTTTCGGTGTCACGGAGGAGGCAGACTGCGGGGGTTTCGGAGGAAGAAAGTGAAGGAGGAACGGAAGGGAGAATGGAAGTTAACGATTGGATTGCATCGTGAGCTTTTGTGTAGGAATCGGACCATCGGATGTGTGGTTTGTTTAGGGTGGTGGAGGAGTCAGTTTCTTGGTCGCCGGCAGCCGTGGTGACGGCGGAGGGGACGGTGGCGGTGGATTCGTCGGACATTGATATTGAATTGGGAGGGGGAAAATGTTGATTAGAGGAAAATGTTTATTGAAGGTAATTAGGGAGATTAAGAAGAAAAAAATTGTAGGTTGGAGAAAATTAAGGAATGAAAAGTGGATCTTAATGTATAGCGTTTGTTTAGAGATGAAAAGGAATGTAATTGGAATTAAGGAAAGGGTCCTATTTTTTTACTTAATAAAAGATTAGTATGTATGATTTAATCAGAGAGTAATTAGTTTTCTATTTTACCTTTCTCATATTTTCCCTTCCAAATGTAAACTAAGATACCCAATGTTATCTAATACGTTAGGTTTTTGACTGGTGATGTATATGCATTCTTATTTTATGAAGATAAATTGATTGTTTTTGATAGATTATTAGCTCAATTAATGAATAATAAGATTAAATATGAAAAAGAAATACATTATGTAGTAAAACAGTTAGGTTGAACATAATGAAAAAGACAATAGTAGGAACAACAAATAATTCAATGATTTAAGCAAAGAAAATAATAGGTAACAATAAAATTGAAAAATATGATAATACAAGAATAATATTAACAATACAGGCAAAGAAAATTAGATAACATTTGATTACCTATTAACTTTATGCCTTAATTCTCTAGTTTCATACACATCTATCTAGGATTATGTGTTTGGATAATAGGACCACAAGATTGTGTCCTCCTACTCTTTAATACACCTTATCTAGAACTGTCAAAATAGGTTTGGTCCATAAGGTCGGTCCAATTCAATCCTTGAATTAAGTGGGGTTGAGCTAAATTTTTTCAGCTCATTTAGGAACAACGGTTTTTAGCCCAACCTCATTTAGCCCGTTAGCATTATAGGCTCAACCCGCGAGCCTCAGAGGTCAGCCCGTGGATCGTGAATTTTAACAATATTTATTATATATATATATTTTAAGTAGTGTTTTATTTTGCCAAATCTTCAACAACTAGTCAATTGAAGTTATTGTAACTATGAATCTTTGACCTCTTTTACTTTTGTGTTTATGACTAATTTTTTTATTTCTACTTTCTTGTCTAGTTTATGAAAAAAATGATCATGCAATGTATGTTATTCTGATGAATCCTATGAATGTTTTGATTGTTATATCTTGCCAATTTGTTATTTTGTAAGTATTCCACTAAAGTATGTGCAATTCATGGACATGCGAATTTTAGACATATTGGTATTGTGTTCATTAATATTCGATAGTCTTTTTAAGAGGTCAATATTATCCATCTTTTGATTGAAGGATCAACCCGTCTCAACTCGTAGTTCGCTTAGGGCTGGGTTGAGCTGCTATTTTATAGGTCCTTTATTTAAAAGGGTTAGCCCGTCCTAACTCATTTAACTCGTTAGCCCTTTAGGATTGGATTGAGTCAGTCCATTTTGACAGGTCTAGCCTTATCTCCACCCCTCATAGTATTATACATAAATAATTTTATAATTATATATTTTACTTATATATGAAACATAAAAAATAAGTAAGACACTCACTTATTTTTATGAAAAACATTTTCTTTTCACGGAAACATATCCAAAATATTGAATATGCCATGGTGATATATGTATCTACTAGGTGTATATGAGTCATTTGCATTTCTGCCCCTATTTTGTGTTGATTTATAATTTTTGCCTCTTAATATAATTTTTTTTTGCGGAGTATAAGTTTATAATTTTGCATCATAATATCATGTTCCGTGTTTAATTTTTAAAGGTAAAAAAAAAATCGCTCATTAATTAAAGAACAAATTATGCAATTAAATGGGTATATATGTATGTAGTTCATATTAGATTTGAAGGTCCAAAAAACAGAAGGAAGCCCAAGGGCCAAGACAAAGAAACAATTGAAGAGCAAGGATTGAAGGACCAAGAGAGTAAGTCAATTGTTAATTATCCAAGCTTAAAAAACTAGTATTCTATTTATTTAAGGTGTAAACAATTATTGTAGTTAAACACTCTTACTGAGAAAAAAATATGTTAAGAAAAAAGAAAGAGAAAATGAGTATTTAATTTCACTATATATTCCTTTTAATAATTATTTCAAATGGTACAATTTCATAATTTTTGTTCTATTCCAAACTAGGTTACATGCTTTGGATACTTAACATACTAAGGCCCTGTTTGGATTGGATTATTAAGTGTTTTTGAGCTAGAATAATATTTAAGCACTTTTGAAGTATTTGTGTAAATTTAAAAAGTCATTCTAAGCACTTATTTGTAAGCTAAAAAGACAAATATAAATCAAAAATCATAAGTTAGAAATATAAGTTAAAAGTAATAAGCTCATCCAAATAGACTCTAAATTTATCGTAGAATTCACCTATCTAGTTTACTTTATCATCTCATAAAACACGTGTTAGTATTAATCTTGATAAATACCAAATACATAAGTTAATTTTATTGTCTAATTGTTGATTGAGCGTATAAGGGCGACTTATGGGTGAGACTGACTAATAAAGCCTCTCATTTAGACCCTCAAAAGTCAAAAAAAAAAATTAAGTGTGAATTTTGTAATTTTATTTCAGGTAGACAATGTTGAAAATTGTAAAAATAAGTAATACGTATATATGAATAAAAAATATTTTGAAATTTTGAATTAAATTACTTAAATTTTCATATTAATAACTAAAGTTCTTACAATATAATCCAAGATAATATATTGCAAACACGTAACTAACATCTAACTTAAATTAATCCTTATTATCATAAATTACAACATTATAGTGTAAAGTTAAAATATTTTATGTCTTTTAAGAATACCACACTAATAAAATTAAGTACGTAAAAAAAAGAGGTCAACTTTAAATTATTATTTTAGTGTGTGTATGTGTATATTCTTAAGGTTTTTGATTACGGAAAATGAACACTTTGTTTGTGATGTTAATATAATATAGTGCTATTGACAATTGTAAGATAAGTCGGGCTACTAAACTTTAGATGAAAATAAAAAGAAATAACTTCTATACTGTTTCATAATTTTTGGCTCTAATATCAATTGTAATGACTTCAACTGAGAACAAAGATTTGAATTGCAAATAAAAGGAAATTCAAGTTTTTGGGACGATTACAAGAAAATATAATACTGAATTAAATTATAGTAACTAGAGTAATTGGGCTTCCATAACTATGCTTGAATCCGCTGAAAGAAGGGGAAATCGAAAATTTAGGACTTGCTCTCATTAGGAAAGTAAAATACATTCCTAAATGAAAAAGGGAAAAAGAGTATTTTTTTTGGTTATTATAAATAACCAATTCAAATAGAAGCGGGCTAACCGTTATTCCTAATAATTCAACTTCATCTTGATTGGAAATGTTCCGAATCTTCTTTCACTGTTCTTATTTGAATCTTGGCTTCATCATATATATCATTTTCATCATCTTAATCCTAATGTAAGCCACATATACACCTTTAGACCACAAGCATCCTCAAAAAACTTCTCTTGTTACTTTGTCAACAAATTACTCTCTTCCGATATTTCTTCTTAATCAATGACTTCATTAATTAAACCTTATATCCAAGTTGGTTCTCAAAAATGAATACATTTCTCTTCGTCTTCATCTTCACCACATCTCCAAAACTTTCATGGTGTGACTCAACAACTTAATATCTCATTTAATTTAGTTTATTTAATTATATATTTAATTTACTCCATTACTTTCCCTCAAACCTCTTGTCCATTAGTTAGGTTCTCCCCTTATATTCCGCTTTGTATTCATTTTGAAGCTTATGAATAAAATTATCCTAGTTCCTTAGCTTATCTTAGCACTAGTGATAGATTATTTCTTATCTTGGGTTCTTCATTCAAATTTGTTATGCAACAAATAACTGTAGACATAAAGAGCTGTATGCAATAAATAATTTCTTATTTTAGGTTCTTTATTCAAATTTATCAATAAAATTAGGTTTTTTCATATTTTATATGAGATGTAATTTATTTTTTAGCACTTTAAAATTTGTTGCAAACAAATTGACATACCTAGTGGGACAAAATCTGTTCTTTATCTCTTCTCACAAATCAAATATGCAAATCTGAAATCACAAAATCGCAAAGGTGGAAGAATGAGTACTTCAAGTCTCGTCTTTGAACTTCATCAAGTCTACACTCCGACAAGTCATAAGTAGGGGGCATTTGTAGATATCGAAATTTTGTAGGACTCTACAAGACGAGTCCTATTTCAATTAGGGTTCTACTCAACCATAAAGCCTAATTCATGCCTATATAAAGGGTATTATATTTCCTTGAAAAGGCATCTCAAAAATTCCACAAATTTATGGAATACAAATCATCCTAGCTAGTTCAAGAAATACATCACTAACGGCCCTCGAATCACGATGGAGATCAAATCAAATATTTATCAATAAAATTATATTTCTTCATATTTTATATGTGGTTATAATTTATTTTTTATCACTCTAAAATTCGTTGCAAACAATAATTATTACTAAATATGTATATAATGTATTTATCAAATTGGTGTAGAGTTGACTTTCTTCCCACCTTAGCCCAAAACAAGAGCAAGAAAAAGAAAAAGGGCAAGAAAAACCTTCCCAACCACCAATAAGATTGATGATTATCATGTGCTAAGCATGAGAATGAACAGCTTCAATGAAAGCAACATCCAAATTTTACTTTTGATTTTCTATTATCCATTGACTAATTTCATTTAATTGGGTGGTTTAAAATTTAAATCAAATAATGAGCATGACCTTTGTGTAACCATCACAATTATTAAAAATTTCAAGGATTTGTTACCATATTCACAAACTAGTTTAACTAACTGTACTTTTGGTCCATCCAACAAAATTATTTGTTAATTTAATCTCCCTCAAAATGAATGGAAAAAAAAAGAGGGAAATTTAAATGGATATTTCTTATATATTTTCCTAGGATTCTTTTAATATGCCAATGAGATAAAAGTAATTCAATTTCCTTTATTATTATATTTGCATGAAAGTGAAAGTAAAGTAAATTCGACTATAGATGTCATTTTAATGGCAGACATAAACCATGTATGGTAGGTACAATTACTTGTTGCTTCTTTAAGTTATAATATTGTATATCATAATAATAATCAAAAGAACTTGGAAAATTAATGAAGGTGACACAAAAAGGCAAAAAGGGAAAACAAAGCTTTCATTAAACTAAATCATCTTCTCAATGATGACAAACAAGTCTACAACATCATAATCTCTCAAGATACACCTTGCATAATATTTTTATGCAAAATTAAACCAAGAGAAAAAAGATAGCAAAGTATACATATAGTAAAAAAAATCTCCAATAACTCATATTACATAGAGATATAATTAAAATCAAAGATCAAACTCCTCTCTCCATCCAAATCAAAGGGCTTAAAAACAAAGCACCAAGTCATGATCAAGAATCCAACACCTTTATAGTGAGACATTGATCTTGAAAAAACCCCAAATATATAAATAAGTAAAAGGCCAATCATAATTAGGCCTTTTATCAAAATCCTCTAAATCTTGGTTAGCTAATAATTAAGATGATTGCTTAGTTTCTAAGCCAAACCAACTAATTTTACAAAGATCCTAATTGGATGGAAAAATGGCATGCATATGATATCCATCCATTTTCATGTTGATAGAAATTATTACATCCTTTTTTAAAACAAGATGAAAAGGATGGATAATGCATATGCTACTACCTAAACTTAACCAAACCAGGGTTATGGCGAAATGGATGAAATTCCTCCGCCTTCAGGTAACTCCTGATGGGAGCACTTACTTTTCCCTGTAACGGGCCCTACACTCTCGAATCCAAATTAGTCGAGCCAGTAAATTTCAGAAGTAAAAAAAATATACTAGTGAGCTAATTATAGAGGTGGGAAAAGAGAGAAAAGCACTACATGTTGGTCAATGATGACTGGTGAACAACTTTTTGATACTTTGAAGTAGTAGTATCAATGCCTTCAACAGTGTTAAAACCAGCAACAACCACATCTCTTTTTTGCCCAAAACATGTTCTGGCACCGGGGGAGGTCCCGGTGCTACTACTCAGGGCAGAGTCCTGATGTAGTAACCGCGGAGTACAGGAGGTAATAGTGACAGGAGGAATGTCAATTGAGTTGAGTTGTGGTGGTGGATGTTGCCATTGAGGAAGTGGCCCTGCTAATAAAAGTGTTTGAAGTAATGGCCCTGCTTCCATCACAGCTTGCAAGAATTTGCCCTTCTCTGGCAATGGCTTCTTGATAACAACATTTTCCATTAAATCTTGGACTAATAATGGAGGAGAAACAACATTGTTTTCATCACAATCTGAGGAATTAGAAAGTACACAAATGTTGTTGTTGTTGTGGTTAGAGTCAACTACGCCTTTTAAAATTTGGTCATGTTCTTGATTATCATGACTAATTGTTGTGCCACTAGAAATAGGTGCACTTTCTATAACAACATTATTTTGGTTCTGTTTCTGAAATTGGAATTGTAATTGTACTACTTGTTGTTGTTGGAGCAATTGTTGTTGGAGTAGAATTTTCTCCGTTCCAATCCTTTGACATTTGCGTTGTGCTTCATCTCTTTCTTTCATAACTCTAGTCAATAGATCCTTGAGTTGCAAAATCTCCTCATCTTTTCTTGCAAGTTCCTCATGGGCTGAAATCACAGTGTTCTCCAATTCCAATGTTGTGTACACCAAAGAATGCTTCAATTCCTCTATTCCCTATCAAAATTCCAAATCCACATTACTCACAAAAAAAGAAAAAAAAAGGACAAAACCGGTCGTTTTAAGGGGTTTTAAGCTATCTTGCTCGAAACTCTTCAAAAATTGATGACAGATGCGTGTTAGACCCTCCAAAAGTAGTACATTATTTTGGAGGATCCAACACTGTTACAACATCACTTTTGGAGAGTCTAAGCAACATATGACTTTTAAGGGGAAGTTGAAGAATGAACATGAACAAGAATGTTAGTTGAAAAATCAAGAAACAAGAAAGTTAGTTAAAATTTACCTCTTCTAGGAAGTAGTTATAAGGCCAGCTAAGAGGGCTACATTGATCTTCCATTTTTTTTTCTCTTTCTTGTATGTGTGTTTGGCTTGAAGGAGCTTAAAACAAAAGAGGGTACATAAAAAAGAAATTGAGAGTTCTTGAGACTGACTTATATAAACTAATTTAGTTTGCTTTTTTTTGATGCTACTATAGTAGTAGTACTAGTACTATTACTACTTTATCATTATTATTATCTCACTCTCAACTCTTAAGAGAGGCAAAATGTTTGTGGAGATAAAACACAAAAGGCCAAAAAAGAAAAAGGGAAGGGAAAAAGGGGGGATTGTGGTTAGTGGATATAAATCACAAATATAATCTTGCTACTTATACTTGTTACTATAAGATTCTTAGTACAAGAGGGCCATTTTCTTTTTTCTTTTTTAACTGTTTTTTAAAGTAAGGAGGGAATGTGAACTTGGGGCCTAATGGGGGCTACAATGAATCTCCTTCCTATGAAAAAAAAAGAAGAAGAAGAAACACACACATGAGTGAACACATTAATTAAAAGCAGTATCACATTTTTGACAAAAAAATGTTTTGTCTAATTTATGGGCATTCAAAAGTTTTTTTTTTTTTTTTTTTTTTTTTGCTTTTTTTGCATAGTCTTGATTAAGAAAAAATTGGTAATTTAGTGTTTCAAGGAAATCCCATCAGACTTTGGCTCGTCGGTAACGAATTTTCGATAAAAAATTATTTTGATGGATTCCGTCGAAAATTAGCAAGATTCTTGTAGTGTTACATTTAAATGTGAATTTTTTTTTAATATATACTAGTAAAAATCAAATTGGGATTTTATTTTATATACAAGTAGTAAAAGATCATCTTTTTTTTTTTTGCTTTTTAGTGAATTTTTGGAATGTTTGAAATATAATTCTATTTTCTTTATATTTTGTATAAATAATATTTTGAGAGGAGTGATTACCATACTTCTACACAAGCTATTTTGCACCATTAATACACAATTAATTAAATATACATGTCAACTTAAAACATGGCAAGATTATGATCAAGATCATCTAGAAACAATACCTCATTCACAAGACCAATATGACAATTTAAGATTGCACTATTTGCATAATCAAGACACGTTCAATTACAATATAGATTAAGAATTTGTAATTAACACATATAGTTAGTATAGTTTAAATTCAAGCAAAAAAGTTCCCTAACAAATCAAAATATATATGGGGTTTAGCTTGCAAATCTTGAACTAAAGATTTGTTTAGGACACTTTATACCAAACAAGTGGAATAATATAATATGGATCCAACAAGGCTAGTCTGAAAATGTTGATTTATCCACAATACATTTTTTTCCCTAGGTTCACACTTTTATAAGATTTTTAAGGGGTTGATAAATTAGGACTATAGGACTTGTGCATGTGGATAGTGGACTTAGACAAAATAAGTAAAAATAATAATAATTATTATTGTGAGTGTGTATCATATTTTTTTATATGATCAATGTGTTAGAATCAACTTGTGAATATTTCAATTAATTTATAAATAAAACATATGTTATTTTCTATCTGTATAGATATTGGATAATTTTTTAACATGAAGACGGAAAGAATAAATCATCTAATGCCTTTTATTTTTTTGTTTTACTAGAATTTGAACCTAAAATCTCATGATATGTACATTTTAGTGATTACTAAATCATATTATTAAAGCTCGTATTATGTGTGCACATGAAGATAGGACGGACTACGAAATCACCTCTTTAGCTATAAATTCAACAAAATTTAATATTTTTAATTTAAATCTTATATTTATAAATAAAATAATTATAAATTTAAAATTTCTTTTTATAAATTAAAAATTTTGACTCGAACTTTATAAGTTTATATAATGATGAGTATTGAAAGTTGTGGAATATTTAATGTAATTAACTGTTTGGTCAAAATAAAAGATAAAGGTGAGTAATGATGGGAATGATACACACATTCCATCTAAGGAATTTTTTAATTTCATTTTTGCCTTTGATAGTATATGCTTCTGGTTAACCTTTTTGACCCTAATAAAGATAAAATTGTATGGACTAGGAATCATAGGTTAAAGCTCGTATTTCTCTTTTTATTGTAAGCCAAAAACACTTAAAAGGTGGTGCCTTGCATTTGTGTTTAGATTTTTAGGAATTAATTTGAGTTTTTATTTTAAAAATTGTGTTTAAATTGTGCCAATTTTCTATTAAGCTAAAATGAAATATTGAACCCCATTTGCCACTTAGCTAGTTCTTTGGCTTATGCTCAGGGGTTCAATGTTAAATATATACACATAAATTAAAAAATTTATCTTATATATACAGTGTAATTTTTTAACGAAGGAAGTTCGAATGAACCCCTTCAACTACACGTGGGTCCGCCCCTACTTATGAACACACTGTTTGTAATATTATTATTTTTATTGAAAGATTTCACTCACTTAATAACACTACTAACAATATAACTTGAGAAAATCTTAATCTCCTCAAGTAATTGAAAATTTTGCTTTCTTTTTATTTTTTAATCCTTTTATAAAGAAAAGAAAATCTTAATCTCCTCAAGTAATTGACAATTTTGCTTTCTTTTTATTTTTTAATCCTTTCACAAAGAAAAAGAGATCACCTAAGGCTTTTAATTATCTTTTTTTTTTTGGGTGAAATGTGGAATAAAGTCTAATAAAAGATACTTACTCGCCTATAAGTGGAGTAAGTAATATAGGAAAAGTCCAAATCGTTCCATGTACAATCCAAAATTGTTTGTTTTAGCCTTGCATTTGGACTTTTACATCATGTTTGAAAAGCCACAATGTAATTGGAATTTAATGTAATTATATTTTTTTTGGCATGTTTAGTATATTGAGTAATTACTTGGTAAAAGAGGAATTGAGTGTAATTGAAGGCGAGTAATTACACTTTTCAATTTCCAAGGAAAGGTAAGGAATTTGTATAATTACATCATGTAATTACATGAAACTTTTTAAAATTCTTCTTTTATTTATTTTATATTATTATTTCTACTACTTTTTTAAAAAATATTTTTATTATTATAATATATTCTAAATATATATTTTTTATTTTTTTATTATATTTCATTTCATTCTCATTCTCAACCTTTACTTTTTCATATAATTTATTTATTTATTATTCTATTTCTTTTTAAAAATAGTTTTGCTAGGATTCAAATTTTTAAAAACATATTTATTTACGTTGTGTTAAAATTTGATATAAGAGCATATGTTAAATTTTTTATTTTGAATTTAGGATTTATGTCATATTTTCAATTTCATTTGTTTTAGTACTATTGACTCGATATTTCACATTACAAAATATTTATTTTTTAGTTAAACTTGATAGACTTTTTTTGTCAAATATTTTAATAATTTTATGACATTATATTTATAATATTAAAATTTTTATCAAACATACATTTTATGATGTTCATAAAAATATTACTTTTAGTTTATTTGATTAAATTATTTAAAATATACTAATTTTAAAATATAAATAATTTTTTTATATAATATTAGTTAAGAACATATGTTTATTAATTAATATTTAATTTAATATCATTTATAAAAATTCTTATTTGTCTAATATAAATTTAGAAAATTAACTTTTATTTTTAAAATTTAATATAACTTGTAATTATACTTGTGCAACCAACCAAATAGAATAATTATAATTACACTGTAGTAAACAAACAGGTCATCATAATTACACTATATTGGTAATTACACCAAATTCAATTGTCAGATGACTTTCCAAATAGACCTTTAGTTTATTTGTACTCTTATCGGTAGCAAATTATATTGTATTCGACTTGATCACTAACAGAGCTTCAATTTGGAATTGATGTGAATTTTACTCGCCTAAATTCTTTGACAAGAAGGACCCGTTCATATTTACCCCTTAAATTGTAACTCCATTAGAGTTCAAGGACAAAACGAGATTTTCTCTAATGATAAAAGTAATACTAAATCAAAGATTTAATCAAAGGTAGAATTGTTCAATTTTCAAGTAACACAATGATAAATTTGACTTGTTTTTGAATAAATATAAAACGAAACCTTGAATATAACTTATACAACAACAACAACGATCTAGTGAAATCCCACAACGTGGGGTCTGGGGTTTGAATATAACTTATATCATCTATAATATGTATATTATCTAAATTGATAGGAGTAAATTTTAGGAGGTTTTGGAGGGAAGAGATAATGTTTATGGGGAGGAGGAATTAATGGTAGGGACAACATGAAAACCTTTTGGACAACAAAGTAGGTTTTAGGAGGAAAAAAACAGAAGAAATAACGGCTTTTATTTTGACCCAATTTCTTCACAATTTGTTTTTTCTTGGGCTCTGTTCCACCACGCGTTGGCGTGTGGGTCCATTTACTTTATGGGCCCCATAAATGTGTATTCTTATTGGCTCATGTTGAGTGGGCCCCTGTGTTCTATTTTAAAAATAATAAGTTAATAAAAAGAAAAAGAAAAAATTACTTAATTGAGTGTTTTTTAAAAATTAATTACTGATTTTAGCGATATTTTTTATTTATTACAATTTATAGCAATACATAGAAATATTATGATAAATATACACGTGTATTAAAAGTAAATTATGCATACAATATAAATGTATTATAAGTGTTTTAAAATATATATTATGTTCGTGTAGTAAGAAACTGACATAATATATTATAAGTCCATTAAAGTATGTGATAAATGTATTGTACATCTATAAAACTTGTATTATATATGTTTTATAAATAGTTCTTTGCAATATGTATTAAAACTGTATTATAAATGTATTATAAGTGTTTAGTGAAATTTTTTTTATTGCTATAGATGGTAAATATTTTCTTAATATTGTATATTTATGTAAGTTTTCCAAATAAAAATTAGGGGTACGAAAAGGGAAAATGGATTTACAAAGTGAGAAATTGATAATTGAATTCGCACCAATAAAGTAAAAATTCAGACAGTCGATAATCAATTGAGCTATTAAGATTTTTCTATTTATAAAATTTGATGCAAAATTTGATATTGGGCTGAATATAAAAAAGGAAACTTACATAAATATAATATATTAAGAAAAATATTTATTATTTATAGTAATAATATATTTTTTCATTGTACACTTATAATATATTTATAATACATTTTTAATACATATTACCGAGAATAATTTATAAAACTCATATAATACAAGTTTTATTCATGGATAATATATTTATCACACACTTTAATACACTTAAAATACATTGTGTCAATTTCTTACCAAAAAAGCATTATATATTTTAAAACTCTTATAATACATTTATATTGCATACATAATTTACTTTTAATACATAATAGATATATCATAATATTGCTATATATTGCTATAAAAGATAATAAATAAAAAACATCACTAAAATTAATAATTATTTATTAAATAGTATTCACTGAGGTAATTTTTCTGATTGAAAATGACTTAAGTTTGTCCTCGTTCTTCTTATAAGATATTAATGTTTTGAGATAAAAAATATTCCTCCATCCAACTTAGACCATAATTGTCCTTTAACATATTAAAAGGATGAAAATTTTTAGCCGTAAAGGACAATTGGGGATCATAGCTGAATGGAGAGATATTTTAATACGTAAATTAATATAAATGGTAATTTAATGGGTGGATGAAGGTTGAATTAAACTTTTTTGTTGATTTCAGTGTATTTCAGATTCTATTTTCACCTTCAAACGAATAAAATATCATTAATTCACTTGTCTTGATTTTTATTTTTAATACATCAAGTACATTTCGTTTCGTTTATGTCCGTTATATTAATTTGTTGAAATTAGTTACTGTGTGTTATAATTTTCAATTTCTTCAAATTCATTAATGTGAGAATTATTTATTTGAAATAAAAAATGTTATGGCTCTTCAATTCCCTTTTTTATTTTTTATTTTTTATCATAAGGAAATATTTCTTGAAATTTTTAAAACTATACTAGCAAAATATTTTACGGATTATATGCCCCTTGTGTGGAAAAAGACATTATGGAAATAATAAGACTATATTAGCTGGATTATTTATTCAACTAAGCCAATTTTTTGTGTAAAATACAGTGTTTTCAATTGTACATTCACTTGACTTGTAAAAGAAAATGTTTATTTCCAAAATATAATTATAAGTGAAAAGGATGTTATGCAACTAGATTAAGAATAAGTGTAATTGTTGTTATTAATAATAATCTATTGCGTGAAATATGCTGCCCACTTCAATATTTAGAGTTATTGATTTATTTTAAATGTATTTAAGTTAAAATAGTTTTTTAGTATTTTATAGTATTTGAGTAAAATAAAAAGTACTTTTAATCACTTTTTTTATAGCCAAAATGACAAATAAGCCAAAAGCCCTAACTAATTATGACTTTTAAACTCAAAAATTATAAGCTCATCCAAACAGACTCTCAGACCTCCACAACGACTTGGAACAAATAAGAGCAGGAGCTATCATATTAAGTGTGAATTTGAATGAATTGTAATAGCTTTATATGAACCCAATAATTAAATCGAGTTATGGATTTGATATAATAAATTTCAAATTGTACCTCCACTTTTGAACAAATTACTAGCACATTTGGTACACATGACAAAATTGGTCTTTGGCGATGGATGAACTGACGAGGTCTATTCAGGAAGAGGTTTCATGGTGTATGTCATTTGCGGAAGATATAGTACTGATTGATGAGACATGGAATAAAGCTAATGATAAGTTGGAGTTTTGGAGACAATTTATGGAGTCAAAAGGTTCAAATCGAGTAGGATCAAAATAATATATTTGGAGCGACGCAAATTTAGTGTTTTGTTGGATGAAGCGGGCGCGTATTAGGATAGAAGGCTGGTAGGGATAGAGTGTTATCTTGCCTTTTGATGGTTTAGGGTCTGTCATAGGACTAGTCGTGCCACTATAGTTGTGTTTTTATTGCTTTAGCTTATCACATTATTTGTTGTAGTTATTTTTTTTCTTCTTATAGCTAGATTTTACTTTGCTTTTCTTTTTAATTGCTATGCTTTCTTTATTGTTTTCTTCTTTTTTTACTTGGGTATGATACACTTAAGTCGAGAGTCTTTCGAAAACAACCTCTCTACCTCCACAGGGTAGGTAAGGTCTGCGTAGATCTTACCCTCCTCATACCCTACTTTGTGAAATTCCACTGGATATATTGTTGTTGTTGTTGACAAAATTGGTCCTTATGCTTTGCTTGTGGTTAGGTTTAACATTTTTACTATTTTCACTTAAACATATACTTATGCAAAAAAAAATTCTCATTTGGTGTCTGGTATCTAGATGGAGTCTGATTAATTCGGATTCGCGTTGCGTAGGACCCCATTCGGTTGAAAGCGGTTTCTACCAATTAGGATTTTTTTCATACTCAAAACTCGAATCTGAGATCTCTGGTTAAGGGAGGAGCAACTGCATTCACGGCACCATATCCTTTCATGGTACTTGTACAGTTTGATGTAAACACTGACTGAATAATAATTTGTTCAAATATTACTCGAAAAATGTAAATCAATACTCCTAGAATTCTTTTTATCTGTCATTTAAGGTCTTGATACGTCCATTAAGAAAGCCATTTGATAGTATTAATCGTAAATAATTTGACTAGATTAACCTATCTCTTCCTTAATTGTAATTAGTGACTATATGTCTTATAATAGTATGTATTATTATTAAAGAGAAAATGATCTCTTATGGTCATTTATAAATTTAGATCGAGAAAAATGACATTCTCAAATCTCTTATATGTTAAAATAAAGATATCTCGACTCTCATAAATAAAAAGGACATAAAAACTAGAAATAATTGTGTAAAGGATCACAAAATCAATTGACCTTTAGGGAGGAAATGATCACTTCAAATTCAGTTTATCTATAAATGGCAAGCAATTTTCAATGGAATAATAAGTAATTTTGGAGTGTCTTGAAAGTCAAATCTCATTCATTTTCTCATGAATCTACAAAAGAGAATTAAATAAAACACACACACACAATAAAAAAGATACATGAAGGTGAAGTTGCACACTAAGCCAACATGATTTTTACAATTTCTCTTTTTCATCCATAAATTGTATCACACTTATACAACATTAATTCTCACGCACCATAATTGGTATTATGCATTAACCCCTCACACGTGTCAACTTCCTATTGCCTTAAATCTTCTTCTAAATCACTGGTGAATTTCGACTCGCAGATTCACGAGAATTCATTAATTTTGCACATGACATGTACTCACTTCGTTCTTTTTTAATTGTCATGATGCGTTTTTCGAAAATAAGTTTGACTAATTTTTAAAACTAGATTAGATTATAATAATTCGATATTTTTAAATAAAATTTTAAATATTCAAAAACTATAAGAAAAGTACTATGAATTGCAATTTTGTTCATATCAATATGATGAAAAAATACATCTTAAAATGTTAGTCAAAATTCATATTGTTTGACTCTAAAAAAGGAAACTATGACAACTAAAAAGAAACAGAGAGAGTATATAATAAGAAATTTGTTACTTCTTCCATCTCAAATTATTTGTAGTGATTTTTAAAAATAGTTATCTCAAATTATAATTTATCATTTTCGAAGTTCAACAAAAAGTTGTTATTTTTTCCCTTTCATTTTATCCTTAATAGTTAATGTTCTTAAAAACTACAAACACCTCAATAGTAGGTGATATGTTTGATTGTTCAAATACAATGAAGGGTAAATTAAATAGTTAACCTCCCCTTAATTAATCTTTTTTAATGGTCGTGCAAATGAAAATTACGATAAATAATTTGAAATGACGAAAATTAAATATTTACAAAATATGTTATTAGGAATTCAATTATTGTGTATATTAACTTGTGATCGTTGTAGAAATCATAAACTACCAATATATCCTGAATTTGCCTTTTGTTTCTAATATGAATATTTACAAAACATGAGACAAAACCCTAATTAATTCAACTAATGTGATGGAGGGAAAATGATGCAGTACTTAAACCTAATCATATAATTAACATTTCTTTTGCCTTCCACTAACCATATAACTAACTCCACTTGATATAAATTACTTTTTTAAAATCCATTTTATCCATAGTAGAATTAATTTCTAATTAATAAATGGATATATAATTGATGGGATAAAAACTAGTGGGTGAGACAAAATAATTACAAACATATGATGTTAAAATTGCAAGTCGGTTTATGAGTACTAATCCATTTACATTAGTGTGACAACCTTAAAAAAGTAATGCTTCAATGGTCTTTTCTAACCACCAACGGCCAAATCAGTTAGACTCATAATGATAAATTTTTATTTTTATTTTTCCTTAAGAAATTCGATTAATTTGGATTCGTCAGATTGTCTCACATTAAAGATGCGTTTTTATACTCAGAATTTGAATTCAAAACTTCTGATTACCTCTTAACACTATGAGATTGGTGTAATCCTTATAAATACGAAAAAATTACATAAATACACAACTTATTTTATCATATTTTCTAAAATTTCCTACCATTTGAAAAAATTCTAATAATTCCTACTCTCTCTTATTCTAAGATACATCACTTTACACAATGTATCGATCGGATACATCACTTTACGTTATGTATCGATCAGATACATCACTTTACGTGATGTATCAAGATGTATCCAAATTCCACCAAATTTAAGAGATTTTTATAATTTGAAAAAAAATAAAAATAAAATTAAATTACCTCTCAACACTATAGAATTAGTATAATCCTTACTAAAAATAAAAATATACTTACTACTTCATCATAATAATGTTTGATGGTGCATCATAATAAATATATCTCTCCTTATAACCTTTTTTCCCTTTTATAATCTATCCTTTTAAAGTCATGAAGTTATTTTATTGTCATATTAATGGAAGTTTGTGAATTTTGTTAGTATAGAATTTGGAGTAATTAACTGTCATTCAAAAGTTTTTTTTTCCCCTTTCAAATAACCATGAATCAAATGATAAACACATTTATTAATGTAACGTGGTAATTTTATTAATTAGCATATATTTATGAATAAAAATAAGTAATCCGTTATATAAAAAGAGAAAACAATATATCGGAGAAAAATCGATTTACCTTAGCTTGAATTAATTCTATAAACATCACAATTTTTCTTTGACTCAATCAATTCAATTAATACCCTTCTAAACCTTCTTAATATATTTGCATCAAGTTGACCAAAATATGGCATAATACTAAAAATCTCTCTTAATTTACATTCACTTCTTGTAGGACAGTATTGGAGCAATTGATGGCACACATGTTAAAGCTAGATTACCGCAAGGTCAAGAGATACCATATATTGGACGTAAAGGTTATCCGTCTCAAAATATTCTTGTCGTTGTTGATTTTAGTATGTGTTTTATATTTGCATGGGCTGGGTGGAAAGGAGCAGCTCACGATAGTCGTATTTTTGCTGAGGCCCTTCGTAGAGAAGAGCTCAACTTTTCACATCCATGCGAAAACAAATATTATCTAGTTGATGCAGGATATTTACACATGAAAGGATACATGGCTCCCTACAAAATAAATAATGTAAGATATCACCTAGCTAAATTTCGCCGCGGTGCAACTCGACAATTGTGAGAGCAAGAGGATGCATTGAGAAATTTAACTATTTACACCCTTCTTGTAGAAATGTAGTAGAGCGAACATTTGGCGTTTGGAAAGCAAGATGGTCTATTTTGAGAGACATGTCATACTAACACATTGACATACAAAGGGACATCGTACTTGCTACTATGGCCATTCACAATTATATTAGAAAGAAATGCAATGTGGATGATGCATTCCAAACAGTCGAGAATGAGAGCTATATTCCATCGGTTGATTCTAATGATATTAGCACAACTTCAAGAGCTAACAATGTAGATGTCGAAGATGTAGGAGAACAAAATGATGTCTATTGGATGGGGTTTCGTGATATGATTGCTAGTGACATTTCTAATGCTTGATGCTTGTATTATACGAATATTTTCCACTTCTTGCATTTATGGTGGAGTGATTTTGGTTGGAAACAAAAGATACTAAAGCAACCACATTACTCCAACAAACTTCATTAGAAAGCGTAAATGAGACATGTATTTATAAAAAAATTAACTTAAATAAATATTTTATAGCGGAAGTGATTTTACATTATAAATTACTTTTGATTAAAATCAAA
Organism: Solanum dulcamara; assembly: GCF_947179165.1. NCBI lineage: Eukaryota > Viridiplantae > Streptophyta > Magnoliopsida > Solanales > Solanaceae > Solanum > Solanum dulcamara. Next base: position 5,257,308 of record NC_077237.1, on the reverse strand, counting down.
TTTAAAGTTTAAAAATCTTTTAAATCAACTTATTATGGTGTTAACAACTTTAAGGGTATTTCAGTCATTTTGACAGAAAATAAGTGCTTAACAACACTTATTTGTCAAACACATCAACAACTTATTTTCAGCATAAGCATTTTTATCCAAACACTCAACTGCTTATTTATAAAAATAATTTTCAGCACATAAAAATTCTAAAAATACTTCATACATAAAAGTTATTTTTTTTAAGTTCATCCAAATGGGCTCTGAGTCATGGGGTTGTTTGGTTGGTGGAATAGAATAACAAAGATATTTCACTATGTTTGAGATGAGATAGTTAATTCCATCATGTCAAATGGTGGGATAAAATAATTCTACATTCCTCAATATTCAAAACCAAATATAGATTAATATAATTCCACATTTATTTCAGAATTATTATTTTTATCCCATCGATCAAATATCCTAACTTTATATTTTTAAGATGTCAATTCTTGATAAGACACCACTTAGACTCACTAAAGTTCATTTTCTTGTTGTAATGGCGGGAAATTTAATTAACCACAACTTTCCACCACTTTGAATTTTGATTGAAATATATGTAATATTAGACTATTAGTACACTACCATGAAAACATGAATTTTCAATAATATTGTCAAAAAAATTGCAATGAAAATACTTCAAATTAAAATTTGCTCGTATGATCGCAATTATGCGTAAAAGTGAATTTAGAATCTAGAGTACGTGAGTACGGATTTGAAGTCGATATATTCATATTTTAACTTTTTCACATATATAGCTCAAATTGAAATAATTAATGGCCACAGAGCCAGAGTCAAGATTAATTGAAATTTATAAGATATATGTATATGTATTAAGAAATATTTATAAATACTCAATTGTTAATACCTTATTATTGGATATTAACTTAAGGTCCCTGTAGTTTATAATAACTTATAAACTTTAAATTCTGAATTCAACTCGTTTAATATATCGTACTCATTTCAACGGATGTCATTGGACCAAAACCCACTACGATTCTTTTTTTTTTTTTGGGTTGTAGTATCCACAGTGATATCCAGTCTATTTTCACGTTACTATAAATTAACAAATACATGCACCGTTTTGTGGAAAAGATTTTTTTTATATATATCACAAAGATTTTATCTTCATTTTTTTAATCAACAAATGGGAAGAAAATAAAAAAGGTCCTCCTTTCACTAATTATATTAATTTTAAAAGTTCGTGCAAAAACACGGTTTAGTGAACTGTATAAGAAAATGATGGATAATGAAGGCATGAAAAAAAAAAGTCTTTTTCTTCCTTTTTCAACTTCACATTTTTGAGTTGCATGTGAAATTTTGTTAGTTTTCCTATAATACTAGAAGATCTTTATTCTTATTTTTTTCTATTTTTTGCGTGTCAATTTTGTCTTATGATTTACAACAATAACAATATTATATTTAATGTAATCTTATAAGACATTATTTCTATCTCATACGGATATTAACTAATTTAGAATTTTTATTAAGAGGGATTGAAAAATAAAAATATATTGTATGAAATTTTAACATGAAAAGGTGAATTTTCAATCTGCTAAACAATTGAGTTAACCTATAGTCTTGTGTTAAGGGATTCAAAAATCTTTCTATATATATACACATAAAAAAAATTACCCTATATTACAATATAATTTTTTAACGAGGAATTGAAATGAACACCCTCTCGCCACTATTTTCGAAAGAACCCCGACTTAATGCAAACAAGTTTTATCTTATGTTTTATGACCTTTTAAAACTTTTAGAAGGTTCTGTATCACCGTTTTTGAATAATCCCATGGTCATAATTAATATTTAGTGGTCTTTATCTGACCCTGACTTCTAATTAATTTTCTAAATTGTCTTAAATTTCTTTTTAATTTGTCGCTATCAACTCATGTAGATGAAAGACTGGTGATAAATTAAATTAATTGGAATAGAAAAGAGTTGAATTATGTATATCGTCTCATCCAAAAATTTAAACTATTTTAAATTTGATCAAGTTAAAAGTTCGTTCAATATGCAAGCGCAATATTTACTTATGAATATCGGTGAGACTCAAAACTACGACGAACATAATGGACACTTCCCTCCTCTAATAACATGTATAACATGAATTAAATATCTAAACGTTTAAATTGGTAGAGACAAAATATTTTTTATTTATTTAAGTTAGCAAGAGGAAGAATGAGACACCTAAGGATTTTGAAAATGAAAGGATAAAGCTCCTGGTGTGCATTATTTTACGTGATACAAACTTGTCTTGATTCGTTTATTTATATTTATTTAAATGAAACTTTCACATCTTTCCATTGAATTTCAAATTTTAGCAGATAAAAAAAAAACAGTCCAATGCACAATGTATTCCATGTTTACAAAGTTCAAAATAGGGTTGCATCCTTGTTCACAAAGTTCAAAAAATGTTTGCATCGATGTAATGTAAGTATCTTACTGTGACATAAATCTTAGTGTCTAATTCCACAACTCCAACGGATTATCTATAGCATTGAAACACTCTTAATACATAAAAAGGGACAAATCGATGCACAATGTATCCCGCGCTCACAAATTTTTAAAAAGGGTTGCGTCCTCATTCTGAAAGGATGTATTGTAAGCATCTTATTGTAATGTAATGGCTGATCCCACAACTTGAGCTGGGATCTGTAGCATCGTAACACTCACCACATAAAAAAGGACAAGTCAATGCACAATATATCCCGCGGTTTATTAAGTTCAAAAAAGGGTTGCATCCTCAGTCTCGTAAGCATCTTACTATGATGCAAACATTAGTGACTCATCCCACAACTCGAACCTGTGATCTATAGCTTTACAATGTTCACCGCATAAAAAAGGGATTAGTCTAATACATGATAAATCCGGTGTTCACATAGTTGAGAAAAGGGTGCATCCTCATTCCGAAAGGGTTGGGTGTAATGTAAGCATCTTACTCTGACGCACATATTAATAGTTGGATCCATGACTTGAACTTGTGATTTATAGCATTCCAACGCTCACCACATAAATAGTAAAAATGAGAGCAAAAAGCTTTCGGCAATGCTGGTAGATTTTAATTTCCTAATAGACAATATAATCACAGTAACTTTTAAAATAACTATCTAAAAACATTAGGAGAAAACCGTTTTTAGAAAATGGTCGAAATGCCACCTGCACAACTAAAACGAAAAATTGCACAATATCCTAAGTTTTACCTCAACATGCTCTGATGAATTTGCCATGATTTGTGTTCCAAGACCCAAATCCTTGTCAAAGAGGGAGACTCTGTTCACAGTGGTATGATTCTAGTTTTTTGAAAAACTACATAGCTTATCGCTAATCCCTTATATTCCGTCCTGACAGTGAGCTAGCTCCTTTCAAAGTTGCAAACATAATCCCTAGGTGGCGATGTAAGCTTACCAAAGAATTCTGGGCAATGGTGAAAGTAATAACTAACCATATCCTCCTTGACCACGAGGTAATCTCCGATCCACACTAATGGAATCAGACTGAATGTACTCGAGATATCTGGGATTCTGTGTCAATACAATGAGTAGTTTTCAGAATGAATACAGCATTTCTATAAGATACATAAAATGGGAACAATGGTAACTGGATTATAGGATATAATCAATCAATCCTTCTAATTACAAGCACAACATGCTTGTTGAACTACGAGCCCTTCATGCTGGACGAATCTAGCTTGATGACAGATCTTTGTTCTACCAACAATTGAAACAGATTCTAAAGAAAGCATCAACATGTTGTAGCATGGATACGATTGCTAATCTTATTTAATTGATGACAACAGGTACTTAACGCATAAACTAGGGCACCCTTCACCAAGCATTCAGAGAATGCAAATGAAGTGGCCGATGGTCTTGCAAAGCATGGAGCAAGGATGAAAATTTATGATAACTCAATGCTATATATCATGTACCGCCTTCTTTTATTGCTTCTACTTTTATCAATGACTGCATAGGGTCCGGATACTTCAGAAAGGTGAAAAATATGAAATGTCATTTAATTAGTGTTAATTTAAGTATCTATTTCACCCCACACACACAAAAAAAAGTGATAAGATTTATCATTTTGTATTTCGGAAACAGCCTCTCTACCTCCACGAGGTAGTGGTAAGGTCTGCATACACTCTAGCCTCCCCAGACCCCACTTTGTGGGATTTCACTAGGTATGTTGTCGTCGTTGTTGTTGTTGTTGAGAAGATTTATCATTTTCATGGTAGTTTGACTTGGGAAGTCAAATAAACTAATTTTACAAGGCAAATGAATTCTTGATATTCACTTTATGCAAAACAACTGTTCAGTTGTAAAAATAATGAAATTTGATGTCAAGTACTGAAACCTGTTACATGAAATGGAATAAGCAAGCACCTATTTGTAATAACTTTTCTTAAATTTTTCTTGTCGAGGTATCGTTACACTTAATCGTTCATATAATATATATCTGCTTGATTTTTGTTTGCATTTACATCTGCAAACTCAGGCCCCCTCCATGCATGCATCTACCATCCATACACTTAGGTTATCATTAATGGTTAAATCTAACTGATCCCTTAAATATATAACAGACCTGGTCAACACAACTCTGTATGCATTTAACTTGAACAAAATCATCACCTATTACCAGAGAAACTTCCAACTTCCTTCCTATGTTGAATTCTTAATCTTCTGTACTCTACAAGCAAATAAAGTGAAGAGCAAATCCCCATATTGGGCCAACATATGGACGGTATAAGTAACATTAGATTTGTGCGGCAAGTACGCCGTATGCAGTCATCAGTCCAAAAGCATAAGATCATCAATCACCATAAAAGAAGCATCTAAATCAAGATTGTACAGGCAGAATTTTTTGTAAACATTTACTTGGGAAACACATAGGCGATGACATGTTTGATGGAAGGGGAATAGAACTTTGAAGGAGCAGATATGGAATTAGGCATACAAGTTTCACAAAAAATTATAACACTGAACCTGAAAAAAAGTACAACGGAGAAACTTACCATTCACCACTTGTTCCAATATCAAAAAAGTTAACATAAAGAGCAGCTTGTTCATTGCGGTCTTCGCATTTTTATGTTCACAGGAATTTCTTTGTACGACTGAACTTTCTTAGCTGCCTCCCTTGATGGCCTACTCAGAGATGTTCTTTCGAAGGGTATAGGTTCAAACCTCGATGAAGGATTGCAGTGTAGATCATCAGATGATATGCATATGGATGTCGAACCATTTTCTTGCACTGGATCACTTATTGGTGGGCGCAGAGCACATTTGTCTTGTACCGCGAAAGAGTCTTCACCGAGTTTCAGCGCCTCAGGTTTAAACCTGGCAGACTGCCTCCTTACACAGGATCTGTAAAGACAACAAATTGCAATGAAAATTCTCTTAACAATGTTTAGAATCTGTAACTATATTCTTCAAGTTAACATGCACAGCCTAACCTTTTATTTTCCGTCTTATCCTCTGATTGAACTTGCTCAGAAGAACCCACGCCTATGCATCAGAGATAGAGAAACAATATACAAGCAATAGTTCCTAAGTACTTATTGACAATAAATATCACATCACACCAAGAGGTTACACTCACTCTTTGACCGAAGTCTCTTTTTGTGATTTCTGGCTTTCTCAACATCTCCCTTTCCTAATGATAGATCTCTTGCTTCCTCACACTTCATGGGTTTCACCTTTGAATATTGACAGCAAAAGAGTATATTAAATCAATTCTACGACGTTATGGGATTACCAAAAGCTGCTTATGTACCTCATCATTCAGATCTTGGCACATATTTGTTCTCGGTTGCTCCTAATTGAACAAGAAAACTTCCTTAGACAAACAGAAAGAAATGACATATTTCTACAACCACATACCTAGTGTAATCCCACAAGTGGGGTCTGGAGAGGGTGGAGTGTACGCGGACCTTACCTCTACCTTTGTAGGTAGAGAGACAGTTTCCAATAGACCCTTGGCTCAAGGAAAACCATATCAAGGCAGATCGAAAAAAGAAATAACAGAAGTGAAGAAATCATGGCAAAATACTTCAGAAAGCATGACAGCATTCAACAACAAAATAGTGCGATTAACATATTGGAGATGCCAACAATCAATAATTGGACAAAGATGCAGAAATAATTTGAATTATCTCTAAACTGTACTCACTTCTGCTTCAAACTTTCTGACATAAAGTAAGCCCTTTATGCATCCAAGCTCATGTTGTAATGTTTTGACCTGATATCAGTCAAATACCATTTACATAAGCTTATGGGGAAACCCAACCTTAAAAGAATATCAGATGAAAGCATCCGATTGCTTACCCTATCTTTATTTGAATTTAATTCCTGAGGGGAAAAGAAAGAAAAAAAAAAGCAAATAGTTTTAGCACCATGAAAGAAGATCATATGTTCAGTTCACGAAAGAAAACTTTGACAGGCTCGGAAATGGAAGGGAAAACAAACCGCAAGCATTTTACTGTTTCCTTGAGCAAGCAACTGATTTTGTTGATGCATTTTCCGCACATTCATTCTCAGTTTCTGTATCTCTACTCCAGTTATTTCAATGATCTTGCTATGGAGAAAGAATCAAGGAACCGGGCAACAAATCACAAGTAAAAAGGCATGAGTACCATTACAAAGCACAAAAGCGAACCAAAACTATTCCACAGGGAATGTGTTTTAAAACCGGAAAGTAAATGTGATTCATCTGCAATTAAAGGATACTTTCTTTCTGCTAACATCTTCGTCAATGCCAAATTTTCCTGGATAATTTCCAATAACGCAAATTAAGCTAAACTAAAGCTAAGTCCATAGATTTAACACAATAAACCACTAAACAAACACAAAGTGCACCTTCTGGATCCTTTCTAGATACTCTTTCGAAGCAGCTGGGAATTGTTCTGGAATCTTATCTTGGCTAGACAATCTCTTTCGCAACGGTAAGTTACTGATATCAGCAAGCTTTTTCCTTGGACTATTCCTGCAATTACCCTCCATTGCTTTCCTTACTTTTGCTTCATTCACCAATTTCCCCTTCCGTAGACCTTAGTTTCTTCGCAAGAAACAAATTTTCCTTTAGTTTTACAAATAAAATTCAACTCTTTTTTTTTGTTTGTAAAAGAGAACTAAAACGTCAAGTAACTACTCCGAAACTAAGCGAGGGAATGAGACCCTAACAACATCTCAGCATGCGAAGAAATACTAGAAGGCATGTGTGAATGTCATTCACAGCAAGACTCCTGACTAAAGGCTAAATTGGCTAAACCGTCAGCTAACGAATTAGCGTCCATTGCTTTCCTACTTTTGCTTCATTCACTGATTTCTCCTTCCCTAGACCTTGGTTTCTTCGCAAGGAACAAATTTTCCTTCATTTTTACAAATAAAAATCAACTCTTTTTTCTTCTTTTTTTTGTAAAAGAGAACTAAAACATCAAGTAACTAGTCCAAAACTAAGCAAGGGAATGAGACCCCAACAACATCTCCTGCAACAAGGGAAGAAATGCTAGAAGGCACGTGTGAATGTCATTCAATACGAGACTCCTGACTAAAGGCTAAATTGGCTAAACCGTCAGCTAACGAATTAGCCTCCATTGCTTTCCCTACTTTTGCTTCATTCACCAATTACCCCTTCCCTAGACCTTGGTTTCTTCACAAGAAACAAATTTTCCTTCATTTTTACAAATAAAAATCAACTCTTTTTTCTTCTATTTTTTTTTTGGAAAAGAGAACTAAAACATCAAGTAACTAGTCCGAAACTAAACGCGGGAATGAGACCCTAACAACGTCTCCTGCAACACGCGAAGAAATACTAGAAGGCACATGTGAATGTCATTCAAAGCGAGACTCCTGACTAAAAGGCTAAATTGACTAACCATCAGTTATCGAATTGCAGTAGAGACCACCCAGTTCCTAGACAAGAGGTGAAGAATGCGGTTGACAGTAAAATTCAACTCTTTAGCAACAGACAATCTAACAACTAAGATTAAATCAACAATTAGAACAATTTTTTTAAAAAAAATGGAATTTGTACTGAAATTCACAACATATGATAATTACTTCATTGCTAATAATCTTAATATTCTCTACTTCATCTTTCCGTCGTACTCTATAAGGTTTCAGATAATCGGCAATTAAAATTCAAATAAGAAATGCGCAAAATAGGAATGCGAATTAGCGCTATAGTCAAATTGAGGAAAGGATAAAGGAACTTACAACTCGATTTCGCCGGAAACCTCGCCGCCGAGGGCTGTTAACTTCGCCACCGATTGGCTGTAAACTTCGCCGCCGATATGCAATTTGAAATTGGGAAAGAATGTCAAGTCGGACTTTGGGTCCTCATTTACGATCCATTTGTAATCAAATTGAATTGAAAATATAATTTACAAATAGGAGTTGTTTAGACGGTAAATATGATTTTGGGCCTTTCATGCGCAACTTAGGTGGAAGGGGAAGAAGGCCTCTTTTCAGGAGGGCACGAGCCATCAGTGAGATATCACCCTGGATGGGCTACAATTCCAACTTTTTGTCAGGACTATGGGTCAAGGAATAGTCTCAGATAGGGCTGTATAGAAACTGCATCAAATCGATAAATCGAATCAAATCAGGAAAAAAAATTCGACTAGTGATTTGGTTTGACTTGATTTGGTGTTTGAAAAAAAAACCCGATCATTATAGGGTTGGATTGGTTTTAACTAAAAAAATTCAAACCGAACCCAAATTGTCCCGATTATAGATATACTATTTTTAAATTATGTTATACATAAAAATATTTATTAAAATGTAATTTATAAATATTTTTTTAAAATTTTTTATAATTTTTGTTTTCTTTCTTACATTTAGATTTGGACTTGAGAAACCCATCTAAATAATATACAAAAAAAGTTCATCTTATAAAGTTATATTGTAAAGTTAAAACTTCAAACAGTGTTCTGCCTCCATCTTATATGTTGATATTTTGTACTAGAACTCTTTTTAAGAAGCACTGCTCTGTGCTTTTTATTAGATACTATGAAAAATCCGAGAAACCCAAAAAAACTCGAAAATTTGAAGAAAAAAAACAAAAAAACCGAGAAAAATTGATATAGAAAAACCCGACTTTTATTGGTTTGGTTTGGTTTATAGATTTAATAACTCGACACAAATGGTTTGGTTTGGTTTGATTTGTAAAAAATTCGAAACAATTCGGTCCATGTACACCCCTAGTCTCAGATAGACAGTTGTTTGTGCATTTTGCCCAATTCAGGCCCATATACTTTGAATATTATGTAGAAGGGAAACTTATATAAATATACAATATTAAAAAAATATTTACCATTTATAGCAATAAATATTTTTTTTCAGTGAACACTTATAATACATTTATAATACAATTTTAATACATATTGCAGAGAACTATTTATAAAACATATATAATACAAGTTTTATAGATGGATAATACATTTATCACATATTTTAATAGATTTATAATACAGTATGTTAGTTTCTTATTACACAAACATAATATATATTTTAAAACACTTATAATACATTTATATTGTATACATAATTCACTTTTAATACAAGTTTAGATTTATCATAGTATTGCTATATATTGCTATAAATGGTAATAAATAAAAAATATCGCTAAAATCGATAATTAATTTTTAAAAAGCACTCAATCAAGTAATTTTTCCTATGTAGAAATGGCTTGGGCTGAAAAGTTTTTGGCGAAGTATTTAACTTATAGCCAGTTTTATTAATGGGGAGCTACAATAGCATGTTTTCCATTAAATTATTAGCCAACCAAAGATCGTTTACCATGAATGGTTGAAAAGAAGAATTTATCACATAAAACATCAAATATGATGAAAATGTTGCAATTTTGTTGAATCTTATTTTGCCTAGTTATTTTGAGGTTCCCAGCATTTTTGTTTAATGGTAAAATCACGATACATAATGTATGAATTATGTATATGTCACTAGTTCAAATCCTATCACGGCAAAAAAATCTAATATTTAAGTAAAGAAGTATACACGGACAATCCCATTATTCATTATATTTTGACTCATACATTAGGTACGGCTAGAAAATGTATAAATAATACGTACAATGTACAATAGAGTAAATTTCATGAATGCTCACTTATGTTTGAAAAATTGTCTACTAATATCACTGTTGTTTCTTTTAAGAACTATAATATCATCCAACTATCTTTATTTTCCTCAAAAATATACTTGACATATATTTTTATTATGTTAAGTATATTTTGAGAAATATAAAAATAGTTGGGTGATATTTTAATTCTAAAAAAAATAAAAATAATATAAATAAGCAATTTTTCAAATAGGGATAGACCATTCAGAAAATTTACTAATATATTATATCGCGTATCGCACGCGAAAAAAAAAAAGGAATTTGCAGACTAATATTAATCACTAATTTTCTACTCACCCCAAAACCCACCGACACCTCAAAAGACAAAAACGAGTGAACAATTTATTTATTTAAAAGACTGCCCCTTTTTATAAAATAAAATAAAAAGTTCATTTTTTTAAATTACTAAAATGAAAGAATATAAAAAAAAAGTTGGGCTGACAAAACGGATGACCCTGGATCATTTGCAAACCTAGACCTATAAGTAACTCAATGACAAAAAGAATCTCTATTATATTATGCTGTAAGATGAAATTTTACTGTACTTCTATAATATACTTTATTTTCATGCACTGCATGTGCATATTCTTTTACAGATAATTTTCTTAACACTGAATTGAATATATTTTCGTGTCTCAAATTTTGGATTTGCCGGTAAAATCAACGGATTTTTAGATTGACAAATTTCTGAAGATGATCGTACACATCACAATTTTTACAAATATCACCACAGAGAAAGAGGAAAGAGAAAAACGTTATAGAAGACATCACACAAATTTTATCACATGATTAATATATCTGTTTTGGACTCGATATGATAAAGCCCAAAAGAAAATAAAAATTCCATACATGCCTAAGAATCAACTATCTCCAAATCATAAGAATCAACTATTCCAAATTCAAGTTCATTTATCAACAATAAAAAAAAAATCCCAATCATTTTAACTGATTTTCACACCAGAATTTGCAGTATAAGGTTATATTATTTTTGAAAACAAAATGTCAACCAAACGCAATGTAAAATAACATCAAATTTATAATAAATAATGTTGAAAATGACTTGTTGGGTTTTAGGGATGCTAATTGGTCCATTAACTTGTCGTGTTCTTATCAATAACGTATAAATACAATACTATGAGTGTTGGAAAATACATTTTTTTCATCATATAATATGATGGCCGATAGGGTTGCACTCTAATATTAGGACAAAGGAAATTCATCCGCTTTATGAGAAATCTCTCTAACCAGTAACATGAATCTTGATTGTTGTAGATTTGTTTTTCCAAAAAAACATATAAGTCTCCTAACTAGTATTTTCAATTAAATACGTCAAATAATTTTCTTATTCATGACAATAAAACAAGAAAAAATTATTTAAATACACAACTTATTTTATCATATTCTCTAAAATTTTCTACCATTTGAAAAAATTACAAAAATTATTATTCTCTCCTATTCTTCGATACATCATTTTACGCGATGTATCGGGACATACGTTATGTATCCAGAATCGAGACGCCATGTATCGGGACATTGATAAATGTATTCAGAATCGAGACACGGTATATTGGGACATTTTTTAAATGTATCCGAATTCCATTAAATTTAAGAAATTTTTGTAATTAAAAAAAGAGTATGAATATGATGTAATTAGTTTTTCACATTATGAGATTGGTGTAATCCCAGCCAAAAACAATCCCTCAAGATTAGAGAGCACTGATCACTTTATTCATCACATGCAATTTCACCTTAGCATGTAGCAAAAAACATTTCAACTTTTAATTTGACATAACATGAGTTGTTTTGAGGATAAATAAAGAAACAGAATATAAACTTTTTAAAGATTTACGAAGCATTTTATTCAATAGTACTTCCTTTATAACAAAAGCTGCAAAAATAAACATTTTACCTTTTCCTTTTGGTCATGTGGTAACACGTATATATGTTTATCTTTAAACAAAGTATTTCCATACTTGCTAACATGGATCCCATATCCTTAATTGGTTATAAAAAATCAAATTCGTCGAATTTAAATCTTAAATTCACCTTTAATTGTGTATGGATACTACCTCCATCTTTTGAATCTTAAATCCGCCTATAATATATATTCATATTTTTATTGTATGTGAATTTGGGTATGGTAGCTATAGAAATTATGAGTCTTTACTTTTTTGGTCTGTCTATTGATATTTGCATTATTTTCAGACAGTATCTGTCTTTTTTTATACATACACTACATATTATATTAAAAAAAAAATTATATATATTATTGAATTTTTTACTAAAGCTTTGCCAAAGGACATACACTTATATAACAAAGTGTCTTTTGCAACTTAGTGAAAAAGCACTCCAAAACCAAAAATAAAACTTAACTAAGCTTTTACCTTTCGTCTCAGATTATTTTTCATGTTTCTCTTTTAAACGCACCTTATAATTAGGAGTGACTTTTAACTATTTTACCCTTTCTCTTTCCATTGAATATTTGCAAGACTTATGTCCCATCTCCTCATAATTAAGGTGTTTGTAGTCTTCAAGAATAATTATTACTAAAGTTAAGACGGAATGAAAATAATTATATTTTTCCTTTAACTTTTAAAATAATAAATAATTTAAAATAACTGTATTTAAAAATTATAATGACATCACGACATATAATTTGAGACAGAAAGTATTAAATATGTGTTTGAAACACAAAATAAGAGGAAAAGGAGGGGGAAAATAAGTAAAAAAGTCAAGCCACCATGGAACATATTATTAATAAGAAGATAATGAAAGATTTATCAACTTGTTTGATTTTAGAAGCAAAATTATACTTTTCTTTTCTTTCACAAAAAGTCCTAATAATCCACTTAATGCAAATCACTTAAAGCACTTGATCTTTGATTATAATTTTTTCATGCATGCATATGGATGTTTATTTCATATTTTTTCCCTCTAAAATAAATGAAGTTTAATGCCAAAATATTGGGAGAGTATTAATCACCACGTCATATAGTGAAAGTCTCTTTTGTGAAATAATTGATCAATTATCACAATCCAACACTACAAATGTTTTTCATTTTCTTGATAGGTCCAATTAACTAAACGTCTTTTGACTAGTACATGTTAATAGACCGTTTGAATTATCTGATTAAAAGTAATTGATAAACGATTAATAGGGGTGAATGTATCTCATATCGAATAAGTTCAATGGAATTCAATATTTTTATGTCAAATATATATGAAAATTATTAAAATTTAAATAATAAAAATATACCTTGTATAATTGTTATTTTCATGTTGTGAAAAAACTTTTTTTTTCTTTTGAAAAGTAATAATAACTCCAATGGAAACAAAAATTGGGCGGTGGAGGATTACATTATACTGACTCATTATCAATGTTTAGATTCGATGTTTCAACTTCATGATATTGATGTGTTTTTGACTTAATTATATTATTATTATTATTTTGAATATTTCCCTTCACTAGAATTCTTTTTGGTATTTTCTTAACTTATTTTTGAAGAAAGCATCATCAGATTACTCCATGAGGAGTACTTAATTACTTAATTTATGACATATAATAACTTTGAGAAAAATTTAACCCAAGATACCCTCTTTTGGATTTTCCACAATGTCCCCGGCTATTTACTGAGTGAGAAGTAGATGATTTATTATAGATTTGTTTTTAGAAGAATATATTTTTTTTCAAAAATTCTACAAGATTTGTTCGTTTATTTTATACTCTTTTCGTCTGTCATGATAAGATTTTGCACCATTCATAAGAAAACGTTAATTAGGAGCGTTATTTGACTAATATATTCCTTATTTATTCTTTAATCTTTATTCATTTACGTGTCTCTTAATTCTAGAATAATTAATGCTAAGGGCAAAATTGGAAAAAAATAATTAATTCTCTCTTGGTTGTTTAAATTGACAACTATTTTGGGACAAATATTTTTAGTATTCATGACAATTAATATGGGAGAGAGGGAGTAGTATATGTACTACTTGACCAACAAATTAAATTAGTTGTGGATAATATTTAAAAAGATGTATATTAAAGGATTTTGCATTCCAATAATTAAGCCTAAAACCAATTTTGTAAGTTTCAAAATGTAATGATATATACCACTGACCTAATTAAAGTCCATGGACAATCAATTGTTCTTCTGCTCTCTTGTTTTTTGGTTTAGGGTGGGGGGGGGGGAGGGAGGTTAGGAAAAATACGTATTTGTCCCTCTATTGTTAAAAAAAAAATTAATATTATCTTCTGTACATATATAAACTATAATATAACGAAGGGCAATATTACACTTTTTTCAATAATAAAAGGATAAACATCTCATTTTAATGATGTAATGTTCATTATCATAATGCTTAGACATATGCTCAATCTCACATTTTTTCCTCTGGTAGCCTATTTTCAAATTATTTAACCTAACTTATTTTCTATAGAACAATTCTATTATTGTGTGTGTGTGTGTGTGTGTTTTCCTTAGCTATTAACCTAGTATTGTTTGGAGCTCATGTAACTTGATGCTTTTTTGATGTCTTATGTGGTGTCTAGAATCCTAGTTCTAATATGATAAACCATTTTGGAAGGGTTAAATAAATACCAACATGAATTGTAATGGTATAATTGAATTGTTTTTATTTTTAATTAGAATTTATAGATTTTGAGAATTCGAATTCTGAGTATGAAATACTTTTTTATTGAAAATCATGTCTTCAGAAATGGACTCTATAATCCACGAATTTAAATAATTAAACTTAAATGTAGGTATTAAATATCCAGCGAGAATCACCCCACTCACCCCAAAAAAGGGGCTAAATTAATGGCATGAAATCCACTATATGATAATTTATAATTAACATAATATCCACTTCGATCTATTATGTTTTCCCAATAATTAGATTGGTGGGATGAATTACTATATTATATTTCCTCAATGACGTATTATATTGATTGATTTTAAAATTTGATACACAAAAAATTATGACATTGCACCTACCTCATTCATTCAACTAATCTTGTGAAAAATGTCATAGGAATTCCTACCAAAAAGCATATAATATATATATATATATATATATATATATATATATATATATATATATATATAAATATATATATATATATATATAAATATATATATATATATATATAAATATATTATTGGGAAATAACTTTTAAAATTAAGTATATTATTCTATTTTAATAACATCATGCATTTAATTTGCAATTGAAATACAACTTAAGCATGCAAATGCTTTTAAATCATCATTCATGTTTTCATGTTATTCATTTAAATGAACTTTTCTATAGAAGGCAAGTTTCATAGCTTTAAGATTTCTTTTCCAATTCTATTACCTCCCTTTTATATTATTTGTTCACGTTGATTTATCAGACTCCTTCGTATATTTTATCAAACCAACCTTATTAATGATTCTTTGAATTTGACTATTGCTAATTTATATAGTTATTTAATATCAAGGATGGTATGAAATTTTTTTCTCTTGAATTGTTAAAATGGACAAGTAAAATGAAATAACTATTTTTAGTATAGGGCCAAGTAAAATGAAATGGAGGGAGTATGAGTCTAAGTTTTTTCTTTTTTTGTTTCCCACCCAGTATCCGGTATCCATATTGGAGCCCAACTAAATTCGAATTGGCGTCGAAAAGTCTCACATTGGAGAGAAGTGAGGGTAAAGCGCTCTCTACCAAAAAACGACTCTGTATCTACTGGTTAAGGATGAAGGAATACTTATTTGTTCTGTATCGATCTAGCTCATTAATTGAATTCAATTGCTGCTCATGTTGAACACAAAAGATAATATTTGTATTTAATCTATGTTCAATCCATGCTGATATATACTAAAAGAGCTATACATTTTCGATAAACTACTTTTTTGGTAAAAAAATCTCAAGTTTTCTTCCTAGTTTAATATATATTTAGATATGGATCTTACATGAAACAATTAACAAGTAAACTAGAAATGTTAAGTAAATTAAAATTAGGCCTTAAACTTTTCTTATATGATGTATACATATACTATTGCCTTTTATTAGCGTTGCATTTTTTTAGAGGAATTTTCGTATATAACCACTCAAAAATACCTCAATTATGCTCCATAGCTATAGTTTGGATAATTACATTTCGTAACTATAACTATAATAACGTTTGTATAATTCGCTATACAATTTACAATTTTTGTAGAGCATTTGTATAATTTGTTATTCAATTCGCAGTTTTTGTATAGCGTTTGTATATTTCGCTATACAATTTGTGCACAACGTTTGTGTAATTCGCTATACAATTCGCAGTGTTTGTATATTTCGGTATACAATTCGCGCCCAATGTTTGTATAATCGCGCACATCATTTGTATAATCGAGCACAACGTTTGTATAATTGTGTGAAATATACAAAACTCAAACTGTAATTATAGTTAAATGTTAGTGGCGAGCCATAATTAATTCAAACTATAATTATGTTAGCTAATTAACTAGTATACGTTTGGTTATTCGCGTAATTTTTCTTTTTTTTTTTATACATCTTATTTGTAGTGTAGTATTCTTAAACACAAGACCATTAATTAACTTCATATAGTAATATAAATTTCTTTACATATATAAGTAGGTAGGTACTAATATAAGTTAATATGATGTTAGCCTTATGTTTGTAATATGTTATCTTGAATATTATTATAAAAAAAAACTCTATTTATTAATATGAACATTGTAATAGATTAATTCAAAGTTTTAAAATATTTCTCAATTATTAAAAGTGGTGGGCTTTCTTTCCTTTTTTTAAAAAGTTGTGCTTTTTTTCTTTTCTATAAATTTCAATATTGTCTAATCAAAAATATATATAAAATACACTATTAAAAATTAAAAATTTTGAGACACGAATTTTTAGGGTATAAAATGAAAGGTTTTATTAGCCTCCCCTTTGAAAGTCTCCTTCCATGGGATTGAGTTTTGGTATTTATTTTATTTAAATGTAAAACTTTTCGACATAAATTCAAAATTAATTTGATTCTAACTCGAATATCAAATAGAGAATAGAATTGTTATTTATTTATTTTAAGAAAAAAACATCTGTAATCATTTACAATTTATTAAATATAAATTTGTAGAATGGTTCAATTTATATTAAATTCAAGATATATTAGTCCAAATAAATATTTTGGATTAATAAAATTGGGTCAATTATTTAAGCCCAATAAATGTGGATTTAATTAAAAAACTAAATCCATTGATTTGGGTTATAAAGATGACTCCACTTTGTTAAGCCCAATATCATCTCATCCTAGAGGCCCATTTTCATGCCACGTGTCAAAGTTAAGTGGCAATCCAAGTCAAATTAAATAAGCCACTAGAATTATGCCATGTGCCAAAGTTAGGTGGCAATCCAAGTCAAATTAAATAAGCCACTAAAATCATGCCACATGTTAAAGTTAGGTGGCAATCCAAGTCAAATCAGATAAGCCACTAAAATCATGCCACATGTCAAAGTTATGTGGCAATCTAAGTCAAACTAATGATGCCACTAGAACAATGGCACGTGTCTATGTGACATGTTCTGACCAATCAAATTAAAACTCTTCAACAAAAAAATCTGATTGGTCAGTTCAAACCAACCAATCAAATCACACCCTCATACCACTCCCTACAACTATAAATAGGGGTTCTCATTATTCTGAAAGGGTTTTTGGGAAGAACAAGAAGCAAGAAGAGAGCTCGTGAATCAAAGGCCGCAAATTCTCTACAAAGCTACAAAGTTCAAGCAATCAAATTCAAGCTCAAGTTCAAGAACAAAAACGAAGACAAATATCAAAAAGTTCGAGATCAAGTTACTTGTTCATATTTATCGTTCGTCATAACCATACAAGTGTTCGTGACGAATAATTAAAATCCAAATTCGAAGACGAAGATTCAAGATCAAGCTATTCAAGCCCTTGACTCTAAATCAAATTCAAATTCAAGTTCAACGTGTTTCATATTATTTGAAGAATCAGAGGATTATTATAGAGATTGTAACCGCATTACATTTTGAAATCAAATATTACACTTTGTTACTCCAATTTTCCGGTCTTGATTATTTATTTTTCTCGGCTCGAAAATTTGTTGTTTACAACATCATAGTCACATCAAACAAAATATACTACTAGTCTAGTAAAAGGTTCTTCAACAAGTATTCATAAGAATTAAGCATTCAAAGGTTTTTAATTCCATGATGTTTGCTTGGTTGGGAAACTTGGCATGTTTTTCTTAGTCAACAACGGAAACATTGATAATTGTAATGTTTGTTGGCAAAATAATGCACAATTTTAAATCATTATTCATGTTTTTCGGATATTAATTTTAGTGGTTTTTTCTATTAAAGGAAAATTTTCATAGTTTTAGGATCTCTTTTAAAACTATTTTCTAACAAGCATGTTGCTAAGATTGGATTTTATCAGGTGTAATGTTTATCAGTAGTTCTTTTTGGGACAACTATTTAGTAAATAATTATTTTTTAAATTATTTATGTTACAATTTATGAATTTTTTTATACAAACTAAAGAACCGTTTTGACTAATTGAAAATTTTATGAGAAAATATTAGATTATGATTTCAATTTTTTTGAAGTTATTGCAAACGTTAGATGATAGTCTAATAGTTTGTTTGTAAGGTTGAGCAATATATGCTCAAACAACAAGCCTGAATATAACGTTGTATAACTTTTATAAATAAGGACAAAATCCGAATGACTATCTAAAAAGAATTATTTGTATAAATCAACCATTTATTTATTTTCACTTGGTGAAATTTATTTGTTTTCGCTTTACTGAATTTTGTGCCTCGACGGCTCAAACAGACATGTACGTTAGCTGATTATTGCTTTATATAAATTATTGGGAGTAACTATTTTTTTTTAGAGCTGTTGACAAGGGCCTTGCCGAACAAAAACTTATTTTTAAGTTGAGATATAATTATTTGTTTCTTGATTGTGTGTCAATTGCACCCCTCGAATTTGAAGCATGACAAACTTAATATCATCTTCCTTTACCATTTTATTAGAATATTCTATTTTGTTAAGAAAATTTAACCGTTTTATATATAATATTTGAAGAATTCATTTTTATTCTATTTGTTCAATATAATTTATCGGGAAATGACTCAATTAAACTTCCTTGCTTCGCTTTGGCTTTGCTCCTGTATATATAAAACGATTAAAAAAAAAAACTTAAGTTCTACATACATACCAGTAATAATATAAAAGTATTTACACGATCAAATCAAATAAAAGACAATTATAAGTAATTCTGTACATAGTAACTTGAAATTGACATTGGCAGGACACAACTACTAAAAGAAATTAATAATCACCTCTTCTTATTATTGCAATTATGGCCTTGTTTTTTAAATTTTGGTAATATAATTTAAAAAATAGGAAATATTTTTTAAAAAAATGGAAGGGCCCTACCATCTTATTATTGCAATAATTGACTTGTTTTGATTTTTCTTAGGACATTATGGCCTTAAAAAAGGTAGGTTATATAGTTAATTTGGTTTAGGACAAATCTTAACATTCACAATCACAACCTTTTTTTAAAAAAAGGTTTTACCCCTTGTCTAGGCCTAGAAAGTAAATATTTTTACGGAATATAATAATACCATAAACCAACCAACAAGGATTGTAGTGGAGTGATAAGTACTCATTTATTCTTAACCAAAAAGTCTCGGATTTGAGTTCTCTTGGGTACGGAGTCGCCTTTGTTAAAAAGCGTTTTACCCCAAATGTGAATCTTCTCAGAGTGAATTTAAATTTAGTCGAACTCTAATGTGAGTATCGCACACCAAATAGGAAACAAAAAACGGAAAAAACATAAACTACCATCTAATATAATAAAAATTAAATAGAAAAAATATATCTTTCTTCCTTTCAATAAAAGAATCTCCAGCCCCTAAAGTAGAAAAATCCCAACTTTCCTGTCCCCACAAGAAGCTGCTGATACATTTTGGATAAGCCTCTTTCTTTTTTAAAAATAAAATAAAATTTCAATTTTAATAGTGCTTTTGTCTCAATTATTCTCAAAATTTGAACCATATCAATATGAATAGGATAGAGCAAGTATAGATTCTTTTCATTTTAATTAAGTATTTAATTTCACTCAACATAAAATTTAAGAAATAAATAAAAATTTCTAAATCTAGTGGTTTTAAATTTCTTAAATTTAAAATTTTGAATAGTTCTTAAATTTTATGACCTTATTAATTTGTTATGTAAAATACTAAAATTTTAAAAACTTATTAAATATAGAAGAAAACACTCATTTTAAAATAAATTAAAATTAAAACACAACACTTAAATTGAGATGGAAAAAATTCACACAGAGTATATAAATGTTTGCCAGTAGGGAATGTGAGTGACCAACAAGGATTGTGGTAAGCAGTAAGTACTTCTTCACCCTGAATTAAGAGGTCTCGGGTTTGAGTCCCTATGAATACGGAATCACCTTCGTTAGGAAACATTTTATTCTTTAATGTGAGAATTTTTGGCGCGAATTTGAATTTAGTCTGACTTTAATCAGTGGCGAAGTCAGAAATTTGACTAAAAAGTATTAAAATATAAAGAAGCTAAATAGCATAGAAATCAAAAAATATCAATATATATAATTTTATCTATCCAAACAATATAATTTTTCTACGAAGAGGTGTCGATCGATACCCTTCAAGTGTATATGACTCCGCTACTTACTTCAATGTGAATACTCAAGTTGGAAACTAAAAGAAAAGCAGGTAATGTGAGGCAGGAGAAGGCGGCAAAAAGAGAGAAAAACAAGAAGAGCCTCTTCCCCTCTTTTCTCACAAAAAAGAACTAAAGTTTCCTTGTGTGGGAATTGGGTTTTGGCTTGCATACATCATATATAGCCACCATATATCACCAAAACAAACAGAAATTTCTTTTTTCAAACAAAGATATACTACTACTACTAGCCTACAAAAGTCTAAAAACACCATTATTATAATTTTTTGTTACTAGTGCTCAAGTATATTATATATAAAACATTATGTTTTCCAAAATATTTCAAGAGCAAGAAATCTCTTCCCTCCATTGAGAGAGTTCCTTCTACACAAGAAACAAAAACTACAAAGAATATAACTTCATTCAATCAGTTTTTGTTACACTTACAAAGATGCTTTCTGTTATATGCATTCTCTTGTTTTGTTTGTTAATCTCTTTTTCCCCACAAATTACAGTTTCCCTTAATGTCACACTTCCTCATCAACATCCTTACCCTGAAGCTGTGGTTCAACAAGTACAAAGGTGATTATAACTTTATGCATAACATTACCTCATATGAGCAGAAATAATTTTTTTATTCCACAAAAGTAGGAGTAAGGTCTGCATGTATGTTACTAACACCACCACATAGAATTACACTGGATATGTTTTGTTGTTTTTGGATATCCCTGTTTTTCCAAGAAAATCCACAACTCCCATCTGGGTTCCTCTGTTTTTATTTTCAAGAAAATCCACAAAATCTAATTTGAGCTTTTCTTTTGGTTTCTCCAGAGGTGTTCGATATTTGTTTTAGTACTCAAACTAATCCGACTTTGCATCAGAAAGTCCACATTGAAAGTAAAACATTTTGTACCAAAGAATGTCCAATAGCCAGAATTCAAATTCGACGAGATCTCTTATTAAGAAAGAATGAGAAAGTACTTACCACATTGGCTAAAACTCCGTCTGGGTTTTGATTCTTTCCTGCTACAATGTCTTCAAATAGTTAAATTTCACCACAAATATCAGCCTCTCAATCTTATTTTTTTTCCCAAATAAAGCCCCAAAAGTTTCTTATCTTACGGCATATATTAATATTCGAGCTCTAGTTTTGCTTGCATTCTTCATCGACGCTTGCTAAATGTATCACTCATCTTACTTCCCACGGAGTGTTAAGGAGTCTTTCTGTGTGTTATAATCTTTACGGGAATTTATAGCATATATTGGTTGAGCTCAAAATTGGCACACATGCATATCCATTCTAGTGCTACTCTAGTCCAAACATATATAAATTCGAAGTTCAGATGGAATCGGATATGTTAAGTGCTTGATATTTTTTTTTCTATTTTGTTTACAGGAAGGTGAACGAATCGATATATAGGAGGCAACTATTGGACACCACCATAAATGCCCAATGCCAAACAGGTAACCCAATTGACGATTGCTGGCGCTGCGATCCAAATTGGTCTAAAAACCGGCAGCGCCTTGCAGATTGCGCTATTGGCTTCGGTCAGGGCGCAATCGGAGGTAAAAACGGCAAATACTACGTCGTTTCCGATTCCTCCGACGCCGACGTCGTAAATCCATCTCCGGGAACTCTTCGGTACGCCGTAATCCAGGAAGAACCACTCTGGATCATCTTCTCTGGTGACATGTTCATAAAATTGAAACACGAACTCATTGTTAACAGTTACAAAACCATCGACGGCCGGGGAGCAAAAGTTCACATTACCGGCAATGGATGTATAACGTTGCAGTATATTAGCAATGTGATTATACACAATATTCATATTTACAATTGTCTTCCGTCGGGGAATACTGATATACGGTCGACACCATCTCATGTCGGTCACCGGGGTAGATCGGACGGCGACGGGATCTCGATATTTGGGTCACGGAATATATGGATTGATCATTGTGCTTTATCGCATTGTACTGATGGCTTAATTGACGCTATTATGGGGTCCACTGGTATTACTATCTCTAATAGCTATTTCACTCACCATGATGAAGTTATGCTATTGGGACATGATGATAGATACTCGCCTGACACTGGAATGCAGGTTACATGATTTTCATTATTGCTCCATCTACGTTGCTCGAATTTTTCAAAAATATTTATTGTATCTATATTAGATTCTTTAAAATTGGTATATTTATGAAGAATCTAATATGCATCAATCAATATTTTTGAAAATTACGAGCAATGTAGTTTGAGTTTATTCATATGCTTATCTTCATGTGATGAGATTCAAATATATCTAAATATAAATTCAGAAATTAAAGTTTATGTATTCTGAATTATAGTCATTTTCAATTATTTTGGTTTGGAATGAATAATTTATAATATATCAAATGAACTTTTAAGACAAATACATGATTTTTGGCTACTTCTGTCGAACTCCTCTGGCTTTATTTATCCATCTATTTTTGTATAATATAGATATTTTTTTCTTCTAAATTCCATTTTTTTCTCTCATATTAAAATTTTGATTTTGATGTGTAATTCATTTGTGGATAAAATAGGTGACAATAGCATTCAATCATTTTGGAGTAGGGCTAGTACAAAGAATGCCAAGGTGTAGAAGAGGATATATACATGTAGTCAACAATGATTTTACTGAATGGCAAATGTATGCAATTGGAGGAAGTGCTAATCCTACTATTAATAGTCAGGGCAATCGATATACTGCGCCCGTCGATGCAAATGCTAAAGAGGTATTTTCTCCTCTCTCTTTTTTTCATTTTGTTCAAATTTTGATGCATAAAGTTATTCGATATCTATTTTCTCCTCCCTCGCTATAGAATCGGCATCTTACTCTTTAACGGCAAGCGCAGCAACGAGAAGTTTTCCTCTACAGAATAGACCAGTTGAAGATGGAAAAGTGAACGTTGTCGAGCCTAGGGCTCGGAAAGCTCTAAAGGTAAGTTCAAGAACCAAAACTCTGCTCTGATACCCCCTAAAGCGAAATAGGCACGCGCACGGAGTGTGGTAGAATTCCTCGGTACGGTAATTCGAGAAGTCCCTCCGAGGGAGACTCCCATACAATTCTTGCGAGAGCTGGACTAGCCTGCTTCCACTCTTTTTTTTCTTCTTAAAGACAAGGAGGATTAAGAAAGGCTCCATTGCATGTGCTCGAGGTAGAAGTTTTTTTAGAAAGATGTGAATGGAAAACTTGAACAAGGTAGACGGGATCTTTCCTACCCCTTTATATTTCAACTTCTTTGAAAGGTGAAATTCGTCGTAAACCAAATTTGTTATTTCAAATTACGTAAATCAATAGTTCAAACCGCACTCAACCCCATTGAAGACGAGAGTGAGGTACAACAAGGCCATTTCTCTCCTTCACTTAAAACATAGCCTATGATGATTCTCAATTCCTTTTTTTGTAACTGTTCATCCGTAGTGGAGGAATTCTGGTAATTTTTCCTAAATATGACCTTCCCCTTCCTAGGCGAACATGAAAAAAAAGAGGGAATTTTTAGTTTAGTAAAGGGGCAAAAGGAAGAAGAAAAAAGAAGATGGCTTGTGCGGTTAAGGTTGTTGTACACGACCTCATAAGAAAAGAATGAAAAAATTAGCCCTGTCTCTTGTTGTTCTTCCATTCCCGACACCAAGCCAAGTCCCTAGGCCCCATTGCTGGAAAGGCTCGTCTTCAAAACCGTACATGGAGCTTCCGCCTCATACGGCTCCTCTAGGGATGGAGGTAGGCCCAACCCAGACTTGTGCTCTGATTGACTTCATCAGCAATCCTGAGGGTCCTGCCCTTTCTCTTTATCTCGATCCATTGCCGATTTTAAATCAAAAAAGAAAGAATTACGTTTCTTTCGAAATCGTAATTGTACCAACGGACGTTCTTGATCGAGCAGCTCTTTCAACTGCCACCTAATCCCCCAACATGCTCAAGAACCGAGAGCCAACAAATATTGAACCCAAAAAGAAAAAGGAAGAAAAAGTAAAATTCAATCCACAAAATAATTTGATTTATGAACAACATAATTACGATAAAAGTATAATGCCAAAAAAATCCTTACCACAAAGCATAATGATTCCTTTTCAGTTAATTAATTTTAATAAGAATGTTTGCAAATGCAAACATATCCTTAATTAGTTGAACTTGATTTAAATATTAACAAGAATGTTTTATCTGTTTAACAAGGTGACAAAGCGCGTGGATACAGACGAGGAGGAGTGGAGTGGTTGGAACTGGAGAACAGATGGAGACGTAATGGTAAATGGAGCATTTTTTGTGCCATCAGGTGAAGGAGGACTTAGCAACCAATACGCGAAAGCGTCGAGCGTGGAGCCCAAATCCGCTGTTATTATTGATCAACTTACTCTCAATGCCGGTGTTTTTGGGGCCCCCAGGTACAAATATATTATCATTTTTACCCCTAATGTCCAAATAATTTCTTTACTTGATAATTAGAAATTACATGTAAAAAGATATTAATGGTTAAGTGGTCTTAACGGTTAGTGATGAAAAATTAGAGGAGATTATGATTTGATATTAGTAAACATAAAAAAACGTTATGTGATTTTTTTTTTCTCATCTGCTTTAGTTTTAAATAGGATAAAATTATCTGATATTTTATTATGATGCCCTAAACAAATCTCCCGTCGATAAAATATAGAAGAAATGTTGATTGTATTAGAAAATAAAACTTAAGACACTTGACGTTGTTTATTATTGTGCAGACCTAAGTCCAAAGAGAATAATACCACTTACATTTCATATAGTGTGATAGTGGAATAAACTTAAAAGGAACCCACTATTTTCTTATTTACTATGTTTTGATATACTTATCCATCCTAAACCAAAGAGCGGGGCTAAGCGAGGGGCATAGCGATACAGTGTTCATACTCGAGTTGCTCAAATCCAGTAGGAATATCAGGAATATCGCTTTTTTTGTAGAAAGCTCGACCAGCGAGAAAAAGTGTTTGGCCGAAGCCAAAAAGAGAAAAATACAATTTCTTATTTCGTAGTGACGGAGTTGATCAAATAGAAGATAGTGTGAATTCGTTAAAGGCTAAAGAATATACTCTCTTTGTTTCGATTTTTTTGTTTTACTTTCTTCTTTCTTCCGTTTTAAAATATGCTTTTTTTTCACATTTTTTTATTTTTAACTTTTTACCTACAGTGTTAAACCATAGGAAAAAAGACATATTGGGTACAATTTGCGCATCTTAGTTTGGAATTACAAATTTTAAAAGCATTTTTTAAATTTTTTTAAATTTTTATATCAAATTAAATTAAAGAAACAAATCGAAACAGAGAAAAATTATATTTTATTTACTTTATTAGAAAGGGTAGAATAAGTACAAAGCTATACATGATACATGGATCCACGTGATCATACGTTCATTGAGAATCTAAAAAGCCAAACGCTACCCCAAAATAGAGCCTTGTACTTTGTGCTGTCTTTTTCCACAGTTGAGTCCACATACATTTAAGTAAAGTCCTTATGTTTTTTTTTTTAATTTGATGTCTAATATTTATATAATTGGGATAGATAAAATTTGAAATTACGCTGAGAAATTTTATATTAAGTGTAAAATATTTTTTAATAAAGATGATTTTATATTAAGGACTCAAAATTCAAGATCTTTAATTAAAATGAAGAAAATTTTACTCAATAGATTCGAACCCAAAACTTTCGGGTTAAGAATGAAGATAGTGAGCTCAAACCTAGGTGCAAAGTACTATAAGTATTATGGTAGAAGTTCAATATATTTATTATGTAGAGGTGTGATCATATTTAAAGTGAAGAGTGTGTTTAATTGTTTCTAAAAAAGAGTATAATATAATATGAAAAGAGAAAGTACAATATAATAGAGGTGAATTTACTCTAACTATGCACCCACCTTTTTAAGTTAAGCTTATATAGTGTTAGTTGTCCTTGAAGTGGGATTGTTCTAAGTGTTGGTCATGAGTTTTTTTAAATTTTATTTTTATCCAATTTATAAGAATCTTTTTATTTTATACATATATATAGTACTAGTAATAATTAATTAAATTTAGGTCAGGTGAGGTTATTTAATTAAGAGCTTGTGAGATGTGAAGTTAGATTCTCCAAGTTCATGCATTCCAGTCCATGCAAAAGGTAGGGCCTAAAAATCACTTTTTATTAAAGAATTTGGACCCCACTTTTGATATTAATTGGGCTTATTGGACTACTTTCCCTTAAAGGTAGGGCCCACATGGCCTAGTGCTCAATTTATTTCAAGGTTTGGGTGGGTGGGTTATTTTTTTTTTTGGGGGGAGGGAATGCAAGTACTTGTACATATTAGACTCACTTCTCTTGTGTTTGTCGAAAACAAAATCTATAAACTCATAAAGGTAGGGATAAAACTTCCATTTGATCATAGTATTTTGAAGTTGAAACTTCAAAATATGAGCTATTGAAGTTGTAATATTTGGAACATGAAGTTTTATTTAGACATGCATCTTATTTGGACTTTTCTTTTAAAATTTTGTGAGTAGAAGTCTCAACAATCCACTAGTTTTTGAAACTTGAAGATTAATTTCAAAATCTGATCCAAAATCTATGATCAAATAGAATCAAAACACTAGCAAAGATTGTGTACATTCTACCTCTTTCATATCTCATTTATGAAATTATATCGAGATTGTTGTTGTTGTAGTGCTCTTGTGAGTTGTGGTTGCATACATAAATTCGTTTTTATTTTACACTTAATTGGGAAAGGTCTATTGTTCAATGTAACCATGTAGGCAATAATTCATTTCTATTCTTGTAATAATAGGCACCAATATAAATAAGTATTTCCTTTTGTAACTGAACAACTTTCTAGATATCTTAGACTCCTAGAAAATGTCATGTCAAAAAGACATTTCCAGTTCTTTAACCTATTAGAATCTTTTAATTAATATATTTGAATAAATAACAAAATTACTCACCCTCTCATGATTCTTGAAATAATTTTGAATGTGTCTTTATCAAAGAAAAATGAGACCCATAATGGCACATCTACTATTTGCCCACATGCATGTTCCCCAACAAACTATTTAAATTATTGAAGGGTATAAAAAAATGGGTAAAATTGAAAATTTAAATTGATAGATTCTATATTTAATTTTTTTTTAATAAGAAAGATATTGTGCTTTTAAAACTATGAATTTAATTTTCTTAAATTGATGGTGGTTAGTTCAAGTGGCAATGGTTGAGAAACTTTGATTTCGGTAAAATAATCGAGTCTTGCGTCATGCAAACTAAGTTTGACGTCTAAGTGGAGATAGTATGATGATTAAATCTTGGATTAGATTAGAGAACCCGATAGGAAATCTCAATAGTTATGACAGAAAATACTTTATTATATACGAGAAACTCATGAAAAAAAAAATAGACTTTTTATTTATGGATTTCAAAGGGTGCATTTGATCCTAAGGGTTGGCTAGACGGATTTTAGCAAAAATAAACACACATAGGCGGAAGTAGAGCAGAAAGAATGAGTTCAACAAAATTCAATAGTTTTGATCCACGTCTTATATCTATCTTCAGAATTTTCTTTAATATTACATATAAATTATTAATTTAAATTCCAAACTCAAATTAATTAAACTCTAAAATTCATAAATCTCAAATCCCGAATCCTCCTCTTTGATATTCATTTAAGTTTGTGGTAATTTCCTTATATTTATATATGTATTTTTTCTGTCGAAAATATTAGATTCATTTGAACTCATGTTTATTATACATCTGCCTCTAATAATACATTGCATTATTTTTTTCAAAAAAACCAGAGATAATAGTATTAGTATATCATATGGAGGAGGGACCACCACCGGAGCTAGGGGGAGCGGCGGTGGTGGGTCCACCGGCGCCGGCGATGATAGTGACTTCTTTGGAATGATATTTGGGAACGGCGCACCAGAAAAATTATCAACAACCGCTTATACTATCTTATTATCTGTTTTAATTATTTTAATTTTGTACACCAACCAATTATTATTACTCTTACTATAGCATTTTTTATTTTTTTTAATAGGTGAGAATAATATTATTATAATTATTCAAGAAAGAATCAAAAGTGAATAAGAAAAAATATTGCAATTTGACAAAGATCACTCTCAAGGGTCCTAATTTTTCTTTGTACATAATTGATTGATAGGAATGTCAAATAGAGGAATTTATGGGTGTTCATCACTTTGGTTTCACTTTTTTATTTGTTGTTTCAATTTATTTATGACCTACTTTTCTTTTTTATGTATCCTAAAAAGAATAATATTTTTTAAAATTTTTTGAAAATAGTTTAAATTAAATTTTATTCTACACTTAACAATGTGATATAAACGGATTATCGTCACATTTTTTACTTAAAAACTAAAAGAAGCTTAAAAAATAGAGAAATGGTGGACAATGAAGAAGAAAGAGACGTAGGAATAGAATATGCTTACGAAATAAAGTAGACTAAAACAAGAAAAAGAGGGATTCACTGAAGCAAAGTTTTTTTTTTTGAGAAATCTGTTGTCGTCGTGTTCACATCTCAGTTAACTTACCAAAAATAAAAAAGTTTCTATTCTTTTTTCAATCTAAGACATGATTGAATGCGGATCAATTTCATGAAAAAATTACATGAATATCTAAAATTTATTTTAAATCATAAATTTTATACTATATCCAAATAACAATATCATGTAAATTGAGATGGAAAATGCATAATGATCGATAAAAATGTCAAAGAAGTATTTATGGGTTGTTAACCATTGTGTCACCACTTGGTTTTCACTTATTTTTTTATTTTCTTTTTGTGGGGTTCCTGATTATGACTGGAATTGGTGGCTATTGGAATTTTTTGACTTTCTGTGCTAGATGATGGTGAATTAAAGTGTGGAAAATTGTATTATTAAATTTTAGAAAGATAGAATATGGTTGGCCGTAGTTCTTTTTTCGGATCATACATCAATTTCAGCGCCCATAATGGCTTTTTAGCCTTTTTCAATTTAACCAAACACATTGATACGATATGTTATTTGTTTTTTAGGCCTAATAATCCCATCACTATTTCAAAGACAATTAACATAATCTCCATGTGCGAGTGATTTGAGGAAATTCTACACATCCTTTTCACTTAATAATTATTCAACATTTCAAGTTTAATAATGCAAAATAACATTTTACTTGTGGCTCCACCATGAATTTTGGGGGTTGATTTCGCGATCAACAACATACACACTGTATTCCCATAGAGTCGGATCTGAAAATGATAGAGTCGAATTTTGATAGAATGTACACACACATTACCTCTACCTCAAATGTGAGGTAGAAAAACTATTTTCAGTAAACCCTCAATTCAAGGCAAATACAGACTAATCAATTAATACTAGTAAACAAATCACCAAAACAACACATAGTAGCAGAACAGTAACACAACTGATTAATACTACCATCAAACTACACGAAACAACAGATACACAATCAAAAATGTAAATTGACCATCTTTATTTAAAAATTAGTGGGCGTAGTTATTCAATAGGCGGTTCAAATAAAATTAAGAGTTGTACATCACAAGTAGTAAGTATATGTTGTGGGCCAACCATCTAATCCACTAAAGATATTGCACAAATTGAACATCACATTATCTTCTAGCATTCTTCGTGAACTTTAAAATTCCAAGACACTGTAATTCTTCATTTATAAGAACTGATAAGTGATTATTTGTAAAACTTTCCTAAACAACCTAATCACTAAATTATATCATTCGTAACATGTCACGTTACCAAATGAAGAGGGGCAAAGATACAAGAGGTAACACTTACCTAACCAACAAGTATCCCACCTCAAAGTATCAACAACACAACGTCAAACCGAAAGACCCCAAATTCGATTATGCAGAGCCATCATTTACTGAAAATTCTCTATGAAAATGTACGTAAACATATCACATCCAAGGTCAAGCCTTGTAACTAAATGTGTTGTACTCCCATGCATGAAGACACCCCCATAATAAGTATCAAACAGAAGTAAATAACACAACTGGACAAGAAAGGTAATTTGACCAAACACAATCCATGCCAAAGGCTACATGTTAAAGTCATCGCAAAAGCAAGCACCGCAGTTATATCAGTCTCGAAATTGAAAATGAAGAAAGTCTTATCAAACATCCAGCATTCCAAAAGTCAATGTCCTGCAATTCAAGAGTAATAACTTTAGATACTGATCTAGTCCCAATTCATGCTTCCCCGAGGCCTAGTTCATCCTTTGTTCTTTTTACAAACCATAATTACATGGATGCCCAATAGACCTTCCGTAGCAAAATAATCTGCATAGATTAATGACAAAATTATTACTATAATGTTCCTTTAGGAAGATTGGTGGAAATGGGAGCAGCAAACTGGCAATACAAATGACTTAGACATAAAACATTTTTGCCAGTTTCAAATTAAACAGATAAATTTGGCAGAGCATAAAAGGAGTCAGTTTAGAGCATAGCAATCTCAACCGAGCAAGTACATTAAGCATTGTATAGAGACAATTAATGAAAGTTTCAAATAGTTCATCTTTTAATGTGAAAAACATTGAGATTATCATCCCAAATATCTGCAAGTAGAATCTGTGCGTCATATAAGGCAAAATATTAGAGTATGAAGACCTAAATTAGAAGGATATAAAATCAACCAAGTTTATGTACATATAATTACCATCCAAAGCTATCACCAGCCTCCCTGGCTGCCAGAGCTGTTTCCTTTGCCCCAAGAGCTGGTTGATTTACCCCACGCATCACTCGGTCCGTTGCTCGCTTCTTTTGACTTGTTCACATTGTCAGTATTGGATTTGTTTGCAGTCCAAGCTGTGCTCGCGTTTCCTGAACCAGTTCCCTGGTTCCAACTTGTTCCCTTGCCATTCTGATCCTCCGTTTCACTAACAGTTGCCGGCTGACCCCACCCTGCCGATGTACCTCCCGTAGTAGCAGTAGATGTTTTCCAACTATTTCCTTCAGTCTTCCAACTGCCACCACTTCCACTTGCATTCTTTTCGGAGTCGAATCCTTTCTTCCATCCACCATCATCGGCATTACCTCCTGTAGTAGTAGTTGATGTTTTCCAACTATTTCCTTGACTACTCCAACTGGTGGTACTAGCACCACTTCCACTCGCATTCTTTTCAGAGTCGAATTTCTTCCATCCACCATCATCAGCATTACCTCTACTATCAGCACTCTTCCAGCTGCCTTTGTTATTGTTATCTTGGCTCCAACTGCTCTTATTAGATTTCCATCCCTCAGCATCATCACTGCCTGAGCCTTTGCTCCAACTGTAGGGTTTATCTTCCTGCAAATCATTTCTATTCTGCCACTCACCACTTTCATCCCTCCTTCCACGCCCTCTACCACGAAATCCTCCCCCATCTGATCCTCTACCTCTAAAACCTCCTCTGTCTCCTCTACCTCGAAAACCTCCCCGGCCTCCAAAGCCACCACCATCTGAACCACCCCTGCCTCCAAAGCCACCACCGTCTGAACCACCCCTACCCCCATATCCACCCCCATCTGATCCACCACGGCCTCCCCTCCAACTACCACCTCTTCCCCTGTCACTGTAAGAATCAGATTGCTGGTTGTTGCCACCGAAGCCACTTCCGGAATTCCAGTTACTTTTGCTGCTCCAAGAATCTTGAGTTCCACCAGCATCATTTGTTCCACTCTTCCACGAATTACTTTTACTCCACCCTGTAGATGGACCACCATCAGAAGTTTTTTTAACACTCCATGGATCATTTTGATTGTTTCCATTTCCATCTTGTTCGACTGTAGACTTGCTATTCCACGCAGAGTTGTTCCCTTCTGACTCTTTCTGGGTAATCTTGTTGTCC
The DNA here is from genome assembly GCF_947179165.1 of Solanum dulcamara. NCBI lineage: Eukaryota > Viridiplantae > Streptophyta > Magnoliopsida > Solanales > Solanaceae > Solanum > Solanum dulcamara. The sequence goes on along the minus strand of NC_077237.1, from coordinate 5,224,562 downwards.
CAACCAGCAGCTCCACCCACTTCACCAGATTTTTTGTCCCAATCTGACTGGTTTCCGCTAGAACCTCCTATCTCCTTTGTGTCTGAATTTTTATTCCAACTAGAAGACCATCCATCATTTGATGGTTTGGAAGCATTCCAACCACCAGCTCTCTGGAAATCAGACGATTGATTATTATTATTATTATTATCTTCACCATCAGTAGTCCAGCTACTAGACTGTCCTTGACTAAAGGATCTTCCTCTACCACCTTGATCTCGTCCTCCTCGCCAACCACCTCGTCCTCTCCTGCCACCTGATCCACGACCTCCATCAAATTCTCTTGGCTTTCCCCAGCTCCCTTCTTGGTCCGTACCACCATTATTCCCACTCTCACCTTCTTTCCAAGCACCAAATGTACCACTTGTTTTTTTCCAACTTTCATTTTGATCAGACCTTTTTGACTCCTCAGTGGTTTGATCCACCGTCCGACCCCAAGATGAACCCCCTGCAGCTTCTTTACCCCAAGAAGACCCACCATCCTGTTTGCCCCAAGTAGATCTGGTATCTTCGCCCCCGCCAGATCCAGCTTCCTTCTTATTCCAAGCAGATCCACCACTTCCTTTGTCCCATGAAGTACCTCCAGCTGGCTTGGTGAAAGATCCATCATCCTTTTTGTTCCATGAAGATCCATCATCCTGCTTGCTCCAAGAGGTTTTGCTATCGTCAGCCTTGCTCCAACTAGATCCACCATCTTGTTTTTCCGCGACAGTCTCTGCATTTGCATCAGATTTCTTACCCCAAGAAGATCCACCATTGCTTTTATTCCAAGAAGATCCAGAGCCCTGCTGGCCAAAAGAGGTTTTGCTGTCTGGCTTACTCCAGCTAGATCCACCATCTTGCTTTTTCCAGTCATTCTCTGCCTTTGCATCAGATTGCTTACCCCCCCAAGAGGATCCACCTTCACCTTCACTCTTCTTCCAAGAAGATCCAGCATCCTGCTGACTCCATGAGGTTTTACTATCTGTCTTATTTGATCCACCATCTTGCTTTTCCCATCCAGTTTCTGCATTTGCATCAGATTGCTTACCCCAAGAAGATCCACCTGCTTGCTTACTCCAAGACGATCCATCATCACTTTTATTCCAAGAAGATCCGGCACCCTGCTGACTCCACGAGGTTTTGCTTTCTGTCTTGTCCGATCCACCAGCTTGTTTTTTCCAGTCAGTCTCTGCATTTGCATCAGATTGCTTACCCCAAGAAGGTCCACCATCCTGCTTGCCCCATGAGGTTTTGCCAGAATCATCATTATTCCCTTTTTTTTGCACAGATCTGCCCCAGGAATTATCCGTAATCTTCTCGGTGCCCTCTTGATGTGATTCAACCTTTTTGCCCCAGCCATCAGATGCGCCACTAGTGGCACCAGCAGTAGAAGTAGCTTTCCCCCAACCATCATCTTGCCCAGAGTCAGCAACAGTTCTATCACTACCTCCAGATGCACCCCATGATGCATTCCCAGTGTTACCCTCAGTGGCTGTAGCCCCTTTAACCATCCAATCTGCCAGAAAGGTAAAAGAAAGAGCTAGTAAATACATACACGACAAGTTAGAAACCTCAATAGATTGTTAGCTAGGCTGAATCTCATCAACTGCACTACTCGACGCTAACCATTCGATTGTACAATAGATAGTATTGTCTTTTAAATACAGAGTAACAGCAACAAAGTGAAGAACGGGATAAAAGAACAGACTCTTCCATTTTCAAATGAGAAGTATGGATCTAAAGAAAAATTGACATTAAATAACAATAGAGAAGACAACCAAAAGCTAAACAAAATCAAAAGGCAAAAGAAGCCTCTGCAGTCAGATACATCCATGTAGAAGAATAAATTCCGCATGCAGAAGAATGTTATAATTGCCAGACATGGGTAGAACAGTCGGTCCTGTAAACCTGTCACAGGACCTCATGGTGGACTTGTTGAAGAGCATCTGAAAACTCGGAGATGATTACATTAAAATATACACTTCTTAATGGGTAATGGCATGCAGATAAATTTGGGCAGGAGATATCCTCCCCAATTTCATTTGGAAGTAAATGCTAAAGCAACAGTGGCACAACATGACAAAGATGACAGGAATTATCTTTTAGGAGAAACTGTGAAGACTGGGAAATTGGGAGTTGCTAATCTACTGGAAAATCAGAAGGGGCCAGAACATCAAAAGGATGGGAAATACACTGTTAAGTCCGGGTACAGAACTTTGTGCAACATGCAGAGTACTGTTCCACAGCGACCTTGGAAGATACTCTGGAAGCCAAAGCACCAGTTAAGGTGAGTAGTTCTTGTCTAATAACTGCAAATGATGCGTATTTGACATAAACAGAACTACAAAGGGTGGGAATGGTGTTGTGCAGCAGAAGCTCCATGTGTGAGGAAAAGGTACACTACCATAAAGCTGTGGTGCATGTTTTTCAGCTTTTTCAATCTAAAATGGGCAATGCCATCGACCGGCGCTGAACTGCTAGCTATGTTGCAGGAATGAAGAGAAAAGTATATCAGAATAGGAAGACATGGATGACCATCCCTGCATGGATTTTTTGGGGCCAGCTGGGCGGAAAAGGAACAGAATATGCTTTGAAGGCCTAGTTAACTCAATACACAAACTTAGATACCCATGCTTATATCTTTTGGCTTTTGGTATAGGATGACAGATGAATGATGTTCCAAATCTTTACTTGAATTCCTCTACTCGCTAGAGCTTTTGTTTTGTCTGTAGCTGCACCTATTTGGTGATTTTACTCTAGAATAAAAAGTCCTAATTTATGTGGCACACTTTCCTCTTTAATCCGTCCCAAGAAAAATGTCAGCTTATTTTATTTGGCAACTATTTAATGGCACCATCCCCATTTTGCTCTTATAGGATCCCACGTAACACTTTATTGTGAAGAAAAGCCAAACTAAAGGTAAGCACTAAAGTGACTTTAATAAGGGCAATCTGGTAAACATAATAAAGTCTTCCTTTATTGTTTAAACTTTGTCCACTGTCAAACGGTATCACATAAATTGGGACGGAGGGAGTACTAATCATTCAAGAAAATGAGCAAAATGCTTCTTACCGTCAGAATCATCCTGTGTTCCAAGCAGGTCAAAAGGTTTTGATGAATCACCATCGACCCTATTGTAGAAAGTAAAGAGAGTCACAAGAAATCAAAATGTCAAAAAGTAATTGAAAGTGTCTCCTTGAATTTACTCAGGTAAAGAAATTGTACCCAAGAGACACGACGGAACTCTTTGCATGAACTTCCGCAAGATGTTCAGATTTGACTACAAAGACAGACCGTTTAGTGACAGTTTCCCATACAACATTAGAAGTCAAAGCAGGAAATGCATGAACCTGTAAGAATTTTTTGCTGGGAATCAAGCTTTACTGTAACATCAGAACGTCGTATGGCTATTACACGACAAAGATATCCCTTCAAAGGCCCCACTCGGATTCTCAGTGACTGCCCAACTGAAAACATTTCATTGTTATCCCCGCGCTTGACTGTTGAGGAAAAAAAAAACAGAAGTCAAAGGAACCAATATTTTAATTGTGAGCAGTGTCTTGATTCGAGGCATCAATTAGAAAAAGAGCAGACTCATAAAAAACATACAGCTGCTATCATCATCCTTCACTCTCCAAGATTTCTCAGGCGAAAGAGGGGATTTAGGGGATGATGAGAAATCTGCAAAACCTGAGGGACCAGGCTCACTTCCCTGGTTAAATAAAATATGCACAAGAAATTTAGGGAACAAATATGGACAACATACAAGATGAGTTCAAAAAAAAACAAATGTACAAACCTTCTCGTTCAATATACCACCACTGCTTGTAATTCTTTCACACATCTGACCTTTGACACAGAGATAACCATTATTTTCCTGTTCACTTTGGTCATATAGAAAGACGACACCTTTGTAAATCTGCTTCACAGTTCCTCGTCTATCCTGCATTTATTAATCCTCCATTACATCATTTCAGAAGACTAGTAACAAATAAAATGATGTTACTCCATCCCGAATAATAGTCCACCTTCCCAGGGGATAACCTGGTGGCCTTGGGAACCAAGGTTTCCAAAGCCAGCAGAAGCATCAGTGAATTAATCTCATCTACCTAACCTTTGGTGGGCAGTGGTCGGAGATAGCAAGTCACTAGTGGATTAGTTAAGGTGCGCCCGCACAAGTTGACTCAGACACTACCATAATCATCCCAAAAAAAAAGAAGGGAATAACAGTCAAACCTTCAAGGAACCATCTAAAACTCTAACCACATCACCGATTGAAATGGCATTAGTTAGCTGGTCTTTCACAGTGAATAGCTTCTTATCAAAAGATGCACGCTTCAACTCACGCAGTTGAATGCTCACTACCACAGGTCTCTCTGATCCATATTTCATGATCTGAGAAATAATCACTTTAAATAAGATATCATTCACCCAAAGCAAAACAAAGCCAATAGACTCGCATATACCTTAAAGCTATCATCTTTCTCCTTGCCAATAATAATGCCAAAATCATTCCTACTGTAATAGCATATAAGAACGATTAAGTAAACATGGCAAATACAGGGTGCAAATAACAAATTGGTAAACAGTAAGAGACAAAACCTACCCAAAAAATACAAGATCATCTACTTCAAAATTGTTTTCCATGCTAGAGCTTGAAGAACTCTCTCCTTTCTCACCTCCTTTCTGACCAACCTTAAAATCATTTGTGATTCTTTTTTTCTTCCGATCACCGTAAAGCTGGGTAAGCCAGTCTACATCCTGGGGTTCATCATTAGTAGAAGGTTCAAACTTAAGGAGTTCAGCTTCAGTAGGCATTACACCCCAATAGCTCAATGAATCAGTCCCCACTTTTTTGTATAGATAACCATCCTTCAGCATCTTTCCATCAAGAATTTCAAACATTAGGTTTGTATCCCGATCCTTACGGTATTGGATGAGAGGCCGAAAGTCTCTGCAGTTTAATTAAGGCAAAACATCATGTACTTGCAGACTATTATACTGGAATAGTAACAAATGGAGTATGTGTATTACTCGAGCTCTGTAGAGCTAATTAGTCTTGGTGCTGGAATAACTCCCTTCTTGGCAGCAACTCCTCCACCCTATAAATTTTAAAAACTCAGCTATCTGATTAACAACAACAACAACAACAACATACCCAGTGAAATCCCACAAGTGGGATCTGGGGAGGGTAGGATGTACGCAGACCTTACCACTACCTCATGGAGATAGAGAGGTTGTTTCCGAAAGCTATCTAAGTAAGTTGAAAGTAAAAGATGAAAAGGTATGGACACGTAAACATGCTACATTCTTCAAACAGTCTCAAACTAAATGAATGTACAATATTAGAAGTCTATGAATACTTAAGTATAGAGTTGTTTTAGGATCAACTGAAACTGTGACTAAAAATTAGGAATTGAAACCTCCCCCAGTCAAATAAAAACCATAAACCCAGGTAAAAATGTACTTATAACAATTCCCTGCTAGAGCAAACATCAGTGATAACAACCTACTATATCCTTGCATTTTTGCATTCTCTCATTTGAGACCTTCACATGGACATTTCACAGAAGAGCCTGTCAAACTCAAGACAACCTCTCTACAAGGAAATTCCAGCTAGTATAGATGTTACATGTGCCAGCACTGCTCAGAACCTATCAACCACCAGTCCTTCACTGCCCAGTAGCTGTGGCATGAGATCTATGTTTCTAACAATTCGGGGAATAAGCTGGACTCACCCTCTGGGCATTAAGAAGCAGTTGAAAGATGACACAAGTAGAAAATTCAAAGAGTCATCAAGAAAGTCTGGAAAATGATGCCTGCATGCATCTTTTGGTGTCTTTAGCAAAGAGAGGAATCACAATGTTTTGATGGCATTTCAACTCTTACCCACTTTCTGAAGCCAAAAGCATACTATACCTCTTTAGTTGGAGCGATCTCACCCCTGTACATAATGTTGGCTCCTACCTTAAGACTTTTACCAGTTTGCTTACTTTAGATTAACCCCATATCCTTTTGGGTTTTTTTTTAGCTCCCTGTTCTGAATAGAAATGCATTGGGCTGAAACTAACATCTGCTACTTCTGTAAGTTTGCATCTCCTTGATGCCACTAATGAAATATCTTACTTCCATGAAAAAGATGTTGAACTCTTGCAAGGAGGAAATTTAAAGCCCTTAAAAATGTATCATAAGAAGTCTAGTCATTATAATTTATAGGTGTATTGGCAATGATAACCAGTAATTTTTTTATCAGCGAGGATGACATTCAGCATTACGCAGCAGACTGCAGAAGATAATATAAGCTTAAACTAAATGAAAGTATTGATAAGATGTTTAACCTGGATTGCTAAGTGCATAATTAGTTAAAGACTTTTTAAGTGCTTGGTCAAAAATAAGCATAAATACTAATAGAGCATAGGAGCAAACATAAAAACAAAGAGGAGGAATTACAGTGCTTTGATCCAAAATTGTAATATTATATAAAAAAAATGAAAAGGACCTACAACGTGCAGTGCAGGAAATACTCAAATCAAAACCACCAATTAAGTACAAATGCACAAGAGCAATAGTTCCAAGAAGATGTGCATTTCTTAGAAAGTTGAGGTCAAAATAACCCAAAGCACAAATTCCCAGAAAACACAGGCAGCACCGTCCCTCCCTCCCTAACAAAGGGTTTTTTGCTCTTCCTTTTACTTCTGCTTTTTTTCTTTTTTCCCTTTTCGGGATGGGAAAGTGAAGAGAAGAAGGGATAGCATGTTATGCATCATATTTACAGAGTAATTCACATTAACAAAAACATAAAATAATTCTGAAAATCAAATGCAAATTATTACAAATTTGTCGGCAATGGCTTGTAAGTCTACTCTTGGAATCAGCTTCACCGTCACTTTCTTCCGTGTATCATTCACTGCCACAACCTACACGACCACGATGAAACAGTTAGCAAGCACAAATTTATTATTGTTGCATAATTTCTTAGACAAGTAAACTGAGGCCAATAAGCAGCATAAGCCGTATTGCATTTACATGTATTATAAGAGAGATTAAATAGAAGCCAGCTGATGGAATTAATTGTACCTGTGCTAGATCACCCTTGTATATTCCACTTTTGACACGTGCCCACATGCCCTCAGAAATCCCAGAACACTTCTTCCGGACAGCAATCAGATGAGAAACTTCATTCAGTGGAACGGGTGCCACTCTAGTTGAATATATACTACAAAGGCCTTTACATGCCTATACAAGGAGCTTGGCTTAGTGAGTGTAGAATGTCATTAAAGAATACTTTCATCAAAAAAAAAGTCAGTAAAGAATGCTCAGACTTCCACAGAAGCACCAAGGCCAGTTCAAGACCTAAGAATGTCATGATAAAACCAAAAAAAAAAAGGAAATAGGACCTCGTAAACATCACATTGTTTGTCAGACTCAATATAAATATATCCCTTCACATGATCAAGTGCAAAAGCGGATATTATCTGCAGCTTTGTTCCTAAAGCAAGCAAGTCTATGTACTTCTGCATAAGACAAAAAGCTGAGTGCCTTTCTCTTCCAACCTATTGAACAAAGCAAATACAAAAAATAAAACAACATAAGCTGTAAAACCAGACTGGCAGTAGGAAAGAACTAAATGACAACAATCTGACATATATGCATCAATGACATTTCACTTTGATGTCAATTACTATACCGTGCATTTAACTTTCCATATAGTTGGATCCTTGAGAGAAGGCACAAGTGTGTCCTGCTCAGATTGTTTCTTCCTCTCATCATTATCTTCTGCATAGGTAACAAAACTAGAACCTGGTTTATAACGCTCCCTTAACATTCGCTCTAGCTCTTCTCCATCCATCTCCTCCTCTTTGATCACTGGGGGTTGGGGTGTTCTCACAGGTTCATTCTTGATTTCAACATTACTTCCAAATTCTTCTTCAAGCAAATCTGCTCACACCAAAGGGAGAACCGCATTGATAAGATAAACAGAGTCAAAATAGTTCTGGCACGGTGTACCTATCAAAAATAAAAGTAACTCTAGCATAGTGAATATTATGTAGAAAAATCTACCATTAAGGCTTATAGTCTAGTGGTATCAGTACTGCCACTCATAGGTGTGGGTTCGATTCTCAATACCCCCTTCCCTAATCTCCCTATGCAAATAAAAAATGTTTAGCCCAGGTGCCGTGTTTATCTTAAGCCTAAACTGCTTGTAATTTGTTTAATCTAGAAGGAAGGTAGGTGGGCTTATAAGCCCTTTTTTTCAGCTTAGGCAATGCTATTGTTAGGACAAGAAGCACATGATTCTATCATGTTTTGATCACACTTCTTTTGAGCATAGGGTCTGTAGGAAACAGTCTCTCTGCCCCTACATCACAAAGGTAGTGGTAAGGTCTACATACATCATACTCTCCCCCGACCCTACTTGTGGGATTACACAGGGTATGTTGTTGTTGTTGATCAGTTAAGAGTTGAATTTATAGAGACAATAATAAAAAAGTAAAAATCGAGAGGCAGCATAGACCAGCGTACAATTTTAAAATGGACAATCAGAGAGATAACAAACAACAAGCACCTGTACAGAGAAGATTGAGATAAATCAAGCTGGCAGCAATGAATATGAGCTGCGTATAAGCATTAAGCTTAATATGAGAAAGAATAATATATTAATTGTTCTAGGCCAAGATAATTATGGTACTGGGGAGTTGTTGCTTTAAACACGCTCATATTCCCCTTTTATATAAATAGTACTCACAAAAAATTCCAATCAAAAGAAAACAGATAATCAACCACGCCTTGGACCGAGCATCTTCAAGGAATGTAAAATATAAATAGATTCATCAAATATATATATATTTTTTCCTTGTATGTATTATGTAGGGTACTGTCTATACAACAGTCACTGAGAAACATAAAATTATTTACAATCAAAAATACAAATTAAAAAGGAAAAATAAAAAACCAGAATTAGTACAAGACTGGTTTTGCTTAACATTAGCTTTTAGAACCCAAATTTACTACAGAAAAGTGAATTCCGTTGAAACAAATAACTTCCAAGTTTGCATAATGAAACCCTACATGTATTCCTTTTCTCTTTGTTCATTTGCTATTAGGCAAACAAAACAGAAAATTTTAGACAAAATCTCCATGCCAAGCTAATTGGTGAAACCAAACAAAGAATAAATAAAAATAGTACACCACTGGGTGCAATTTCAGAATAAGTTTTCAACAGCAAATTTTAGCTTTAAAAGCCTCAGTCCTCAAAAAGATCATAAAAACTTCAAACATGCAAAAGAAAACCACAAGTATGTGAATATGCATACTAACATAGCCTATTACATAAACAGATTCACCAAAATCCTAATTTCTCAGTCAGTTTTCTGAAAATTCCAAAACGCGAACACACAGAACAAAGCACAAAAAGAATTAGGTTACTTCTATGCCATCTCATATACCTTCAAACAACTTTTTACAGCTAATCCTTCAAAATGCTAGAATCCTAAAACCTTTATTTAACCTCAAACAAGCAAAAGAAAGCCACAAGTATGTGAAAATGCATACTAAGCCTATCACATAAACAATTCACCAAAATCCCTAAATTCTCAGTGAGTTTTTGAGTCATCCAAAACGCGAATACATAGAACAAATCAAAAAGGAACAAGGTCACTGCTATGCCATCTCGTATACCTTCAAACAACTTTTTACAGCTAATCTTTCAAAAGCCTCGAGTCTTAAAATCTTTATTTGAACCTCAAACATGCAAATAAGCAGTCCAAAAAATCTACGACATTGCAGACCGGTTACACAAACCGATTTACCAAAAATCCCTAATTTCTCAGTCAGTTTACTGAATTATCCAAAACGCGAACATACAAAACAAAGCAAAGAGGAATTAGGTCACTGCTATGCCATCTCGTATACCTTCAAACAACATTTTACAGCTAATACTATAAAATCCTCGACTCTTAAAACCTTTATCTAACCTCAAACATGCAAACAAATAATCAAAAATCTACAACAATGCAGACCGGTAAAGCTTATAAACAAACCGATTTACCAAAAATCCCTAATTTCTCAGTCATTCGCCAAGACATTCAAAATCTGAAATAAAACTAAAGGAGCTGAGTATCAGCTGTAACGTATACCTTCGTCGAAAAAATCAGAGTCACTAAAGTCGAAATCGTCGTCTTCTTCGTCATCGTCATCGACCTCGTAAGCAACGTCGTCGACGAACTGAAGAAAACTACGATCTTTTCTTTTCCGGCCATCGGTTTTATCGTCATCGTAGTCGTCGCCGGAGTCACGCTTTCGTTTTCCGGCCGACGACGAGGCTTTGCCGTCGGTGACTTTATCCTTACCCTTTTGTAAGACCGATTTTCTACCCATTTTTGCTTCTACAGCATCACAGAGAGTGTGAGAAAGAAATTGTAGCGATGAAATCACTGAAATGAAACGTCTTATATTTCCCCAAACACCTTTATATTAGGGGTTGTTTGATAAATTATGAATTATTTTATTTTACTTTATATTTGGGATAAAAAAAAATGACAGCTAGATTTACTAAATTCTTATTGCCTGATTTGAAAAACTATTGAATCGCAAGGATTTATCGTATGAAAGTTTGATGTGCTAAGTTTTGTTATGCAGTGAATTTGAGAAAGAATCGAACTATAAATATTTATTATATGTTAATTTGATGCACTAAATTTTTGTTATGAGGTAGATTTAAGAAATGATCATAGGTGAGATTAGTAATTACGAGATAAATAATAAAAAGAAATATTTTTCTTTACCTAAAGTTTTTTAGGAAAAATAAGATTAGCATTTAAAATAAGAATTTATTCTAATTTATTTTGTTTAAATCAAACTTGTAATTCTTAGTATATCTTATACATTCATTTTTAATTCAATGAATCATAACTATCTATTCATTGAATAATTCAGTTACTATTTAATGTTTCTAAAATCTCATCATTGACTTATTTACAAATTATCTTAAGTTTGATTTGGTAAATCAAATTTCATACTCAAGCATCTAAATTTAAAACGAATAAACTTGAAAAAAAATTGAATATGTTTAAATCAGTAAGTCTGAAATAAGCTATACGCACACTTTCCCCTTGTTCCCATGAAGTTATTAATTATGATATTAGTGTAAAAATATAAAGTAAAAAATAAATTTAAAAAACTACACTAAAAAAGTGGGTATGAAGAAGAAGCAGTAGATAAATAGTAATTTGGAGGATCGTTATTTAAGAAGTTAAAAGTTACAAATTATTTAAAATGTAGTCATTTTAGAACCAACTTTAAATATAGGGAATTGAAGTTTAAAATTTTAGGCATCAACTTTCAACCTCAAATCTTCAGGTTTAAAATTGAAATTGTCAAAGTTAGATCAAAATTCAGTTAAAATTGTTAAAGTTAAATCAAAATCTAGTTGAAATTGACAAATTATAATTTTAGACCTTTGGATCTGAAGTTTAAATTGACATTCAAACTTTAGGCATGATATCTGAAGTTAAGTATTAATAATTTCAATTTAGATTTTTAAAAAAATGAAGCTTGAAAACTTCTAAACCAAAATTTTGATATTGAATATTAGCAAGTCTGAATTTGAATTTTTGAGTATAAATTCTTTCATATCAATCACTATTCATGTCTTTCTTTGCATATTTTTAAAAACTTTCTTCATCTATAATTACTAGTAGGCCAAACTTATGTATGTTGTACATTAGGAAGGGAGAAAAATAGAATTGTTCATCACATAGCTGGTTCTTGAGCACATTGCCAAGTTACCAAGGAAGAAAAGTGCAACAAAAGGCTTCGTATGAAATTGACCTCTTTAGGCTATAATTTTAAATAAATACTTTGTGAAAGTTGTCTAGGTTTTAAATAATACATATATGAGTAAAATTCATACATAATTCTTTTTCGGTTCATTTAATTAAAAAGAAACAATTACAAACAAATACACTTGAAATATCAATACTATTAAAACTGACCCACATTTTATAATGCTACCAAGACTATCCATATTGGCATCTCGTGTTTGCTAAGCTTATTGAGAAGAGAAACCTTGGAGATCTTATCGTGAACATCGATGTTGGTAATGGTGGTGCTACAATTGCTATTGATGTCCTTACTGGTCCATTGAGTTATTGCTCACAACATGTTAGTACAAGTTTTAAAAGAGTTCAAAACTAAATTATGAAGTAATTTGGAATAATTTTGAGCTAAATTTTTGACCATCTGATTTTTTTGAATTTGTTAATTATTTGAATTGAATTTTGTTCTAATTGATTCTACACAACCATAGAGTTCAAAACTTAAATTTGCATTGGTATTGATTAAATTTGAGTTAAGTTTCAGAAGCGGCTCAAGAAAGATGAAAAAAAAGGTCATTTTTTAATATAATAATGTATAACAGTGTATAATAGTATATATGGGCATATAAAAACCTCTTATAATTTATAATTTTATATAATGTTGTATACTAGATATATAATATTGTATATCGAGTTTTTAAATATTGTTATAAAAAACTTCAGAATTTTGTACAATGCTAGATATTAAATATATAATATTGTATACCAATTTTTTAAATGTTATTGTGAGAAAATAGTGTGGTATGCGACTTAAAACTTAAAACTTGGATACGCATGTGCAATGTAATAAAATGGGTTGTATTTTTTAAGCAATTATCCCATTAAAAAAATAGTCAAATATCATTTCAATTTTTACATATAAATCTACAAGATATTGTCTTAAAATTTCACATATGAAATATGAAAATTCTATCACCACATCTAATTTTTAATTATTACTTAGATCGAAAAATGATTTATGAACGATATTTTTAATTATACCATATTTGAAGGTGGATAACTAGTATAAATTCTATTGACAAATAAGATAAAAGATTAGGAAGATAAATTTGTGCATTCTAAAATTATGTGGTGTTACCGTTTGGTTGCAACTTCAATCCCAAACCTCCTTTAGGTGCTAACAATTTAGTTATTTCTAGACAAGGGAACACAATCATTATTATTGTAATGACCGTCGGTCATTTTTTTGGAATTTTTGTAAAATGATCATTTTACCCCTTTCTTTAGATGCCCTGAGTCGTTTCTAATTGTTTTCGAGTGTTGATTTTTAGAAAATCCTATGAAAAGTTAAGTCCTTGTAAATTTTGAGTTTCATAAGCTTTAAGTATTAAAAAGTGGTATTTGGGGTCAATTGGAGCTACGGGTCTCGTAATGAAATTCCGTCAATTTCAGCAGCTTCGAAATGTCGAAATAGGCTTAGGAGACTTTACGGAATCAGTTTTGGAGTTGTAACGAAGATTTGAGGAACTTTAAGCCAAGGTTTGACTTTGATCAATTTTTGGAGTTTCGATGCTCGAAATGGAATTCCGATGACTTCGTTGGATTCAGGAGATGGTTTTTGGTCTAGAAGAAGTGTTGGTTGAATTTTTAGAGGTCCCGAGTCCATTTTGGTTTTTGAAGGCCTAAGTTAGTTTAGTTGCGACTTTTCGAGTTTTGGGTCAGCGAGATCTCAGATTCAAATTCTGATGATTCCATCAGCTCCGGAATGACCAAATTAGTCTAGTACCACTTTTGGAATGACTATCGAGATAATTGATACGAATTTGGGGCCATTTGGCGCTTTTAACTTTGAAACTTAGCCTATAGTTGACTTTGGTCAACATTCTTGGAAAACGCGCTCGAATAAAAATTCTGACAGCACGGTTAGTTTTGGAATGTTGATTTTGGTCTATAACGACCCTTCGTTCGCTTTTCAAGGCTTTCAGACTAATATCGAGGCCCGTTATGGGATATGACTTAAAATGGCTCTTGGGTGTAGGCCCACTTTTTATTAAAATGATCTCGTATGGAAATTATGAATGCGCCATTGAGTCCGGAATGTCAAATTTAGTGGGGTAGCATATTTGATTTCTTTTTATCGGATTCCGAACGAATTTCGAGCACCCCGTCGGAGATTTTGGAATTTTCCAAAATCATATATTGCAGCAAAAAGCTGATGCAGCAAAAAAAATAATCATTTTTTGTTTTTTCACTCAACTTTAAAACCCCATAACTTGAACATTAGGGCTCCAAATTGGGTGATTCAAAAGGCAAAATTGTGAGGTTTTTCGTGGAGAACTCATTGGAGAGATTGAAAACTGATTTGGAGCATTCGATTCAGGTAAAAATCGCGATTTTAATTGCAGTTGTGTCCATTTTCGGATTGAGTTTTTGAAGAACTTTGAGTAATTGTTTCTTGACCTATATAAACCCGATTTTGGTGATTCAAGGGTCAAAATTCAAGAGAATTTCGTGAGGATTCTCGTGGTAATCCCAAAAACGCGAGAAGAAGCTTCGTTTGAGGTAAAAATGTGTTTTAAGTTCCTGATTTAGTCATTTTCGGAATGAAATTTTGTGGAATTTTGGAAAAGTGTATCTTGGTCAATATAACTCCGTTTTGAGTAATTCTTGAGTCTAGATTGTGGTTTTTTTTGCAAGGAACGTCATGGTATAATTTGTTTTGATCGACAGATTTTCGTTTTTGAGAAATCGACGTGTAAAGAGGCTGTTTTATATTGTTTTCTTAGTTTGAAAATATGAGAATTGATTGTTTGATCGTCTTACGTAATTTCCCACCCCGAATTGTGTTATAAATCTGATTTGTGAGCTTGGAGTGACGTTTAGAACCTATTTGGGGGGTCAAATCTGAATTTTCGTATGTGGGTCCCACAATTCCCATTTTCGACCCCAAAATTGGTCCATCTCCAAAAATTATAAAATTAGTGTCTAAATGACCGTATCGACGTTGTGGTTCTATTTTTGACAGCTTGGCAGCGTTCCGAGCCCGTTAGAAAGGGAAAAGCTCCAGCACAGTGATTTGGAGCCCGCGTGTTTAGCCTACAGGTAGGCTACGGTTTTACCTATCTTTAGATTGAGCTGGAATGTGTGAAAGCATGTTGAAATAGTTGGAATTTGGGTTGGGTAGTTTGATTGTATATCTTAGATGGTAGAAATCATGCTTTAGGCTTATTATCGGGTTTTCGGATATTTAGAAGCATGTGTATCTTGTCGTTATTTGTTAGTATAATAAGGAGAGTTGAATGAGCATGTTGTTGATACTGTGGGGTATGTTGGCCTTAGTATAGGATGTAAACTTGCTTTAGATGTCCCGGCGTCGTTCCGATGGACTTAGATCCTTGTAGAATGGTGTAGCGGACTAGTGCTTGGTAGTTTGGCCTTAGTTAGGCGTTACCCTTGCTCTTAAGAATATCTTCATCCATAAATCGATACAATCGTGACTTTCGTGATGCATCAGCAATATTAGATTTCATGATCATTGCACTTGGCTCCAGTTCTATTTTTGGCGGCATAGCAGTTGACTCATTTGGGAAAAGATTTTTTGTACTGTTGTATTCTAGTTGGGAAGTAGAATGTTTGGCATCATGGGATAAATTATCTGTGAGCATCCGGGTACCCAGTTCCGGCCTCCATTCTGAATTATCGGGGAGCATCCGGGTACCCAGCCCCGGCCTCCGCCGACTTGCTAGTATGATGAGTATCCGGGTATCCAGTTCTGGCCTCGATCATATCGATGTGTTACAGCGAGCATCCTGGTACCAGTCCAGGCCTCGACCGCATCGATGTAATACGGTGAACATCCGGGTATCCAGTCCCGGCCTCGACCGCACTTATGTATTATGGCAAGCATCCGGGTACCCAGTCCTGGCCTTGACCACTTTGAACATTCGGGTGAGCCTCTGGGTCCCAGCCTCGACCCCTAAGTCACCACTAGATTGATTGACTCTTAGAGATTCTGGGTTTGGAAATGATATAGTACTTCAGCTCCTAACATCTTAGATTCTTGGTTTCCAGCCTTAGTAGTTGTAGCTATTCTGTGTACTCGGCGGGATTATGGGGGTTCATCCGGGTTTTTATTTAACTTGTGTACCAGTGTCCCGTCTGGGCTTATGGGGGCCCAGTTGGGTATAGTTAGCTGTAGTTCTCATAGGTAGTACTCTTTCCCTTCTTTTTTTTTGCTTATGTTGACTCCTATTTAGGCTATTCCTCTTTTTCATATTGTTTTTACCTTTTCTGCTCAGTCGGCCTATGATGCCTACTGGGTACCTGTTGTCTTGGTACTCATACTACACTCTGCATCTACTTTCGTGATGCAGTACCGAGCACCAGCTATCATCGTGGATAAATCGAGCCTGTTGCAGTCAACTTCTGAGACTAGGGTGAGTACTTGGCGTTTTTGGATCATTCCTGTCTCCTTCAGCATGGATGACCCGTCTTTTGCCTTCTGAGACTAGCCAGTTATTATATATATTTTCAGTCCACTTTCGGGACTTGTTCTCGTATTTTATTTTGTAGCAGCTCTGTACTGTGACTTCCAGGTTCTAGGAGGGATCTTTAGTTGTTTAAAACATGTTGTGGTTTACTTCTGCTTATTCATTCTGTTTACATTTATAATTCGATGCTCTTATTTAATTTCTGCCCTCAAACCCATTACTTGAAATTTCGGGTTGACGGATTGGCTTATCTACTAGAGGGTTATAGTAGGTGTCATCATGACCTAAGAAATTGGGTTGTGACAATTATTTAGATACGCACATGGTAAATCTCATTTTAATGTAATAGTTTCTAAATCACATAAAATTGTAAATTGTATTAGCTATACAAGTTTCATGCGACACACTTAATTGAGAAAACATGCAAGAATTTTTCAACCTAAGACCTCCTACTTAGGAGATTTCGTGCTCAATTATCTCAACCACGCTTGAGGATTAAATATCTACTAAAATATTAAGATCACTGAACTGTATATCGATCGTAACCCACACAATAGATGTAGGTTTAATTTTTAATCATTGTAATAGAATTATTATTATTTTTTAGAAAAAAAATAATCAAGATCCTGTAAGTAAATTCTATTCTGTTGAGACAACTCAAAACATGAGAATTTGCATGCTAAATTGAGACCCCTAATCTTAATTTGAAATTGATGTATTTATACTCCTATATGAAGTATAGTTTAACTTTAGCTTATTGTTCCATTAGCTAATAGATAAGATTCAAACTTTTTTTTGGCAAGAAATAACAATATTTGTTAGTCATGTTAGATATTGGATGATTTCAAAGTGGAAAATATTAGGTATTAGATGTTTTCCAAGTGGGCCCCACTTGTAAGTGGGCAACTTACCCACTTGACATTTAATCATCTTTTATGCCTATATATATGGGCATTGGAGAGATTGCAGATACACACGAAAAATATATTTACCTCCTCTATTTTCTACTTTCTTTTCCTTTATTCCCTCCGTCTTATTTTGGTAATTTAGTTTATATTATAACACGTTATCAGCACGAGGCTCCGGCTAATTTTTCAAGGTAACAAAAGTGGTAAGAGTTTTATTTAATTTTATTTTTATAAAATTGCAAATATTTCCAAAATTGAATTTACTGCTCTTGATATCTCTGGAAAAGACTACTCATCATGGGCACTTGATGCCGAAATTCATTTAGAATCAATGGGTCTGGCAGACACCATTAAAGATGACAATATGACATTCAATCAAGACCGTACTAAAGCCATGATATTTCTCCGTCACCATCTTGACGAGGGGCTAAAATTACAATATCTTACATTAAAAGACCTCCTTAAATTGTGGAAAAATTTAAAAGAAAGATATGACCACCTGAAGTTGGTCATGCTTCCACAAGCTCGTCATGATTGGCTAAATCTGAGATTAATGGATTTCAAAAATATAACTGAATATAATTCTGCTTTATTTAGAATTATAGCTCAGTTAAATTTATGCGGAGAAGAGATCACTGAGCAAGATAAACTTGAAAAGACATACTCCACATTTCCACCCGCGAATATGCTCCTGCAGCAGCAATATCGCGAAAAAGAATTTAAAAAATATTCTAAATTACTTTCTCACCTTCTTATTGCTGAAAGACATAATGAACTATTAATGAAAAATCATGATAGTCGGCCAGTTGGTTCTTTGCCACTCCCTGAAGTGAATCAGGCAAATTCTAACTAACGAGAAAGAGGCCATGACCCTAGTCGTGGTCGTGGTCGTAGTCAAAGAAGAAATTTTAATCATGATGCTCGGCTGACACCGAGAAATAACCAGCAATATAAAAGGCAGGGTAAAAAGCCAGAAGCTTTACCGAAGAATAATTCAGAAATAATATGTCATAGAAGTGGAGGTGTGGGGCACTGGTCACGGATTTGCCGGTCGTCAAAACGTCTGGTTCAGCTATATCAGGCATCATTAAAAAGGGCAGAAAATAATCCAGAGACAAATTTTATCTCTGAAGATAATATTGAGCCTATGCATCTGGATGTAGCTGATTTTTTAAATTTCCAGACGAAAATATGAATATTGACAGGACTAATAATATGTAAATATATTTTTTATCTGTATTAAATATGATGTTTGTATTTTTCTAATCAATGTAAATAAATAAAAATTTGTGTAATATACCATGTGTTAATACGTATTTTATTTTTTATTGAAGAAAATATAGAAATGCCTCAAATCTTGTTTGGATCAATGATAAATCACGAGGATATTTGTGTAATTGATAGTGGAACAACCCATTCTATATTTAAAGACGAGAAATATTTTTCCAATTTACTTAGAAGAAAAGCTAATGTTACTACAATTTCTGGTAATTCAAAAATGATAGAAGGCTCCGGAAGAGCTACTATAATTCTGCCTAAGGGGATAAAAATTGTTATAGAAGATGCACTATTTTCTTCTAAATTCCCAAGAAACTTGTTAAGTTTTAAAGATATCCGCAGAAATGGATATCAGGTTGAGACATTAAATGAAATGAATATTGAATATCTTGGTATAACCAACAGTGTCTCAGGCCAGAAATATATTTTAAAAAAATTACCAACTCTGTCATATGGCCTATATTATGCAAAAATTAATGCAATTGAAGCAAATATGATCGTAAACCAGAAGTTTACTAATCCAAATATATTTGTGCTATGGCATGATCGAATAGGTCATCCCGGATCAATAATGATGAGACGAATTCTTGAAAATTCAACTGGACATCCGTTAAAGAACAAAAAGATTCTTACAAATGATGAATTTTCATGTGCTGCTTGTTATCAAGGCAAATTAATTGCCAGACCATCGACCCTGAAGGTTGGCATCGACCCTGAAGGTTGGCATCGTATACATGGAGATATATGTGGACCTATTCATCCACCTAGTGGATTGTTTAGATATTTTATGGTCCTAATAGATGCATCATCTAGATGGTCTCATGTGTGTCTGTTATCATCTCGCAACCTGGCATTTGCGAAGTTGTTAGCACAAATAATAAGATTGAGAGCGCAATTTCCAGATTATCCAATTAAGGCCATTCGCCTTGATAATGCTGGAGAATTTACATCCCAAGCATTTAATGATTATTGCTTATCAATTGGGATAAAAATTGAACATCCTGTTGCTCATGTTCATACTCAAAATGGCCTTGCAGAGTCATTTATAAAGCGCCTACAATTGATAGCAAGACGTCTACTAATGAAAACAAAATTGCCAATTACTGTTTGGGGTCATGCTATTTTACATGCAGCAGCACTTGTACGTCTAAGACCGACACATTATAATAAATACTCTCCGTCACAATTAGTATTTGGTCATGAACCAAATATAGCCCATTTAAGAATTTTTGATTGTGCGGTATACGTGCCTGTAGCACCACCACAACGTACAAAAATGGGCCCTCAACGAAGGTTGGGCATATATGTCGGGTTTGACTCACCCTCCATAATTAGATACCTTAAACCATTGACTGGAGACTTATTCACTGCTCGATTTGCAGATTGTCGGTTTGATGAAATAATTTTCCCGCCATTAGGGGGAGAGAAAAAGGAACCCGAAAAAGAAAAAGAAATTGCGTGGAAAGTTTCATCACTATCACATTTTGATCCACGTACCCGCACATGTGAACAGGAAGTCCAGAAGATCATCCACTTGCAGAAAATAGCAAATCAAATGCCAGATGTATTTACTGATTTGAAACGGATAACTAAGTCACATATCCCTGCAGTGAATGTACCTATCCGGATTGATGTCCCAAAAGGACCATCTACAAGTATCATAGCTTCTGAATCCCAGACACGCCTGAAGCGTGGTAGACCATTGGGTTCAAAGGATAAAAATCCTAGAAAGAGAAGCGTAAGAAATAATAATGTTGATATTCCTGAAGAAGGTCAAGATTTAAGTATTCCTGATATTCCTGAAGAAATCAGTGAACCCGAGACTCAAGTGAATGAAGAACTTTCAATAAGTTCTACCAGTGATGGGATAAATCTAGATCGATCGAAAATTACGGCGGATAATGTTTTTGCATATAATGTTGCAATTAACCTCATGCAAGATAGTGAAAGTCTTGAGCCTAAATCCGTCGAAGAATGTCAACGTAGATGTGATTGGCCAGAATGACAAAAGTCAATTCAATCAGAAATAGACTCACTTGCTAAACGTGAGGTTTTTGGACCTGTAGTCCAAACCCCTGAAGGTGTAAAACCAGTTGGCTATAAATGGGTTTTTGTTAGAAAACGAAATGAGAGAAATGAAATTGTAAGATATAAGGTACGCCTTGTTGCACAAGGATTCTCTCAAAGATCCGGAGTCAATTATGAAGAAACATATTCACCAGTTATGGATGGAATAACTTTTCGATATCTCATCAGTTTAGCTGTACATAAAAATCTTGAAATACATCTAATGGATGTAGTTACAGCTTACCTTTATGGTTCACTTGATAATGAAATTTACATGAAAATTCCAGATGGATTAAAATTGCCTGAAGCATGTAAAAAGTCTCGAGAAATGTACTCAATAAAACTGAAAAGATCATTATATGATTTAAAACAATCAGGGCGTATGTGGTATAATCGCCTCAGTGAGTACTTGATAAATGAAGGCTATATAAATGATGTCATTTGTCCATGTGTTTTTATTAAGAAAACGGAATCTGAGTTTGTTATACTCGTCGTTTATGTTGATGACATAAATCTCATTGGAACCCCTAAAGAGGTCCAAAAGGCAATTGAATATCTAAAGAAAGAATTTGAAATGAAAGACCTTGGAAAGACAAAACTTTGTCTAGGTCTGCAAATTGAACATTTAGCAGACGGAGTTTTTGTCCATCAATCTGCCTACACTGAGAAAATCTTAAAAAGATTTTACATGGACAAAGCACATCCATTAAGTACTCCAATGATTGTTCGATCACTTGAAGTGGAAAAAGATCAATTTCGACCTCCAAGAGAGGATGAAGAAATTGGTCCTGAAGTACCATATCTCAGTGCTATTGGTGCACTTATGTATCTTGCTAACGCAACTAGACCTGACATAACATTTTCTGTTAATTTGCTAGCAAGGTATAGTTCATCCCCAACGCAAAGGCATTGGAACGGTATCAAACATATTTTGCGATACCTGAAGGGTACTATTGATATGGGTTTGTTTTATACTAACAAAAGTTGCGCAGACCTTATTGGTTATGCAGATGCAGGTTATTTATCAGACCCACATAAAGCTCGATCTCAGACAGGTTATCTGTTTACACACGGAGGGACTGCTATATCATGGCGATCTACAAAACAGTCCATTGTTGCTACTTCTTCAAATCATGCTGAAATAATAGCAATTCATGAAGCAAGTAGAGAATGTGTGTGGTTGAGATCGATGATACAGTTTATCAAAGAAAGATGTGGTCTAGAAAATAATGTTAAAATACCCACAATTATATTCGAAGACAATGCCGCGTGCATAGCTCAATTGAAAGGTGGCTTCATAAAAGGAGACAGAACGAAACACATTTCACCAAAATTATTCTTCACACATGATCTTCAGAAGAATGGTGAAATTGATGTACAATAAGTTCGTTCAAGTGATAATCTTGCAGATTTATTCACAAAGGCATTACCAACATCAACTTTTGAGAAGCTAAGGCATAAGGTTGGAATGCGCCGTCTCCAAAATATCAAATGAAATTTTCATCAGGGGGAGTAAAATACGCGCTGCACTCTTTTTTCCTTAACCACGGTTTTTGTCCCACTGGGTTTTCCTGACAAGGTTTTTAATGAGGCAGCATTCAAGGCGTATTACCATATGTGTGTACTCTTTTTCCTTCACTAGGTTTTTTTCCACTGGGTTTTTCCTAAGTAAGGTTTTTAACGAGGCACAACATCTATGAAAATTCATGATAACTATGTATATTTATTCTTTTACTAGAATTTTTCATTACACGTGGACATCCAAGGAGGAGTGTTAGATATTGGATGATTTCAAAGTGGAAAATATTAGGTATTAGATGTTTTCCAAGTGGGCCCCACTTGTAAGTGGGCAACTTACCCACTTGACATTTAATCATCTTTTATGCCTATATATATGGGCATTGGAGAGATTGCAGATACACACGAAAAATATATTTACCTCCTCTGTTTTCTACTATCTTCTCCTTTATTCCCTCCGTCTTATTTTGGTAATTTAGTTTATATTATAACAAGTCCAATATTATATATATATTCATTAATTTGATGTAAAATTCAAATGGATATAAATTTATGTTTACACTCATAATATTCGATACCATAGCACATTTCAACAGTCTCTATTTAACGAAATGATTGATAGAAACTTCATAAATTACTGAAATCAGGATTAAAACATTGATAGTGATAGTTTAAAGTTTTTTTAAAAAAATGTATACATATGAGGAAAATCCAAATAGAATTCTTTCATTGGTAGATGTTGTGTCTTTATATCAATATACTTCAATATTGAATAATTTGGACTGTTTAAAATTAAGTGTATATTTGACAGAAGTTATTTTGACGTGTTTCCAGAAAAAGAAAATTACCCAACAATACCGTATTCAAAACCCTAATAATATCAAGTGATACGTGATATATTACACTCTAAGAATTAATTTCCACTTCTTTCCTATCTTTTTGAAGCCTTTAATCTTTATATGATCGAACGGATTCACGATTTACTTTTTTTTAATTAGCTGGGATATATAAATTATATATTAATTATACATAATTATACATATAATATATATAGATTATACATATATTATACATTGGATGGCAAATGCGGAATGAAAATTTGAAGTTTATTATAGGTTCATGATTCTAAACTAATTATTTCTATTAAATAGATTTCTTATTCGTATAATGTTTGAACCAGAATTATTGGGTCCGTCCGTCCGAACCATTACCATAGTCTATAGCATTCGCCTGTATTTGGACAACTATTTGTAATTTAAGCAGCTGGTTGAACGACTATTTAGGTTAATTCTTAATGAAAAACAATATTAAGAATGAGAGTTGCACTTAATATTGATGAAATACAATATTAGAACTCAAACAAAATAAAACTAAACAATTTAGTTGAGAACCAAAAAAAAAACTAATATATTTTTTTTGGAGTAATTTCCAAACTATAAATCATTCTTGAATTATTCACAATATATACTTATTTTCCAGCAGTAGAAATCATCTTCATCTCCTTTTCATTTGCTTCCATTTGATCTCTAAATCTTTTATAAATGTCACTCTTGTAGTATTCCTTAGTTTTCATTACCAAAATCAAAGAAACAAGAGCTCCAAATAAATTAACACAAGCTAGTATGATAAAAGAATTCCTATAACATTGTTTACCAATGCAAGTCAATTCTTCACCATTGATCTAGTCAATCCTTTACTTTCTAGTTGCTTCAATGCCTCATTATCATATAGTCTTCCACAATTTGCACATTCAATATGTATGATCCAAGTGGACTAGCCAATTGACCGCAATTGAACAACGTTGAGTACGTAATACTTTAATCCGAATAGCTCTAATATTATAATAAAAAAAAGCGTCAATTGAACACCAAAAGAAAAGCCTATTAACAACAATGCCACATAAACTGAACCGGGGAATGGAAATGCGATGATGAGATTGCCGATGGCAGGCAAGAGGAGAGCAAAGGTCATCATAAGAGTGCGAGAGACTTTCCACTTCAAGAGAAGTTTTTCAGAAATAAAACCTGAGTAAACCCTACCAAAATAGTTCCATATGCTCATTAGTGACACAAATGTACTAATGGTGTGTTGTGGATACCCTAAGGACTCTCCAATTTGTCCCAAATTGTCTATTGATGTTAAACTACACCCTAGCCCACAAAAAGTTGCCACAAATAGAATCAACATGCCTATACTCAATAAGGCTTGTAGTATGGTATAATCCTCACCCCTTTTTGGCTTCTTGAATATGTCACTAAAACATCCAACGTCCTTCTTCTCTTGTGTTCTTGCCATGGAAGAATATTCCGGTAACTCAATGATTTCCGACACTGACGCCTTAGATTCCGGCAAAGGGGGTTCTTCAACAATAACCCTAGAAGGTGTACTTTCCAATTCTTTCTTTTTTCAACTTCCAACTTGAATACTCCTCCCTTATTACAACAAGTAATGGCAAAAATAACACCACACAAACTATAGTGGCACATGCAACATAACCAATGTGTGAGAAATCAAGGTACTTTTGTGCAATTGTCATCCCCATCAATAATAATGCCAATATAATTGATATAACAAGATTCACATGAAATACTTTAACCTCATTAGGATGCCTAGAAAATTTCTTTTCCCTAATGCTAAATATGAAAAGAATTGATAGCAATGCAGGTAGCCAACCAAGTAAAAGAATAAAAGTATCAAAGACTTAGAATTATCACCATAAATAGCCAAATAAAGTTGTGTAAAAATTGCACCAATTAACCCTACAAAACCTTCATCAATCCGGACATCATTCCTCTACTTTCTGGGAAATTTTTAACACATGTAACAAGCAAATCAGTATTAGCAAAATGTTGTGAATTAGCACCAATACGTATGCCATACTTTAGGTGTTGCAATATTTTTGAGTTTTTGACCAAAAACATTCTTAAACTATACCCCAAACTTAAATTACATTCTTAAAATTTATTTTTTGATAGAAAACATCCTCCAAGTATTTAAAAGTTAACAATTTTCATCCTTCAGTTAGATATTGTCAAAAAATTAAGGAATCCTACAAAAACATGTGCAATTCATGTGAACAAAAAGTTTTTCTGCATAATTCGATATCTTCAATAAAAAGCTCCAAAAAAAAGAATATTAAAAATCGCGGACACCATTGCTTGCTGAAACAAAAAATGTTAGGAAGGTGTGAAGATACATGATCTGCTCTTCTTCTCTTTTACCAACGGAAAAAAGCTGGAGCTTAATTATCTTTAACTTTTTTAAAGTCAAATGGTAGTTAGATCAATAATTTTTTGGTGCAATATGATATTAAGGTGATCAAAATTTTATTTATGTCTCGCATTTGAGTTTTTAATCAAAATTCTGATTATGTCTCGCATTTGAGTTTCATTCTCCATTATTAGAAGTGTAAGTCTCCTACAAACACCGCCTTAAGCAGATTCAGTTGAGAAGAAACATATTTCAACTAGTAATTTTTTAATATTAAATGACATGAAAAATAAATGAAAAAAACTGTGAATTAAATTTTTTTGCATAATGCTAAACTCAATTGCCCAAAAAGTTCACGATAATATTTTTGGCGTATTTTAGAATAATAAATACAAATGGGTGACTTGATTTTTATAGGATCTGTTAGTTTTCTGAAAAATTCTAGTAGAAGGATGAAAATTGTTAAATTTTAAATATTTGAAGGAAATTTTCTGTTAAGAATAATATTTCAAGGATGTAATTTAAACTTGAAGTATAGTTTAAGGATGATTTTGGCGGGTAGCCAAATAAAAAAATATCCAGTAAAATTCATTATTGACCCGACTAAAAAGAACGAACCAAGTTGGCGTTACCTCGGCTAAAAGACCAGAAAGGACACCAACATTAGCACCCAAATCTCTGAATGTACTAAGAAGATTGAGGGTAGATTGGTCATATCCAAGAGTCGATTTTATAGTTTTCGAATATACATCAAAATAAATATGTTGCACCTGCACCAGCCATGATCAAGAATGAAGCAAACATCATGAACGATGGTCCACCAAGAAATTGCATAATTCAAAATCACTAGCCATATTTTTGCTAAATTATTTTTTGAAGTGTTAAACAAAGGTGATATGAGTGATATAAAGGTTTTATTTATGGGAATTTTGTGTATATAGGATGTTAGTTTTATTAAGGATAAAATACTTATAAGCGTTATAGAGTGTAATTTGGTCAGAAGTGTGACAATTAAGGAGTCATTATTAATTTTGAATTGATGTATTTATATTAATTCCATTATTGGATATATAAAAGTATAAAGTTGATAGATATTTTGAATTGATACAGAGTCTTGGTATAAATAAGATATATTTAATTTGCATAATTAGATAGCGTAATTCTTGATTTGTTTATTGGAAATTAACAGTCGTACTCTATGCATATTCCTGAAGTAAATATTTATAATAATTATTCACAGAGTATAATTCCTTTTTCCTCAAGAAATTAGGGGTTGCTGGAGTTTTGGACCAATATCCTTTAAATTAGGGATTTTAATATTCAAAAAATTTACTACCATGAAAAAAATTAGAAGTGTCCCACAATTTAAAGTTTATGGGTTTGAATTTTTTTTAATTTTTATTTATTAATTGATTCATATTTTATAAATTTCTTAAAATAAATATAAGGTTTTAATTTGACCAAAGTAATTATAAATTCCATCAAACTTATAACGTTTATTCTAGGTCCTCCCCTTTTCACATATTATATTAAAAATAAAATAAAAATAACGTGTCACATAAATACATTATATAGCTGATAGTACAAAAAAAGTTATATTATTGAGTAGTTTAATATTTATACGATAACTTGTTAATTATTATTTTAATAAGTTTATGCACAATTTTAAACATGAGAATGAAGATAAACAAATCAGGGGTCGAGGTAGCTCTTGGACTACGGGCTCATCTGAACATATAATTTTCGATATAAAATATAAGTTTATATTAAGAAATTTTTGAAAATTTTAAAATAGTATTAAATATAAACCCATAATTTAGAGGAAACAACATTATTTTTGCTTGATTTTTTTTGCCATATAACTTATTTTTAATCTAAAATCAAGATATGAAATAATCAAAATTAATTACTATTTAACATACGACCCCTCGTAATTAAGCTTGATAGACTTATTAGTTGATAATGGCCACAATAATTAAGAAGGTTCATATTATATTATGCGTATGGAATATTCTAACATATATAAAATCTAAAGGATCACCGTCTAAGAGTACGATGGATAAATGTGATCTCTGTATCTTTAAATAAAAATCTTGATTTTGAGTTTTTGTGATGAAAAAAACTCTTGATATAGACCACGTAGGGGGGGGGGGGGGGGGAGTCAATTCACGATGATCTAACCTACTTCGGCAACCTAACTCTTAGACTCAACCTTTCTTTCTTTTTTCTCAATTTCGTTTCACACTTAGACAATGCCTGCGAAATCAGAAACACAGAAGCACTTACAGAAACAAGTTCCAATTTTATATTAAACTCGTGCCACAAAGAAGCACACAAAATTAGCCTTATAAAAATTCGACCCAAATGACTCTTTGACTGTGACTAGTCTGTCTGTGCCAATAAATAGGCCATAACACTCCATGGAAAAGCACCACCCAAATAGAGTGTTACTGGCAATAGATTTTCCTTTTAGCAATAATATTTATTGTCGCGAACAGTAATTGAGTGAATGTCACTGAATTCAAAATTGCTAAAGCCTTTCAAGGTATATATATATAGAGAGAGAGAGAGATGATTATAAATACCTACATTATATTATTGTCACAAAATATATAATAGCAATATTTATGTTATTATCGTTAAATAATTATAGCAAAATCCTTTATTCGTCGTAGTGATACCTGATGATATGCAAAGTTATTGATGATCCTCTTGGAAGGACGGGGGCAGAACCTCTTAGAGGGACGAGGGTGTCGTTCTTAAAAAGGCTTCGTGATTGTTCCTGCTCTCAATATATTAAACGGATAAGAAAAGTTCAAATAAAGACGGGGTCTTATTTTGAAGAAATAAATTATGTTCTATATGAAAAATAATTTCATTTCTAAAATTTAAATTCAAAATTTTCGAGATTTTTGATTACGAGGAAAAGAATATTCATCACTTACCACAACCTTGGGTAGATTAGTTATTCATGAGTCACATTAATTGGACCTGAAAGTTGGCATGCCTAAATGCTATTGAAAGTGAAAGCCTCCAAAATTATATGGTAAAATATCAAATTTGATATATCAACTCAATAAGTTGAATTGTATTTCTTTTCCACACAACTCGAAATCATTTTATGATCGGACTAATTCATATTGGACTCACTTTAGTTCATTTAAAAATAAAACTCTTCTTATTAAAAATTATTTATTTTCAAAATTTAAAATTAAGATTTTTAGTTAAGATGAAAAAAAAAATCATTCATCTCATCATATTTTTTCATAATAGATATAGTTTTGATATGATCAATATGTGGGGCACACTTGATCTCCATTATTATTGGATTCTAACATTTTTTTAAAATGTAGTGTTAATTATATGTTTAAAAAATATGACTATCTACTAGACTGTTTACGAATATTCAACACCACATGTTTTGGTCAAACAAAACAGCTGTCTTTTTCGACAGATATTTCAACTAGTCAAATAATAATACACCAATTATTATAGATTATTAACATTGATTTATTTTTAAGCAATTTATAAATTAAAAATTATTTATAAATTAAAAAAAAATAGTAGGTGTAGTCCAACTTTTGTTTTGACTTATAAACTATTTTCAACTTATAAACTGTTTAAAATAAGTTCATTCAAATAAACCCAACTACTTATTGAGGCTTATTTTAAACACAAAATAATTTTAAGTTGGCCAGTCAAACACTCCAAAAAGCTGAAAACCAATCCAAACAGCCTCTATAAAAAGTTCTCCTGTTTAGCTTTAACTATGAAATCACTAAATATATATATACATTCTGAAATTAGTTATAATATTCATCACTGATTTGTTTTGAAATTGCTCGTAAATAACATATTTTTTTTATAATTCGTTACTTAATAAAATTGGCGGTCAAATTCTATTAAAAAGGTTAGCTTGGACTTCACTCTCATTTCTCTTTTCTTCGTTATTTTTCACGCTAAAAATATCAAATAATTTCATTTCAAGCCTGAATTATCAACATTTCCTCTTTCTTTTGAAAAAAGAGAGGATAAAAGGTGCTATTTGAAATAGCTTTCAATGTGAAGTGAAGACTCCTCCATAAGCTTTAAAGTATACCCATTAACACAATAATTAATTTACATTTTAAAAGAAAGAAAAGGAAAGTACATGTAAGAGAAAATATCAAAAATATATTTCATAACATGTACAAATATATATTACAAAAGATGCAAAACACTATCTAATTTAATTCTTTTCTCTTAGTAGTACCATTTTGTGCTAATGCCATTTCCATTTCAGCATCCTTAGCTTGTTCTCTAAATTTCTTATAAATATCACTCTTATAAAATTTCCTAGTCCTAATCACTAAAATTGTTGAAACAAAAGCCCCAAAAATAGTAACTAATGTTATAATAATAAAAGCTAATTTAAAACACACAACTCCATCACAATTCAAATCTTCCCCATCCATTCTTCTCCTTCCCAATGCCTTCAATTGTTTTTCTGCCTCTTTATCATATAAATAACCAGCCACTTTTACATTAAGTAAATATGAACCAATTGGACTTGCTACTGACCCAAAATTGTACAATGTTGAGTAGTATTTTAGTCCAAAAAGTTCAGAAATTATTGCAAAAAGTAATGGCCATTGTGCCCCAAAGCAAAATCCAATAATTATAGATGCAATATATAGTCCACCAGGGACATTAAATGCAATTAAAATGTGTCCTATGCAAGAGATTATTAGTGTTATGGTTAGGGCTAAAGGTCTTGGAAATTTGTATTTTTTCAAGAAATATTCAGATAAGAAACCAGCCACTACTCTCCCTAAATAATTCCATATGCTTACTAAAGACACAAATGTGCTAATACTTTTTTTAGGGTAACCAAGTGATGTTCCAATTTGTCCTAAGTTGTCTATAGCTGTTAAAGTACCTCCAACTCCACAAATTGTAGCAAAAAATAGGATCAACATGTCAAGACTGAAGAGAGCTTGGAGTATAGTGAAGTCTTCGCCTCGATCGGGCGGTCGAAAAACTGTTTTCCAGCAAGAAACTTCTGGATCTTTTAAGTTAACAATATCAGTAGTACTATCTGACTTCTCAGGAACACTATCCAAAGCTTGTTTCTTAAAAGTAACGTCAGTGCTGATGGCAACTGATGATTGTGGTACTGATGGCAGCTGAGGAGCCTCAGTACTACTACTTTTATGGTTCTCGATAACCACTTTCACCTCAGAAATACTATCCAAAGCTTGTTTCTTTGAATTCCATGAATTGATTTCTTCCTTTATCACCAAACCAAGTGGTAAGAAAAGCAAGAAAACTACAAGGGCTGCACTCAAACCATACTCAGCCCTTGTAAAATCCAATTTCTTTTGAAGTATGATAATCACCATGAGATATCCAGCTAGACCAAGTGACATGTACAAAAATCTATAGAACACTTTGAGTTCATGTGGAATTCTAACAACTTGTATAATCCGAACTGTACGTAGGAAAACAAAGGAAATAACAGCTGGTAACCAACCAATAAGCAAAATTAAAGATTTAGAATCATTACCATAAATGGCATGATAAATTTGTGTCAAAATTGCACCACTTAGACCAACAAAACCTTTAAGAAGTCCAAGAACAGCACCACGTGACTCTGGAAAATTCTTGACACATGTAACAAGTGCTCCAGTATTAGCAAAAGATTGTGAATTTGCACCAATACAAATATACAAACACATTAACCAAACTTTTGGTGTAGACATTTTTTTGGTCACGGCCATCCATATCATGAAATACCCAAAAAAATTTAGGACAGCACCAATTGAAAGAACAACCCATGGTGGTGAAATTTCATTAATTAGACCTGATAGAATACCAACATTGGATCCTAAATCTTTGAAGAAACTTAGTAGATTGAGGGTAGTTTGGTCATATCCAAGGGAAGATTTTATGTCACCGGAATATAAGCCGAACATATAGGTGGCACCCGCCGCCGATAGGATCAAGATGGTGCCAAACACCATGAACCATCGACTCATGAGGACTCGTATGGGTAAATTCATCGTCATGTTGATAGAATGTAATATGACGATGGATGAGATAGTGAGTGTTTGATCAAATTGATCTAAGTGGACAAAGTTGTTACATTTATATAGCCCTCATCCTAACACCTACACTAGGCATGCACCCCACTACCTATTAATTAAGGCTGGGGCGTAGCCTAAAACTTGGACTTCATAGTTGACTTGAGCAAGTTGCTTGGAAAGAAGGGTGGAGAAAGAAAGATATATAATAGAAAAAATCTGACAAATTGAAGATTAAATATGTAATATTTTATTGGTTAATCTTGAAAAAATAATTGAAGCAATCATATTTTATACGAGATATTTGATTTTGTACGTTATCTATTACAAATATGATTTTAACTATGTTATAGGATTTTTATTTCATATATGGAAGATCAACAATAACTAACGTATGAATTCTTTATAGTGTTAATTCAAATTGTAAGTTGACACGAGACCTCATTTTATCTATATTTTTATTTGGAAGAGTCATGAGGTATACATGGGATATATAAAATATCATGTCGACCAATGAATACGATGCCCTACTAGCTCAACTTCTAGTTCTAGTTTCATTATTATAAAATTTGATTTAAAAATGATAAAATAAGTTGTTTTCTCATTATTTTGTTGCTTTGTTTGCCTTTCATTATATTCTTAAAGGAAGTATGAAAAGAGATCAAAAGTGTATAGTCGAACTTAATGCAGGTTACTAAATATTGGGTGGAAATAAAATAAAAAACTCTTTTACCTTTGTGATCGAAAGCAAATGTAAAATAAAAAATTAATTTATGGGGGCGGGGGGGGAGGGTGTATTTGTTAATTTATTATAGCAAACTTACATGGTAAAATATATACTTTTTCGAAATATTGTTTTTCTTTCAATTGTTACATACAAATTTATTAGATGTTATATACAAATTTTATTATATAATGTCCATTATTGATCGATCACGTGGCTATATAATTAACCATAAAAAATATTTAAGGGTCCACCAACTAACCTCTAATAAAGGTGAAGAAAACGACTAATTAATCAGTACCTCATTTGTAGGGCATGTGTTCCACAAATTTTAATGAGTTTGTTTAAGTGATGGTAAAGAATTGATAAATATTAATATTAATAAGTATTTCTAAGTGGTGAAAATAATTTAATAAATAAGTAATTATATATTCGGATTAAAAGTAAAAATATTAGGAGTAATAAATTATTATTTTTTGGTAAAATCGCTATAATCTTGGTCAAACAAAAAATGCTAATAAGCTAAAATTTTATAAGTTGTGGATGATCAATTTATGACTTTTCCACTATTTTTGGCTTTTATGCATTTGATTTAGATATTTATCAAATCTATAGATAAGTCAAAAGGTGTTTATAAGTCAATTTGATCGGCCTATATGTTTTTTTTTCTCGGTAGATATATAGCACAATTTTTTTTTATCTGAAGTCCCTTTATCAAAAAGTTATATTGTACATACAATATCAAAATTATTCGTAAAAATCTAAAAATTAGATTCCTTAATGTACCTTTTATAATTGTAACTTTATTCGAGCTACTTAAAATTGTGAATTCGCATCTACGTCTAACGTGTCCTTTTGTAAACTTCGATTGGCAAGTAAAACACCTTTCCAATACGCATCGTTATTTATATTTTCTTAAGTGTAGAATTCTTATCAATAATTCAAGTATGTATTATATGTATTATTTGACGAAGGAAATATTAAGTTTATGATCAACACACGTGATTTTGAGTTGGTCTCTCTGATAGCAAATCATAAAATAGTCAATTATTAGGAAACAATTTACACAAAAAACATCCTAACAAAATGATATTTTCGATTTTTTTATAATGATAGAATTTAAAACGAAAAATATTTTTGTTTCAAAAAAGAAAAAAAAAGTTCCTAATATATGGAAAATGACTTAAATTTGTCTGGTTTATTTTATTTAAAAGTTCTGGTTTATTTTATTTGTCTAAATCAAGTTTTGATGTGATGTTTTTAATGACTAAACAAATAATTAAGAACTAATCTATGATTTTTTCCAAGTAATTATATGCCTAAATTTTAATTGGACGATTCTCATAAATATCCCCAAAAAATCTGGGATACGGCACTTAGATAAAGACATAATATTAATTTTCTCTGTATATTTGGTTGGCATAATCACACCTAATTAATTAACTTGATTAGAATATAATTATTTTATACATTTAATTTGGTCTTAATTATGACTATTGATCACGTTCATATCTGATGTGATGACAATGCTTCTTCAAACTAGGTTGGAATATTCACACCATAATTATATAGTAGTAGTACATTTTTTAATTTTCTTGTCTTTTTATTTTATTTTATAATTTTCTTTTTTTTAATGAGAGATTTATAGAAATGGGTTATTTTTGTGTCATTATTTAATTTTTGATCCTGTTTAAATAAGTCGTGCTAAAATAATTTTTGTTTCTCATAAGTGAGAGAGTTCAATCAGAAAGCTTGCCTTGTCATTAGGATTTTAGTATAAATTGTGTCATAATTTTGGAACAAATTATTTGCAAGTTCTAAACAAATAATCAATAGTTTCTAAGGAATGGGTTTGCCACAAATCCTAGCCGATAGTCAAGACTTTAGTATAAAATGTATCATAAAAAAGGCAGTTTGGTGCACTAAAGCTGACAGATTGCTAGGAATTTTTAAGAAATTTCACTAACAAATTTTTATTTTAAATTTAATCCAAATTGATCTAAATCAACTCCAAATTTGATATTCAAGTCTATAATGAATCACCTTATGTTTAATTATTAATTTGTAGCCACATATTTTAAATTACACTATGACCTCTATGTTGACTATTAGTAGCAAGGAATCCAAATATTTAAGTTCTTTAATTAGTTAGAATCTCTAACAAATAATGCTACGTATAATTTTTCTTATACATATTGTCAATGTCCTAATAGTTACGCAACAGTAGTCCAAGGAAGTAAAATTTAATATTTATCGATATTTCACTATAATAAAAAATATTTAATGGTAATAGATTTTTTTTTTAGTATTGCAGCAAAAATATTTAGTGGCATGGGTTAATGTTATTGCATCCGGTGTCGTTAAAATTTTTAGTGACATTTATATAAATGTTATAAATATTCATATTTATTATTGTCACTACATATAATATAACGATAATTATATTATTCTCACTAAATAATTGACACAAAACATTGCTAATATTTTAGTAGTATTATTTTACAACATTTTAAAAAAAAATTCCACTAAAATCCATTGCTAAGAAATAGTTGTCAATTTGTCATTTAGCTTCCATGTGTAAATTAATTAACTAACATCATTTTTCTATTTTTTTTTTTTTTGGGGGGGGGGGGGGGCGGGGGGTAGGTGGGGGAGGGGACAAATTCCTATTTTTAAAATAAATTGATTTCGCTTGGAGAAGTTTACTTTTCCTAATCAAATTGTTTACTAATTCCTATTGTTGGATTGAATTGATCTTATCTATATCTACATGTGACTACTAATTAACTAATAATGACGTTTACCAAAAAACAAACACACTAATAGTGACGTTTGAGAAGTTGAAAACACTTGGTGTGTTCCGCAGCCACATTGATTAAAATTTTTGAAAAATATTTTTTGAAAAAAATATTTTTTTTTAAAACTAAAGAAAATAATTTTTACGATAAAATTAGTAAAAATAAGACATTCACAGTATCCTCCGCCCTCCAACCACTCCACCACTCCTACCTCTCCCCTGCACCTCCTATAGTATTATACACCAAAAAACAAAAAAAAAACAAAAAAAAAACACACGAGTAAGAAATGTGCTTCTTTGCAAAAAATATTTTCTAAAAATACATTTTCCATAGAAATATTTACCTTCGCACCGAACACACCTTTAGCTTTAGATAAAGTTGTAGTAATTCGTTTTAGTTGCATAATTGATCCGTAATTATTATAATTAATCAAGTTTAGGATTAGGTTGTCATCTGTTCAAACCTTGATCAGTACGTAGTTATGTTTAATTAATTTCTAGCTACAAATTTTAAATTCCACTATATAACCTATGTGTAGACTATTAGTAGCAAGAAATCCAAATTTTTAAATACTTTATTGAATTGGTTTCTTTGAGTAATTACTTAATAAAAAATAGTACTCTCTCTAATCCGTTTCAATTTATTTATCCTATTTTAAGTTAGAGTTCAAGAAAGTAAAAATAATAAACTGAATTTTGCAATTATAAACATGTCATGTGGAAAATTGAAATCAAATAGTTACTTAAAAGGAGAATGAAACAATTTTTTAAAAAAACGAACTGGAAAAGAACTCCTATTATTTTAATTATATATAAATGATATAATTTTCTATCGAAGGGGTTCGAATGAACTCCTAGTCACACCCCACACATATAAAAGGCACTACGATAAATACAAGGTGTAAATATAAGGATAAATACAAATATGAAGGGCAATGTCGTATTATATCCAATATAGAAGCAAAAAATGATATAAAGACAGAGAAAGAAAGAAAGTAAACTATAAAATTGAGTCAAACATATATATAATTGGAAGTGCAAATATGTCAACAAGTTGAAAATAATAATTCAAGAAAATCTACTAACTACTATTTTTCGTATACATAAAAGGAACATAACTTGGAATAAATTGCACATATACACACAACTTTTGCAGCAATTGTAGAAAATATTCCTAACTTTATATTGATATTTCCATTTTTGAAAGAGAAAATGATGTACTCCTAAAGAATAATGTGGTACTAAGTGATATCTTTTTGGATTTGAATTTTCAAAAGTGGTAAGAACTAAGAACTCAAGCTTTTATAAAAAATGAAAAGAAAATATATATCTTAGGAATATATTGCCTACTTGCATCAATAATAATGATGGAGCTAGCATTTCGATTATGAATTCTTATATTCTCTATGGACCTTTTCAACATGTTCAGACTTTGAGATTGAGTAGTTCACACTTAAACATCCCATGTATTTAATTTACTAGGCATCCATCTCCATCATATCTTTATTTTTTTTTAATATTAAACATTTTTTTTGTTTCTCATTTCACCTGATGTTCTGTATCCGTTTTGAGTAGGGATGTTCAAAATCGAATCGAACCAATAAATTAAATTGAAAAAAAGTTATTGATATATCGGTAATGAGTTGTTGGTTAAGTGGTTTCAGTAATAGTTTTAATTTTTTTATTATGGGTTATCGGTTCTTAACGGTTTAAGATTTTTTTTTTTTAACAGGTTAACCGATAATCCGATAGTAACTCAATAATTTATATTTATTACCATTGGGTATATAAAGTCCTTCACTTGGGGCTTAATTTTCATACTTTTATTTCTTACTGTCTCAAACTCTTGGCTATAATACAATGTTTTACATTTGATTTTGAGCAAGACCCAATTTATCAACTCATGTGCATGATTTATTTGGTTTGTCACCTTGTTTTTAAGTGATTTTCAATGGGTTTTTTCGTACCAAATCTTAACGGTTAAATCGATAACCGGTAAATCAATATCTTAATGGTTCTATAATGATTTGACATGTCTATAAATCGATAACTGATAAATCAAATCGATAAACTTCAAAATCGAACTGAACCGCAACCCTAGTTTTGATATCCAATTAATTTAAATTTATGCCAAAAAATTCATTTAGAAAATATAATATTCTCTATTAAAGGCGACAGACTTTGAATGCTGGACCTCAAAAAGCTTTTAAAAATATTGGAACTCTTTAGGTAAGTTGTACAAGGTCAAATTACAACTCCAATCTCGATGCAACAGTAATGTTAAGTATTGTAAGTCTTCTAATATATTTTTCTTTCACGGAATCTCTTACTGCACGTAGCACCTAATTTTTATCTAATAAAACTTTGTTCAATAAGAAATACAAATCGTATTATTTAATAGACAAAGCAAATGTCTAGAAGTGACAGTTATATATTACTAGTTCTAACATCTATCTCCCACCCATTTTTTACACTAACATTTACTTTCCTATCAATTTGCCCAAGATCAAATGGTGATAATATATTATATGGTCCTTAACACTTGGTATGCATTTGAACATTATTTAGTTTGAAGTTTACAACAACTATATATATAATAAAATTCCACGGATGAAATCTGCAGAGGGTAAAGTGTATGCAAATTTTATTAGCTTATCCTTACCTCGTGGAGTAGTTATTGAAGTTGAGAAAAATGGTTGGTGATCTAATTTTCTATTACCAAAAGTCAAATCAAAATCTTCATTTAACTAACTATAGGAATATTGATCAAAATGAAGAAATGAAAGAGCAGAAAGATTATCCCTTTTATATTTTATATCTAAATTAGCTCCATTATTTTGCATTCATAATTTACAATCAGACAGAAACTGAATAACTCCACTGACAAAACTTATGCTCTTTATAAATTTGGTTATTTTATATGTTCTGTACTTCTCTCTCATCTGGACAAAAATGAAAAAGAATGACAAGCTACTTTTTTTTAAAAAAAAAACATACCAATATAATCCCACGAATAGAATTTGAAAAGGGTACAATGTACGCAGACATTACCCTACTTTTGTGAGATAGAGAAGCTGTTTTCGATAGACAATGAGGAGCTATTTTTGTTAACAGTAAAAAATAAAATGCAGATGGCTTTTCTAGCAAATACTATAAACGAAGATATAGTTCCCCTACCACAGTTAATACAATTCAACATCTTTACATCTTAAGAGATTACTGAACCGAAAGTGCAAGATACTAAAAAGGACAGCTAAAATTCAAACATGGATAGTCGAATACATCACAGATTTTAACACTTCAATAGCGGTCAAAGGCAGGGGCGGGTGGACGTCCTCCTCCTCTACGAGGGCGATCATATGGTCCTGCTCTGTCTCTGACGCTTTTCCCCTCACAACGTGCTGGTCCTCCACTCGCGTACCTGTCACCATCTCGTGGGCCTACATCCCTGTCAAAACCCCTCTCTTTGCCTGACCCGTTCTGAGCATATCGGTCAGAAACCCCATACTTGTTGCCCGCGAAACGATCACCACCAGCAGGAGGCCTACATATCATAAGAAGTCATTTTTTGTAAGATAGAGAAAAAAAAATTGATCTGTAACACCAAACAAGAACAGGGAAAATACCACACCTGTCATTGGCAAATCGATCACGATTTCCATATCTATCATCTCTGCTATCATAGCGCTCCCTATCAGCATAATGGCCTCTGGCGTATTGATCATCTGTATACCGACGGTCATTGCCATAACAATCATCACGTGCACTACCTCCACCATACCTTGATCGAGGAGAGGGGGATAATGCACGTGCACCACGGCCACCGCCTTCTTGATGACAGTCTCTAGCCCAATGGCCTGGGCGGCCACACTTGAAGCAATTGTCTTGCCCTGCTGACCTGTCACCACTACCGTAGCTACCACGGTCACCACCACCGTAACTACCCCTGTCACCGCCACCGTAGCTACCCCTGTCACCGCCACCATAGCTACCCCTGTCACTTCCTCTGTAGCTACCCCTGCCACCGCCTCCATAGCTACCCCGCCCACCGCCTCCGTAGCCTCCACCATAGCCATGGTCAGAATCCTCACCACCCATCTTTGGTTGGGCCTTGTTCACAGAGATCACCTTATCACCAATCTCCCTGCCATGCATTTCTCTGATTGCATCTTCCATGGCACGACGGTCTGCAAATGTTAAAAACCCAAATCCACGAGGACGGCCTGTATCCCTTTCCAGCATAACCTACAGTGCTAACAGTTTAGAAACTAGCACAAGACAAACACATCAAGCTAATGATTTACCCTCTTAGAAGCCTGTACTAATATACAAGCACATGACATTCAAATTTGATGTTTATAAGGAACAAAATCAAATTGATAACGAGGACTAGAACCTCAGATATAACACACAATAAAGGAGCAGTTTCTTTTAATTTTACTCTTACACAAGCAAATTTTGAAGAATTAAACAGCGAAAATGATAGCAAACCAAAGTAACATTCTTTGACATGATCTAAACTTTGCAAGAGCAATAGTTTAAATAGAGTAGCCAACAATTCAACTCATAATTTAAGTCCAAAACACACAAAAAATACACACAAAAACTCCGAAAGTCATAGAAAGGTTCAATCTGGAGCTCCTCACAACAGTATCAAAAGTTAATTCTGAAAACAAAATGGAAGGTACATTCCTTTCCTTAATGCTTCTCTCGTAAAACCCTCCACTTTCAACTTGATGACCTTCATTGAATGCAGTAAAGTGCGAATGAAGAAAGTGGTTGGTTTTGGTTAACCATGACAAAGTATGCTAGAACTTCTAAGTAACAAACTCTCATCATTGCTACACAATAAATATATCATCTAGAGGTAGTTTCACATGATAATTTCAACAC
The DNA here is from genome assembly GCF_947179165.1 of Solanum dulcamara. NCBI lineage: Eukaryota > Viridiplantae > Streptophyta > Magnoliopsida > Solanales > Solanaceae > Solanum > Solanum dulcamara. The sequence continues at coordinate 5,184,778 of NC_077237.1, read as the reverse complement.
ATCATCACAATATCAGGACATTCTAGCGATTCACATGGAATCATCAAAATGATACATGATACATACATATATGTGGTGTTTTATTTTTTAAAACCAAAAAAGAATGTCATGATATTGTGATTAAATCATCACATGAAATCTTTCTCTAGATGATACATTTATCGTGTGTATATATATATAAGGAACACCATGCATCTTATTAATGCATCATTCTGCCCACTTAGTGGCTAGAGTGATGCCATCAGACAACACTTTCAGTTCTTGGCTGCTTGCGCACTTGGCATTCAACTTTAAAGTTTTTACTTTACTCAATACATACTTCAATTATCCAGTTAATCCCAACTATACAACTATGCATGCAACTGCGCAAAGCATAGGTAAGTAAATGAAAAGCAGTAAACCTGGACTGCTGTAAGTTTCTTAATCACTTCATCAGTATGACAAGGAGAGAAGTTAAAGCATATTTGTAAACAAGATCTAGGAATATAAAAGTTACTTCGGCGGAGGAAGTCTTACTTGGGCAGCAGAAATCTGCAGGTCTGCAGTTTATTTGACTCAGACCACATGTATCCAGTGTAATCAATACCAGTAACAGCTAAAACAACAAAACCAAACAAGAAGGCTTCCTAACCTCTTGGATAATCTTAACTATGCCAATTGGAACATAGGTTGGATCCATAAACTTCCTTCATTTACTTCAACCAGACTAATGAGTGACGAGCAAAAGTATTGCAGACATGTGTCTACGAACAGGTGGTTAACCATACAAACAAAGCTTACCGCTCGAAGAGTTGACCATACTGACAAAGCATACTGCGGAAAATTTCCTTGGTAAAACTTCTCACAAACATCATTTGGTTTTTGTTCAGTAACTGTTCAAAATACAGATCTTCATTCAGCTATCTTTTCCAGCACAAGCTTCAACTAATCATGATTAAGGAAATACCCCAAATAGAAACTTTTCAACTTCCCACTTACGCCATCTGCTAGCAAGGCATCAAAGCAGATAAAGCTAACTCAAAAGAACTAATCCACTTTTAGCCTTTGAAATGCAATTCAGAGGGATCAGAGCAAAATCTTAATAAATTAATCTATAGCAATAATCCATGAAACTTAACACTGTGAAGGTGCTAACTTGGCTGAGCAACGCTACTCCTGAGTTTTCAGAGGCATGTCATCATCTGGTGGTCCACGATATGGAAGACAATGCAGTTGCTCAAGATAAGAACATCTCACGAGAACGAAACGATCAATCAACAACCAAGTAAAAGAGAATGAGCTATCTAGATGGAGAATGAAACAAAAGTGCATCCAGACTCTGCACAAAACAGCTTCTAAAGGGCTTCAAGAAGGTCAAGAAATCAAGAATCACATTCAATCTTGACAGTGGCAAACCACCAAGTGAAATAGAATGAGCGATCAAGAGGGTGAATGAGACAGAAGTGCATCCAGATTCTGCGTACAACAGCTTCTAAAGGTCTTCAAAAGGTCAGAGAATCAAGTTCAACCTTGAAAGTGGCTAGTGTAAAGGAAGGAGATCAGCTAAGTACCACAAAGCTCTCAACCTCTTTCCCTGAAACTTCTTTAGAGCAAAGAACAGGTGATGCCAGATGTCGTCTAATATAAATCCGTCGTAGTTATAAATGGGAAAGTAAAAATTTTAACATCCCCATAATTTTACAGGAAACACAAGAAAGTTGTTATGTTTCTCTCATAAGTTCCAGTACCCAAGCTCTTATTTCATGTGTGCCACTGACCATTCAAAAGAACTTCTCACTGTTACAAATACAAGGACCTCACAGATCACGAATTAGAAACAAAGTAGCAAACTGTAGTTGGCAGATTGACTAAAAAAGAAAGTGCTGCTACCATGCAAAGGCACTTAGGCATTCATATATCTGGGGTCTGCTCAACATAACAATAAGACACCCAATTCTAGTAAAAGAAATGACAACAACCTTCAACCAGATTGGTCCTGCTAGCTTTCAAGAACAACATGCACCATTCACAGAAACTGTCAACCAACCTAACTTGAAGAAATGTGGAAACTAGACTCTGAGCTAAATTGCATAATCAAAATTCATCTCTTAAATGAACCTCTTATTAGCAGGAATTCCACCATTGCTTGCAACTGATATGTGTCAAGAGCTAACTTACCTCTTATAATTTAAGCACCTTACATCAAGAGCTAACGTACCTCCTCTATTCCCACATTTGATATGTCATGAAAAAAAACATATTTATGGGATAGTTACTGCCACTTGACTGCTGTGTCTTTATATTTAACTCTGATTGAGGAAAAAATCTTTAAATTACTGGTGATTTCATCAAAACAGACCATCTATGATATACTCAGTCCCCATATTCCAATCATCTTCCATGAAGTCCAAAATCCAAAACACAAATGCCCCTTGAAATTACTACACCATACAATTAGCTAATGGTTGAACCAGAGCAGAATTGTGAATCAGCTGCAATCAGCATAGAGACGCATTTCTGAACAAGTCACTGCTGCAATCGAAACCGTTAACATGCAGCCGATCTAACCTTTTCCAGATAGTCTAGCAAGTGAAACCTCAAAATCAAGCTGCTGAAGGAATCAAGAATTTATGTCCAGCAACTTCACTTTCCAATGAACAAAAAACCTTCCCCATACAATTCCATCTAAGGCATCTCAAATCCATTAACTGGCATAACCAGATCCAGAAATATTGAAGGAAAATCTAATTAATAAATGATTAACATGAAATGAAAAATTGGAAATAAACATGACTTTAGCACTCAACTTGAAACAATACAATTGATTTGCAAAGTTAAAGACTAACCCAACAAACTCCCCCATAGAGCATAGCACCACAAGGTGTGTGAAGTGAGAAAAACACATAGTTTTCTTCTAGATAAAGCAGTTAGATTGTATTTTCTTGACATAGTTCTGTCCAAGCTTTACGAAAAAGGAGTTCTTTACTGGAAAAGTTATGTTTGTAGTTCTTTTTAGGAAAAATAACCCATGTATGCTAAACCATAAGGTCATGATGTTCATAGAAAACCCAAAATAATTTATTTTCCCAAACTTGCTCAAAATGCATGAAAAAGGTACAACAACAATATACCCAATGAAATCACACAAGTCGCATCTGCAAAGGATGGTGTGCACACAACTTACACCACCTTATAAAGGTAGAAAGGCCGTTTCCAATAGGCATGAAAAAAGTTGGGAAAAAATGCAGGAAACAGTAGTAAAATAAAGTTGAAAAAATGTGTAAACATACAAAAAATACTCCAAAAACATAATCAAAGATCTAAATCAGCATAAGATCACACAGTACACATACATACACTAATAAAAATTACAAAAAAATAAAAAATTGGCATAAATTACAACGAAAACTGAATCGTATGAAAATTACGAACCTGACAATCGATAATTTTACCGAAACGGCCAAAAGCCCCTTCGAGTTGACGGTCGGTAACATCCCAAGCTAACCCTCCAACAAATATACGATAATCTTGGTCCTTCCCTGACATTTTTTTTCTGAAATTGAACAAAAAATACCAATTTATAACAGAAAATAGAAACCCTAGAAATCAATTGAGATGAAATTAAAGTAAAATCCAAGTTCAATTGAGCTCGGAGACATATATACCTGGCTTCTGTATTCCGAATGAACTGCTTGAATTTTTTCTCTATGGGGTCTACACAAAACCCTATTCTTACTTCGCTTTTTTTTTTTGCATTAACTTTTTTATATTTGATATATATAGAAAAAACAGTCTGATATACTAAGTTCCCACTATATTTATTTGGGAAAGGTTTGATCACAAATGTTTAAAATATATAATAAATAATTTCTTTAATATATATGAATCACTTTTATAATGAAAATATATTAGCTTTCAAAAAGGATAAAGTTGAGGGTATATAGTATATCATGCCCTTTTCCCTTTTATTTGTATTAATTCATGTGACACATATAGAATTTTGAAAGTTATTCAAAATATTTTAAGTTATTAATTATTGAGTATGATTTACAATAATATTTATATAATTTTTATATAATATATGTTACTTTTTTTGTCCCAATTTATGTGACACTAATAGAATTTCGAAAGTCAATCATATTTTTTATATATCTTTTAAATTGCTTACTATTGGATTTATGGTACTTTTTATGTTACATCTTCTATCTCAATTTATGTGGTACTAATAGAATTTTTATGTGTCTTTTAAATATTTTAGGTTGTTAATTATTATATTTTATAGTTTTTCATAATTATTTTTAAATAATATATGTTACTTCGACATTTATAAAATTTTGAGAGTCAATCATATTTTTTTATGTATTTTAAATAGTTAATTATTATAATTCATAATATTTTTAACATAATTTTCAAATATATAATAAACTAAAAATAATAAAAAAAAAATTAAAATAAAAAAGTACAAAAATTCAATAAATATCCTTAATCAGAAACAGACAGACAAAGAGGCATCTGCTTTTGATCACTTTTATTATAGTAGTAAATGCTAGAATCATCAAAATGGGTTTGATTTGACCTAACTCAACCCTTACTTGGATGGGATTAAATTAAAAAAAAAATGAATTTACTTTAAAATAAATAATTTTACCTAGGTATACGATTATGGCCTATGGGAGCTTAACTATCACTGTTATAAATATTTACTATCTTATCTTATTTATCTTTAGTGTCACGCCTTAAATAAGTATTTGATCCTGATTGTCTGGGCAGCATTACTATAAGCTTTTAAAAAAGGTGTTGTATATACATTAATGACATGATATACATTATCGTATGATTAAATAACAATAAATTATAGTACAGAGTGGCAGATTTATAATTTTGATTTAAGGGATTCAAAATTTGAAGAAGTAAACACGTGAACTTTTGTTGAAGGGGGTTCAGCATCTATTATATATACATAAAAAATTATTTTTATCATATATAAATAATATATTTTCTATCAAAAGGAGTTCGAATAAATCATCTGAGCAATAGGTGGCTCCGCCCCTGCCTTAAGAACCCAACATAACTATACTCAGGATTTTATTTATGCTATCTTCACTAGTTATTTAGCAATACGTAAAAGCTGATATATTTAAATTGATTATTTGGGGATTCTTGCGAAAATGTACGGTCCAAACAAATTGTTTACATTTATCATGGCCTAATGTATGTATACATATAAAAATAGTCAAAATGCAAAAAAGAAAAGTATCTCTTTCAATGTTATCTTTCAACTTTTGCCTATTTGTATTTTTCAAAGTGCTAGAGAATATAATTAGATAATAATAATTAATAATTTATATTTTTAGATGAAATAATCACATACTTGATTATAGTATCCGACGAGCGCAAAATATATTATAAATTAAATTAAGTATTTCGCTAATCAAAGATAATATAATTTAAGATTATTTTTTTTGCTTGCAAGTATAGTTTAAGATCTTCTCCATAAGGATTGATTCTGCTCAATATTATTCCGAAAATCAAAATTTTAATTGTTGGTGTGGTAGACACAGTATTGAGTGTTCTTATCAATGTAAGAATTGAGGGAGATTGACAATCCACGTATATGTCTTATTAATCGAGAATTTATTTTTCAATCGCCATTTATCTCAAGGTATAATTTATTCTTGCAAAATTCATTTATGTCGCTAGATCAATAGCTTACTTTGTTATTAGATTCTCTAGAAATATTTTTTTTATACATTTAGTGAATTTCTCAATATAAATATATAATCTACACAAAAATTATTGAGTTCGAAAAAATTTATACCCAATACCCTTAATTTGCCCCTGCCTAGTCCCTAAGATAACATGAATATGAATAGCATGATGACTTGTTGTAAATTAAATAATAATGGACTCATTTTGACCATAAAACATCAACCTTATAATTCAATCAAACAAATGATAAGTCTCTAGAAACATTTTGATGAATTAATTACACTCCAAAGAAATCTTTAATAATTGTAGGCACAAATACAAATAACTAGCCACTCGTGCTCATGATATGAAACTAAGTATGGTTGCAAGTGAAAATCAATGATTACTCAACTTCAGGCCTCATGAAGAAAAGGTATATGATATTAAAGATGAGGGTAAGCTTTCATAAAAAAATTAAAATCAAAATCTATATAAGTTATGTTGAACCTCTCCTCGACGCACGAGCCTAAAATACATGTCATGAAGCTTATCAATTCAAATTAAAATGCAAATTGGCACACGAGCTTAAACTATATGTCATTAAACTCTTCAAATTCAAATCAATCATTAAGTTGCTAATATCTTTGTATTGGAGCCAAATATTATGAGTTAGTTAAATCTATTTGTTAAAAGGCTTTTCAAAATTGATCGAAATCTTGAAGTCACAAAAGCTCCATGAAAATAAGCTCATTAATAATTGGCCCAAATATTGAATATGTACAAGTAGATATTTAAGCTTGTGTAAATGAGCTTATTAATAGTCCATATTAAGTGAATTGTTGAGTAGACTATTTTTTATTGTTATTCTTTTAATTATTCTTGAACTATTCATCTAGAAAATGTAAAGTAGTTAAGAATCTCATTAAATGAACAATAACTATGGGAAAAAATCCCAAAAATTCAACAGATATATATACCTCTTTATTATTTTCTATTATTGAATTATTTGACTATTTTAACCCTTACCATCAACCACATTTAACAATAGTAGCCACAAAGACAAATACGATCAGGACTATCTGGGCTTAATATACAACCTACACCTATTAATTTATCTTTATATTTATCCTTGCAACTAGGCATACAATCTTCCTTCACCTTGCATTTTATGTTCAAAAGTGGAGCAGCACATTGCAAATCCTTAACTTGATGATCTTGAGCAATCGTCGCGTTAACTATATAACAAAAAAAAAAAAAAATATTTTTTTATATATATTATTAAAATTAATTAAAGAATACAATAACAGCAGGAAATCTAATTTTAATAAATTTTCGACTCAAAAAATAACTGAAATATATAAAAAAAAAAAATGAGGGAGTTAATGCACAAACCTAACAAAAAGGTGATGATAAGAAGAAGACAGTAGTAGACTGAAACTTTTGCCATATTTTATACTTTGATTAATTGTGCTTTTGCTTTTGAGAGAATGTTTTGAATTATTTAGCCACGGTTCTAATATTTATATAGTTAAAAATGAATCACATTGTTATAATCCAGTCAATAGTCAATGTCACAATATTTTACTAGATAACAAACTTCAATTGTGAAAGAAAATATTGAAGTTTTTCCAAGGTTTGACCCAATTTTGGGGTGGGTGGTCAAATAATATTGGAAAACTTACATAAATATACAATATTAAGAAAATATTTACCATTTATAGCAATAAAAAAAAATTCACTGAACACTTATAATACATTTATAATACAGTTTTAATACATATTGCAGAGAACTATTTATAAAACATATATAATACAAGTTTTATAGATAGATAATAGACTTATAATACATTATGTTAGTTTCTTACTACACAAATATAATATATATTTTAAAACACTTATAATACATTTATATTGTATGCATAATACATTTATCACATATTTTAATAGACTTATAATACATTATGTTAGTTTCTTACTACACAAACATAATATATATTTTAAAACACTTATAATACATTTATATTGTATGCATAATTCACTTTTAATACAAGTGTAGATTTATCATAATATTGCTATATATTGCTATAAATGGTAATAAATAAAAAATATCACTAAAATCAATAATTAATTTTTAAAAAGCACTCAATCAAGTAATTTTTCCAATAATATTTGTCCTTAAATATGGTCAGCTTTAATATTTTTACCTATACTGCTTATTTAATAAAAAGTTGTGGATATTTTTATATATATGGCCATAATTCTCTCGACATAAAGTTTAGAGAACTTTAGCCTTGCTCATCATAAGTTTTTGTAAATTATGTAACATTAGTTGTGTTGTATTTCTATAATCTAATTCGCTAAAGACAAGTTTAGAAAACTTTATAAGTTGTATAGACATTAAGTTATTCCTCTTATGACATAATTTGTGAATTTTGAAACTTTTGCCATATTTATACCTTGATTAATTGTGCCTTTGCTTTTCAGAGAATGTTATGAATTATTTAGCCATGGTTCTAATATATACTATTTATATAGTGAAAAATGAATCAGATTGTTATAATCCAGTCAATGTCACATTGTTTTACTAGATAACAAACTTTAGTTGTGCAAGAAAATATTGAAGTTTTTTCATGGTTGACCCAATTATGGGGTGGTCTTAAATATATTAGATTTTTAATTTTTGTACGTACTGCTTATTTAATGAAAATTTATGGAGCAAAATATCCTTATCTATGACACTAATTCTAATTCGCTTGGCATATATAAGTAAAGAAAACTTTAGTATTGTAAATTATGTAACATGAGTTCTGTAGTATGTATATGACCTAATTCGCTTGTCATAAATTTAAAGAACTTTATAAGTTATGTAGAAATTGAGTTATGCCTCATAATGATATAACATGTGAGTTTGAAATTGAATTTTTGCCTCTTGTGGCATAAGTTTTATAGGAATTAAATTATTGTATAACTTATTGTGCTTTATACAATATAATGTGTGGTATATCATGACACAAAAATATAAATTAGTATTGATAAAAAAATGTTTGATTTCGGTGTTAGCAATATTTTTGACGACTTATTTTATTTTTTGTTTTATCAAGGTGTCTTTTTTAGCTAATGATCTATTAAAACATGATCTTTACCCCACAAAAATAAAAATAAGATTCACGTGCACCTCACTTACTCTAAACCTCACCATATGAAATCATTCTAAACATTTTACTGTTGTTGTCTAATAACAATAAATTGAGAGACTTAAATTAATTAAACAGAGTAGTATATTAGTAAAGGGAGAGTAAGTGAAAATATAATTATTTTTACAAATAATAAATAAATTTAAGGATTTTCCTAGCTAGAGGCTAGATGATATCAAACCACGAGATAAGGAAAAAAGAGCAATTTTTTAGGTATTATGTCGAAAAAAGACGGTTTAAAATTAATTTCAACTTTATAGAAAAAAAAATCAATTTTACAAAAGAAGAGTCGCAACTTAATTTTTTAAAGAAATTAAGAAAACTTAATTTAAAAGAACCTAACAGATTTAAGTCTTTAAAATTCAGAGAAAAAAGGTATGAGGTTCTTATTTCCACTTTGAGAATATGTTAAGCATTCAAGTGGTGCTAATGCGCGGTTATCAGACGATTTAAAAAATTATTTGACTAACATTTAAAAATATTAATTTAAAAGGAAACAAAGACTTTAAAATTATTTTTTAGAAAAAATGATCAAACTTAAACATTGAAAATAATATACATGTATAAAAAAAAAGTAAAAGTTTATCAAACGACTAAGTAAAGGTATAAAATCATTTAAAAAGTAAATTAACATGAATTGATTATCTTTAGGAAAATCTAATTAAGTTAAAATAAATTAAAATTAATATTTAAGCAAGCATAAATAACATAAGTAAATAAATTATTACAACCCGAATCAATATAAATAAACAATAAATAACACATGAAAAATATGGCCCAACACTTAGTTTTTGTACGCGTGGACTAAGCTGTTGGGTCATCTGCGTTTTGGCCTTAAGCAAAATTTTACTGTATATTGCAGTTGTATATACACTGTATATCGAACTGTATGTATATTGTATACAGTGTATACAATATTATTTCTATATATCGAATTGTATACACATTGTATACCACCAGTTTTCTCCCTGTATGTTGTATATCACTGTATATTAGATTGTATATATACTATATATCAATGTATACAATATTATTTTCTTGTATATCAGACTGTATAGATATTATATATCAGTGTATACGACACTGTTTTCCACCTGTATTACGTGTATATAGCCTAATATCAATATTCAAACCATGAATATTAGTTTCACTTCCATGTATCAACTTTCCAGCAATTTGAGCAAGATGATGAGAGACTAAAAACTCAACAATATGCAAGGATGAAATCCAAAAATGGACTCGAATCGAGATCACATGCACCAAAATAAAATTAAATAAACATCTACTCATTTCAAACTAAACCAAGAAATATATCATGATATGTTAAGGTATCAAAATGATGGTCATACTAAAGGTGATTAACAACATATATTATATGTAGATAAAGAAAAGTAAAGAAGAAATATATTCAAGTAACTAAAGGACACAGAATCAATATATACGCTATACTAACTCAAATTTTAAAGAAAGAATTAAATCAATTAAATCATGAAAGTTCTAACTAAATAATAACTTAAGCATATTTTTATTATCTAAATCATGTTAAAAGAAGAAATTGAAACCATGAAAATTTATATTGTCAAAGAAAATTACTTAGAAAAATAATGAACAAAACTAAGTGCTTTCATAAAATAATCCTAACACATGCTAGCTAATTAATCCTAACACATGCTAACTATAAGAAATTTCTATCATTAATCTAACTATTCTTAATACATGCTTAAAAAAAGACTACAAATCAACTAATTATAAAATATGAAATAATTAAATAAAATAAAGTTGAGAATTTTTTTACCTCTTTTGAGCTGAAGTCGACGAGCGGAAGACGACTTCACCACCACCCAAGAGCTTGACGGAACTCCAATCCACAAAAAGAAAATATTGAAAATTTAGACTTGAACCTTCGTGGGTTCGACGTTATAAGAACTCCGTTCTTAGGCTAAATTTTGACTTCAATCTCCTATTTTCCTCGAAGGAAAATAAAGATTGAAAGCTAAAAAATTTCACAACTTTTAGGATGAGGACAAGAGTCCAAGATCCTAGCTAAGTTAAGAAAATTTCTAACTTTGGGTGGCTAAAAAACCTTCTACGTCTTCCTCCTTCTTAATGATAATATGAGCCTTTATTTAGACTCTAAAACCCCCAAATTCTTCATGAATATTTTAGGTGGGAGAATGAGATTTTATTTTTATTTTTTTAGAAAAAATTAAAAATTTTAAAAATACAAACTATAATTAAACTAACCTAACTAACATTGTATTTAGTAAAAAATAAAATCTTTTGAGATGATTTTCGAATAACCTCATAAATAGTAATAAAAGATATAGTTATACAGAAATATGTATATTATACTAAAATTTATAAAAAGATAAAAACAATTAAAAATAACATGAAAATATATTTGTTTTTTTATAAAAGCTAATTGGTATTTTCGCTTCTAGTCTGTAATTAGATCTTCAAGCTTAGTCCAGTTGATCCATGATTTATGTTTCATCTCTCGTTTCCTTTTCGTTTGTTTCGAGAAATCTATCGATCAATTCCGAACTCGACGAATTGCGTTTTGCTAGAGAGATTTTTTTAGAAAGATTCTCCATTGAATTGAAAACTCTATTTTTTAAAGACTTTTCTTTTTCTTTTAGGAAGACGATTCCCGGCCATTCTTCGAAGCTGATTTGAAAACAAACCATTCGTACCGCAACGCGAGGCTCCAGATTAAAACTTTGAAACTATATCAAATCATACTCGACAAGCGAAGGGCCTTTTCCTACTAATGAGTACAGATATGCGGCCTTAGTATTAGAAAAAGAATTAGCAGGGGTACGTGCGAAGTCAAACACTTCTCCAAAGGCAACCCTCTCGAGTTTCTGGTTGTTTCCGACATTGAAGTAGCCTTTCGTTATATTAAAACAAATAAGACTGACGGTATAGCGTTGCGTCTGCATTGTATGACTTTTTCTTTTTAGTACAAGTCTGACTTAAAAATATAGTTATTGAGCTTCCATACTCGATCTCATAGATACGTATAGAATTCTGTGGAAAGTCGTATTCGATGGAAGTCGTATGTACGGCTTGGAAGGAGATCTTTCATATTTTTCGAGATCCACCCTACAATAAAAGGCAGTCCGGTGTACTAAAGCTTTCGCTATGCGCAGGATCCGGGGAAGGGCTCGACCACAAGGGTATATTGTACGCAGCCTTACCTTGTATTTCTGCAAGAGGCTGTTTCCAAATCTTGAACCCGTGACCTCTTGGTCACATGGCAATAACTTTACTAGTTACTCCAAGGCTCCCCTTCTGAGATCCACCCTACAATATGGGGTAAAAAAATCAAAATAAATGATTTTAGCCCTTGTTCTTTTTTTCTCCTTGAGTCGGATGAATTGAGGGTTCCAAACCTTCCAAAAGTGATAGGTATATGTTCTTTCTTGGCACTCTCTTAGACTGTCTATCCCTTTATACCTGGAAGTGTTTGAAATTTAAAGAAACTCGATAGCTAGTTTGTGTTGTGGAGGGTCAAAATTGGGTGTCAACATTAGGTTCTACCATTGTAGAGTCAATAGTTATAATAATAAATGATTTTTTGGTTTTACTCCCCCCCCCCCCCCGCCCCCTTCGATTTCCAATAAATTTAGAATAGAATTTGTTAAATATGTAAAGAAGAAAAAAACTCATTTTTTAGCAAAATAGTTTACCAAAACTGCTCAAAAATAATTTAAGGAAACATTTTGAATCAACCTTTAAACATAAGGAATATTTTCGTTATTTTTTTCTCACATTTTAATTAGGATTTTAATCAAATTTTGTCATAGTTCCTTTTATGAAAAATAAGATAATTTTTATGTAATACTAATTCTACAAGGAATCCTTTTTTTCATAAACCAATAAAAACTAGGAATTGGAAACCCCCCCACCCCACCCCACCCCACCCAAAAAAAAAAAAATCGCCCCGATAAATACACTACTCCATACAGCCTTCTTTTAACACATAATTCTATTTTTATTTTTTTTCCTTCTTCACAATTTAAAAAATTTCTCTCAAAAATCAATGGCTTCATCATCACAAACTGAGCAGAAAAAAATGTTGATCTTGAAATCGTCAGATAACGACGAATTTGAGATTGAAGAATCGGTTGCGGTTCAATCTGGAACAATAAAAAACATGGTTGAGGACGATTACAGCCTTATCCCACTACCTAACGTGGATACCCAAACCCTAATCATAATTATCGAGTACATGAAGAAGCATGTGGAGAAAACGGATTCAAACGAAGAAGAAATAAAAAATTATGACCAGAATTTCGTGAAGGATAAGAGCTATCAAGATATGTTTAACCTTGTAGTGGCTGCGAATTATCTTCACATTAGCGATTTGATGGATTTATTGTGTCTATCGATTGCTGATAGAATTAAACACAAGTCCTGTAATGCTGTTCGTAAGATATTTAATATTACTAATGATTATACGCCAGAGGAAGAAGAAAAGCTTCGTCAAGAACATGAGTGGGCTCATGTAGGAGATGAAATTGACGAATCTCTTGATTAGATTTATTTTTTGATTTTTAGGGTTGATTTAATTTATTTTTATTTTTTGGTCTTTAGTTAGGGTTTTGAGTTTTAGTTATTCTTGATTCTTATTAATTGTTTTTCAAGTTCAAATTTAGAGTTTGATTCATATTAAAATTCAAATTTATATAACTTGTTTCTGCATTTGAAAATCAAGTAGTTATATTGTGATTATTGTCCATAAAGAATATGATCAAACAGAGTTGTATTGGGTCATATTCCTCTTACCAGAGACGGAAAGGAAGAATATAATTGCATTATATCATTAAATACATAATTAAACACTTAGGCTCCGGGCGATTTTGAGACTTTACTCTTTAATTTATTAAATTTAAAATTAAAATATATTATAATAGATACTTCATGAAATAATACGGCAAAATCTATGCAAACACTCCTATTAAATATCTATTCAAACACTCCTATTAAATATCTATGCAAACACTCCTATTAAATATTGAACATACTTATGAAAGAAATATTTTAATAATAGTATATTTTGAGGTGACACTTTATAAGTAAAAAAAAATAAAAATTAATCGAACCGTACCGATATGATTAGAATGATTTTAAAAAATCTAATTTTAATTATACATTATAAAATATCCAAAAAAATTAAACGATATAATTTTTTAAAAATAACCGATCGAACCGTCCCATTCAATTTGATACCAATTAGGACAATACCGACCTCCGATTTGAGGTTGATATTTGTTCGATATTTCCCAAAAATCGACCTCCAGCGGTCCACTTTTGAGATTTGTTTTCATTTTGTTTTTTTAGTAGAATCGATCTATGCAAGAAATTAAATTGTGATTAGGAATTATATATTTTCTTCATTTTAATTTATTTATTTTGTTCTGACTTAATATGTAGTGTAAAAAAATAAAGAATATTTTTAAATTTTGTGATTTTAAATTAAAAATACTTCAAATATATCAAAATAATATTTAATCTAATAGTCTTAAACAAATCATATACAAAGTTGAAAAATTAAAAAAATATTTTAAAAAAGAGATTATTTTTTAAATGAATTAATTAAAAAAAAAACAAATAAATTGAAACAGAATATACGTGTACCAAAACAATCTAATGTATTAACATTAAAATGCTTGTTAGAAGCATTCATGGAGAAATTTTAAAATAGAAAAAGATAGTACTAACTTTTCAACTATTATAATATTAATAATTAAACAACCTTATAATTTGATCAAACAAATGTTAAGTCTAACAAGAGAATTTAACATTTGTCACTTCATCAAAAAAAAAAAACTTTTAACCTTTAACAATAATAGGCACAAAGACAAATACTAGTAGGACTATATGGGCTTTTTATGCAAGATACACCATATAATTTATCTTGATATTTGTTATGGCAGATAATAAGACAATCTTCCTTTTCTCTGCATTTTACATTGGACATTGGATCAACACATTGCAAATCATTAACTTGGTGATCTTGGGAAATTGTCAGGCTAAGGACTATAACAAAAAAACACAAAAAAAACATTATTAAAATCAGTTAAAGAATTCAACTAAAAAAGATAACAATATATTGTTAATTGATTTCTTATGTCTTCTCATAGGACTATACAACAACCACATCATATTCAGTATAACATTGTAATCGTAAGTGAGCTCTGAGAAAAATGAATCTTATCCCTATTTTTATAAGATAGAAAAACTATTTTTAATAGATCGTTGGCTAAAAAAAATTTATAGTATTAAAATAATAATTATCAACAAAAAAATTTACTAATTAAAATGCTTATTAGAAGCATTCTTGATTGAAGAAAAAGATAGTATTTCCTCGTTTTCAATTTACCTGTTTTACTTTCCTTTTCAACCCGTTTAAAAAAAGAATATTTCTTTTCTTGTTTAGCTATTTTTTAATTTCAACTTTCCACATAACATGTTTAAGATCTCAAGATTAAAGAACATTTTGATACATTTTGCATATATTTAATTTAAGACCGCAAGATTCAAAAAAATTCTTTACTTTTTAAAACTTTGTGTTAAGTCAAAACAGAACAATCAAATTAAACGGAGGGAGTACTAACTTGTCAACTAAAATAATATTAGTAATAAAACAGCTAATTAAAATGTAAACAAAAAATGATTTCATATTTTTTTTAGAAAATGAGAGAGTTAATGCACAAACCTGACAAAAACATGATGATAAGAAGAAGAAGAAGACAGTAGTAGACTGAAACTTTAGCCATTTATATACTTTAATTAATTGTGCCTTTGCTTTTGAGAAAATGTTATGAATTATTTAGTCATGGTTCTAATATATAGTACTATTTATATAGTCAAAAAGGAATCAGATTGTGATAATCCAGTGAAAAATTGGGTATTAAGATAGATTTAATTACATTTAATCCATTTTTATTAAGCATATAAATGTTTAGGGAATCTACATCAAATAATTTTGGTCAAACTATGTATTTTCTGGTCAAATTTGTATTTTAGATACTTAGATTTTAATTAAATGACTTTTATGTGATGAAAAAAATAACTTGTGTAATTATTTTTTTACTTAGATGACCATCAGAAAAAAAATAATCTTTTAACTCCCTAAGAAAATATTTATGTAGATAGTCTCTAATAAAAATAGAACTAATCATTGAAACTCAAATATTTTGATGTAAATATCATTGTCGATATCAAGAGTGACGCCCATAATTAAAGAGCCAAACAATTTTTAACTAAGTAATTTAAGTTGTCGTTGTCTAATATCTTTCGTATTTTGTTCATGTTCGGTGATCTTCGTTGACGTTTTTGATCTACCTCCGAAAATATCACGAAAAAATTCATTAAACGAGTTTTTAAGTTCAACACTAATAAGAAAAAGTAGGGAAAAAAGAAATATAGAGATAATTTGATTCTTCATTTCCAAATATAGTAAGTAGGAGAGAAAATCGAATTTAAATCTTAAATATAATTTTTTTTAAAAAAAACTTTACAGAAAACATGCTCAAATATATTTATGAGGTAAGTGGTGATAATCAATGAGGTCTTCAAGGATTTCCTTAATTACTTGAATAAGCATTTCCTTATTTGAGTTGAATTTTCAATTGGATCTTTTTTTAAAAATAATTTCAACGGTTTTATTCTAGTAAAAAGACAAATACCATAAATTAAGTGATTGTGAATTCACTTTGACAATAGGACATCAACCTTATACAATCAAGGAATAGAAAAGTGTTCACCCGAATATATTTTCTCGATCAAAAATTACATTATATAAATAAGAATAAATAATCTAATAATGCATAAAACATTCCGCGTTTAACAATAATACCAGCAAACACAAATATGAATATGAGCAGGTCCCTTCATCATACAAGCAAAAAAATATAATTGTTCTTTATATGTTCCTTGGCAGAGAGAAGCACAATCATCGTTCACCGCACATGTTACGTTGTCATAATCAGTACTGCATTCCTTGCGCTGAGCCATCGTTGGGTCAAGGACTACAACAATTAAAAAAATATATATTATTAAAAATAAAATAAAAAAATTAATAAAGAATCCAATTCAAGAAAGCAAATAAATTTGTAGTTTTTTTTTTCTGGTTGTGTGTGTTAAAATTCATGTCAAGGGGTTGGGCCGGGCCGATCAAACAAAAAAATAACACGGACAATTTTGGTCTTGGGTTGGTTAATGGGTTGGGATCATTAGGCTCAATCGATCTAGTCTTTTCAAAGCCAAATCTAGCCTCTGTCACTCTAGGCTACATCATGTAGGGCCGCACTGGATTACAAACTGCTTCATTTTTAATCAGAAATTTCAGATTCGATTCCTGGATATAGAGAAAATCCTATTAAGAGAATCACTACCAAATCGGCCGAATTTAATCAGAGTTCCACTACAAACACCGAACACCGAGTAGAAAATAAATAAAAAAAGCAAATACATTGTACTTACATACGTTCCAACTAGAATCACATTAATAATAAAATAAATAGATAAAACGTAAATGAAAATAATTTTAAAATAAAATGGGAGAGCCTTGATGCACAAACCAGACAGATACATAATGATAAGGAGGACACATGAATAGTAGACTGAAATTCTTGCCATTTAGAAATACTTTGATTAAATATGCTTGTACTTTTGAGAGAATATTGTAAATTGTCCTGCCATGATTTGCAATATATAAAGGAGCAAAAAATGTTATAAAATTCAGTGAATTACTTGAGTCAAAGATTATATTAATTCAGTCAATATAATAATATCTTTCCTCTTTTCAAATTAGTAAGTAATTTAACTATTGACTGGTCAACAAGCTATTTCCGCTCTTCCTTTTTAATTGTCATGTAGCAATTTTTGAGAGTCAATTAGATTAATTTTCAAAGCTAAATTAGATTGTATTAATTTGATATTTTAAATAAAAATTTAGATATTCAAAAACTATACAAAAAATACTATAGATTGCAATTCTTTTCATATCAATATGATAAAAAAATGCATCTTAAAATGTTAATTAAAGTTCATATCGTTTGACTCTAAAAAAAATGAAAATTAAAAAAAAAACAAAGGGAATATTAAATAAAAGAACAAGTAATAAGTGATAGAGTTTAATGAAAAGTCAATAAAATTATACAAAGAGTAAAACTCAATTCTTATTTGCATGAAAATTTATTAAGGAATTCCATAAAATGAGCTGGTTTGGTAGTCTATTAAACTTAGTAGCATAGATCATTGATGCTAACAAACAAAAAACAAAAATAAAATATAAATCATATAAATCAATATTCTTTTGTTCTTTTTTTAAAAATAAAATTAACCAAAATAATCGTCCAATAAATAGATAAATTGAAAATAATTGATGGGTATATAATATATGTATAATTCATGTATAATATGTATATGATCATATGTAATGAGTGATTAATTTATGTTTACCAACTAGAAAAAATAAACAATACATTTATCTGCATATTCGTGTAAAAATAATTTGTTCTTTTTTTTTTTGGGTGGGGTGAGGGGGTTGAATCATCCAAGTGAGAGATATAATATAATTATGTGCCCTCTCTTTAGCAGTCTCTATGTACGGTTAATCCATTTTATAATCACCATCTTTTATAACTGTATTTTATTACAACATGCATGTTTTTATTAAAATTGAATTTTTACGTTATATCTTACCTCTTTAAAACAGTCTTTTACCAAATAATAGCAATATTCATCATTATAACGATATACACTTTGTAAAAAAAAATATTTTTCTATAATAGTCTTATGCAAATTTCTATACATTATTGAAAGATAAAGTTGAAGACTTTTTGCATTCTTTCATTGTTCTGCACATTCCACCTTGTTGGTATTGTATGTATTAATTTATAAAAAAATTCAACTGATGAATAATACTATCTTTTCTAACATAAATAAATTGAACAAGTAATGAATTTCTGGTCTTTTATTCTTTTGTTTATAATCCTAAATAAAATTTAAATATCAAATATTTTGTACATGTATATAACAAATAGCTATAAAAGTGAACTCAATATCTTTAAGAAACGAGGCTATTATGGAGAGGTTAGATTGTATTTACATTATCAATTGAGTGGTATAAAAATAAGTTGTTTTTGTTTTATTTTTATAATCATGGCGTTAGGACCAATTTGTCTTTTTTCAAATTGCTCTATTATGTGTTACTTGATCTAAGAGTCTTTCGGAAACAACCTCTGTATCTTCACGAAGTAGGGGTAAGAACTGTTTATACTCTTCCTTCCCTAATCTACACTTGTAGAAATACACTGAATATGCTGCTAGTGATGGCGGTATTCGAACCAAGTTACCTCGATTAATTCCACGTAATACTTAGCATCACCTCCTATAGATACACAATTAAGTTGAGAACACGTCAAATTTTCTCTCCATAAGCTAAAAGTTAAAGTCCCGCACTGGTTGAGGGTTCAAGTAATAGTATCTTTTATATGATCTCGAACAATTTTCACCTCATAGCGGCTCAACGTCCATTTTCATAACATGATAGAAGATACAAGTGCTCATACTTCAATAGACAATATAGTAGAATGGGACTCCTATATTTTACGTCCAATGTTGTTTTATTTTTATGGAATGAGTTACTAAATTTCATTCCTTTGGAGGATTTACATCACTGTACAGTGTATTGAAAGTGCTTTTAGCAAGGAATAAATGAGCTGACAACACAAAAAAATTACACCAAACAATGGAATCTACAGGGGTTTAGATACAGATATACATCACTGTACATTGCCTTTTAACATTTCAACCAAGGTTGAAGCAGCGGCAAAGGAACTTATCTGAATTATTCAGGCAAGAAAGGCAGTCGAGCAACACCAGTGCCTCCGTTCTTACCAATCCATGAGTCGGAACCTGTGTTGTTCTGACTTGAACTGGATTTCAAGGTCTTAACAGAAGTCTTCCTGTATAGTTTCTGTGGAAGGATTTGTAGTCTCGGGTTTGATTCGGTACCTGAATACTCTGCAGCCAGTTGATAACTCTCAACCAGCTTGATTTGTTGGGCAACTATCTCAGAGCGCCTTGGGAGAAGTTCAACAGCCTCGCCACCAGGTATGACTATATACTCAATTGCAAGGCGAACCTCCTATCACGAGACAGAGAAATGTACATTCCATCAATTGAGTTTCTAATGTGAGGAACTAACTTCTTTGGTTGTGATCATCATACATATTTTGATCAAGTTAAAATTTTGTTATGATGATCATCCACCAATTATATTACTATTATCCTCTTATAGGAGTAAGAGAAAATTAAAAATAAATGGGTTAATATCTCCCCTAGAAATGCTACTGATTCACTAACAAACATATATACTGGAAGTTAAAGAGGCAAACCTCTAAGGCGTCAATCTCCTCCAATGTAGGCCTCCTTTTTGGTGCATCCTCTTGAATTTCAATATCGAATGAATCTTTTAATGGTTGTTTTGAGTGAAGAGAATCCACTCCAAGAATCATACGGATAGCTTTCACCATTTGCGCCATGGTATTTGACTGCATAATAAGCAAAGAAATGGTAATTTCAAAATACCATTTCAAAATTGCAGCTAATCTTGAGTAAGAAAAAAGATAAATCTTGGGCGTCTTTCCCCAGCCAAAGAGATAACAATGGAGGTCTCTAGATTCACAACAATCTAGAAGGTCATGCGATTGGCCCAAAACAAACAAATATGTAAGTAACGGGACATTAAGGATACCTTTACAACAAAGACAGGCACTTGATGAAATTTGGCAACGCTACGAATCCAAGGATTCTGATTCATTTCAGCACTAGATGCTAGAATAGCATCTGCAATACCAATATCATCCGTTACTTCAATTTCTTCCTCTAGCCCCATAACAGTTGCAACTTGCAATAGATCAGCTTCTTGAATCTATAATAAGACAGAAATAGATTATGCTTGAATCTACACATCAATGTCAAGTATGCACATAATGAGGAGTTTTTGTGCATCCATGAGTCCCAACATCATCATAATTTCAAAAAAATTCATATCTGTTTGCAGAATAAACACATTTTTAAGTTTCATTTCGTTGACAGGCAATATGTATACAAGTCAGTAAAACATATACTTCAAAGTAATTTCTCCAGTGTCCCCTTACAAAGTATGTGCTGGAAGCAGAAAAGCAAACAGAAATATGGCAATGTATGTAGCTCTCCAAATGATAATAGCCTAAACGGAATGACAAACTTACCTTATAAGTATAAACATACACAGGAGAGGTCTTTTTTCTGGCATATCCACTGATGCCCGATTTCTTGGAATTGGGATGCTCATCATCTTCCTCATCTGATTCAAATTTTACCTTTCTGTCTTCTTTACTGGATTGCATACTAAAATTTACATACTCTACTTTATCTTTCTTTTTTACATACTCCCTATCAGACTCTACTTTAACTTTCTTTTTTATATACTCCATATCAGACTCCACTTTGTCTTTCTTTTTTACATACTCCATATCAGACTCCACTTTAGCTTTCTTTTTTACAAATTCCCTATCGGACTCCATTTTTTCTTTCTTTTCCACTTTATCAGTTAGCTCAAAGTCATTAACTTGATCCTCTTGAGTGAACAGAGAAGACTCGATTGAATTTTCAGCTTCACTCTCTAATCCCCGTATCTCAAACAAAGGAGATTTTCCTGCGTCCACAAAAAGATAAAATATAGAACCTAATATCAGCTGCTGAACGTAGTCCAGAGATTTCGCAATGTAAGAAAATTCTGAAAGGGTAGGAAAGCAAACTCTAATATACCTGCTAATAAAGCATCTACTGTTAAATCTAGTCTATGGTGAACACGACACTGAGTTCTTGATATCATCTCAACAGCACATGTAAAGGT
The DNA here is from genome assembly GCF_947179165.1 of Solanum dulcamara. NCBI lineage: Eukaryota > Viridiplantae > Streptophyta > Magnoliopsida > Solanales > Solanaceae > Solanum > Solanum dulcamara. The sequence continues at coordinate 5,162,998 of NC_077237.1, read as the reverse complement.
TGGAGGGGCTTTCCTCTCAAGAATTGTTTTCTGTACTTTCCTTTTCCTTGCTTCCTCATCACCAAGAGTAACACTCTGATTCAAAGTGAATAAAACATAATATATTAGGACTAGATGAAAAATGTTCCCTGTGAAAATCCGACTAAACATTGTTCTGAGAAACGTTAAACAAAGTTGAAACTTAACATACTGTTCACATGTATTACAAATTATAGTGCAGAGTACAATGTATAATCAGAATGAAGAGGGACAGGGTTCAACACCTCTATGCCACCAACAAGCATCTGTAAGGATGGATTTTTTATTATACTCTCAATGGTACTTCCATGAGCAGTCCCAACAAGTTGTACTCCTCTCTGAGCAATTGTACTAGCAGCCAACGCCTCGAGCTCTGTCCCTATTTCATCTATTATAATGGTTTGGGGCATATGGTTTTCAACTGCTTCAATCATTACCTGCTCGAAGTAAGAGAGACATAGCGAGAAATTAGAATACAGTTAAGAGGTTATCCAAATAGCAGGAAAGGTAAACGAATGTTAGTCCACTGCTCACATTATGCTGCAGGTTAACATTTGGGACTTGCATCCTCCTTGCACAACCAATACCTGAATGAGGAACATCTCCATCGCCTCCAATCTCATTAGATGTATCAACAATAACGACTCGTTTCTTCTGGTCATCTGCCAGCATTCTGGCTATTTCTCTGCACAGAAAGAGCTTCACATTCATTGATAGGTACCAGCCATTCTTGATTAAGATTATCAACAACAATAACATATCCAATGTAATCCCAGAAGTGGGTCTGGAAAGGGTTGTGTGTACGCAGACCTTGCCCCTATCTTGAAAGATAGAGAGATTGTTTATGATACACCCTCGGCTCAAGTAAAAGCAGTTTGACAAAAAGAAAACAACGAGAGAGAAGAAGCAAAGACACAATGAGAAAGAAAACATGACAAAACATACTTAAAGAAAAGGAACCATCACTACAGCAAAATAATACTATAGTTAAAGTGCAAGAAACACTAAATAGTAACAGAAATGGAACAACAAGAAACTCCCAAAGTAATACTACAACTACTAACATAAAGGAAAATCATGGGAGAAAAACTTAGTAACAAGTAGCGCTAAACAATAACAAGCAATTACTTTTTGGAGGTTAATACAAAGCAAACAGAAATTTGATACCTGATTAAGGTAGTTTTACCAACCCCTGGAGGACCTATCACCAATATGGAGCCACCTCCTTCAACCAAGTCACGTATGATCTCAGCACTTCCAGACACAGCTCGACCTACCCGGCAGGTAAGGCCAATAATTTGCATTTTACGGTTTCTAATTGCACTTATACGATGTAGGGAACTGTCAATACCAGAACGGTTGTCATCTGAGAAATCCCCCACCTAAAGAATGAAGCAAATTTATCAACTTTAAACAACAAATTCCATAACCATATATTCACACTATTTTTCACATATGCACTCACAGACAAAAGAGAAGTACTTCTATTCTATTTTATTACTATAAGTAGCATTCGGATCAATGAGTTTTGACTCCCACTAATCAAATCAAATAAAATAAAGGTAAAGCACAAGCTTTAGTTTTAATTTTGAACTTCTATTCTAACAAAGATGATCTCATAATCAGATCCACAATTTTCTATCCTGCTACATGACAATATTGCTAACTATTATAGTACTACATAATAGAGTCAATTCAACAATTTTCAGTTAAATTAGACACATCACACCTGCAATACTTCCTACATTTTAATTTGTTTATCTGATTTTGATTTGGCACAGAGTTTAAACTAAAGATATGTGATTGTACTAAAATGTTATTTAATCTTGTGGTTAGAGTTCACAACAAAGGAAAGATGCATTCTTTTTAAAACAGACTAAAAAGGAAAGTAACACAAACAAATTGAAAAGAGTAATATTTTTTTACTCATACAACCTTTGAAATGGCATGGTGAAGATCCTCAAGCTTTACAGGCTGTTCAGAAATGATCCAATCACCGGAAGGAAATCGTGCGAGGGGCTTCCTACCTAAATCCATAACGACCTCAATCAACTTCCCAATCTCCTGATGCATAAAGAGCTCATTTCTCATCCTCAGTGGCACTAACTCCAAGAACAAGTCCAAATCCGACATAACCTCATCCCCAGAACTCGAAGTGGAAGGCAAATTAGGAGAAAACAACGACAATCCATTTCCTGCACTGGAACGTTCCCTCGGTCTCCTGATTTCCGGTGATTGAATCGACGCCGCCGCAGCCGGAAATTTACACCTCCCACCACGTGTTCGACGAAATGCCGCTGAGAACGTAGAAGAAGCAGATTGAGACTGGTTTAAATAACAAATAGTGGAATTGGGTATGTGTTTAGCTGAATACCAAGAACTCTGAAGATCAATCAAAATAAAAGTGGAATTCAAAACACTCATTGTATCTATCTCTTCACCTCAGCTCAAAAAAAATACCCAATTTCTACACTCTTTACTGTACAAGATGTTGTGTAAATGGTTTTTGCTGAAATGTGATGAGAAATAGATGATGATGAAGAGAAGAAAGAGAAGAAGATTCGAAAGGATCTCCTACAATGGAGGTAAAGTAGGGTCCATTAAAAAGAAGAAGCCATTACAATGACCATGGAGGAGAAACCACGTGGGTGGCTTTGTTTACGGACCACACAAAATTGAGACCAACTTCTCACTACCTTGCTTAAAAAAAATTTGAATACTCATTTGCATTTTTTCCATTCAATTTGTTTATTTGATTTTAATTTGATATAAAATTTTAAAAAGTAAATTTTATTTTATTTTTGCATCGAATTATACTTTATGTTTTGCATGGGTCATAAATTTATATTTTTACATCGAATTATATTTCATGTGACGTTTCTTATAAAAAAAATGATGTTTGCTAAATAAAAATTCGATTGTTAAAAATAACTAAAGTTGAATTGAGTAAATTTGAAAGGCAATTTTATCAAGTTTGAAGTGTTCTGTTTTGGCATGTGAATAAGGCGTGCACGATAATCAAATGAAAGGAGGAAAAAACGGATTCTTCTTTGACAAAGAAAAATGGGTTTAAGGGAAGATATTTATTGGGGGGAGGTGGGAGAGAGATTATAACGTTGGGGACTATCTTTCTACGTGAACTGGACATTAATTTAAATAGTTCATTTTTTTATGATAAGAAACATCCATTATTGCTATCTTTTAACGCATACATAGTAAAATTTGCAAATCATACAAAAAGAGGTAACTTGCACTAGATAAGTCCAGTGCGACGAGCTCGACTCAGATAATAGATTTCGAACTTGAGATCTCCAACATGGAAGTCTCAAACCCTTAAATAGTTCATTTTATAAAATAAGCTAAATAAATAGAGTTAGTTTGAGCATGAATTACTTCATGTATTGAATATAGGGTGGTGAATTATTTAGGTGATTTATATAAGTAGGTTAATTTTACGATACTACTTAAATTTTGACATCATTAAAATAAGTTTTGCAAAATAGTTTCCTACTCAGAACTCGGAGCTTGGGGTTTCAAAGCTTGTCTCCAACATGGAAGTCCTAACGGATTGTCATAAGTTATAATGAATATGCATATACTAATTTTGCCATAATTTTTGTCAGAGCATTGTGACTTAAGTATGAATTGTGTGAAATTGTTCACTAGTCCTAACATATCGCCATATGTTCTAATGGATGAACAAGACTGAAATTATCAAAAGTGATAAAAATAAAATTACTTTAAAAGAATCTTGGCTTATATAAAGCCCATTATTTTGTAAAAATGTTTGAGTTTCTAATAAATTGGATTGCCTTCGATTTGATTTTGAAATCCAAATGGGTTCTTAGGTTCCATAGCCTTGATAAATGGGCCTCCAACTTTTCCAATTCATTTTGGGCCAATTTTCCTTTTACTTCACCCCAATTTTCTTCTTCGAAGCCCTTCCTTTTTTCTGTCCCTCCCTCTTGATATAGCGCTTTGCTTTCAATTCCAATTCCAAATAATATCTCATACAAAATAAGATAGGACAATTTGTGCTCGAAACTTATAAAGTGGACAAAATTGTAAACGTGGCGAACGAATAGAAGCTTGCCGTTTCAAACTCCCAGTACGTGTCTTATAACCAAGTGAATAATTTTGCATGCAGCATTTAAGACTACATTCCCAAATTGCCCCTCCACACCCATTTCTTCCCCCACAAATTATTGACTTTATTTTAATTTTTTTCAACTTTTTACATTCATATATTTAGAATTATAAAAATTACTTCCCATATTTTTAATATAAGACTATAAATTTTATTGTATTTTAATTTTTTTAAATTTTAAACTACTTGTAGTCAAATGACCAAAATAGTAATTCTACCACCTTGTACCAAGAAACCGTTTGCCTATTTCTTCTTCACGAGAATTGAAAAGGCAGAGCAACAACTTCAACAATTAGCAAAAGCACACAAACAAAAATGGAAAAAGGAGGAGGTCTAACATACGCTATAAGCGTTATAATTCTAACATGCGCATATTTTCTACTTTCCTTCCACCATACCACAACAGCAGCAGCAGCAGCAATTCCAGAAGAATTCAAAATCCGGCAAGTTACCGACGACCAAAATCCAACAACCACCGTGCACGGAGGAAGCAACCACCACCTCCTCGGTACTCCTGCCGAGCACCGATTCAAGTCATTCATTCAGGAATACAACAAAGAGTACAGTACACGCGAGGAGTACATACACCGCCTCGGTGTTTTCGTTAAGAATCTCCTTAAGGCCGCTGAGCACCAGGCTTTGGATCCAACCGCTGTTCATGGCGTTACGCAGTTTTCCGATCTGACATCTGAGGAATTTGAGAGGATGTATATGGGTGTTAAAGGTGGTGACCGGAGCTCCTTGTTGGGAGAAGTTGGGTCCCACGCGCCACCTCTGGAAGTGAAGGACTTGCCGAAGAGTTTTGATTGGAGAGAGAAAGGTGCGGTTACTGAGGTGAAGATGCAGGTGAGAATTCTACTGTATCAGTAGACACTATTTGTTGCTGCAACTGTGCTCTTCTTCGTTATATTCATGTGCATGACTTCTTCGCTGCGTCCTCATTTATGTGCACGTCGTATTTCGAAATTTAAACAAGTCGATTTTTCACTCTAATTTTTTTTATATATCTTTTAAACATTTTGAATTTTCAATTCTAGGTCAAATTTAAATTGTTGGAGTTTTGAAAAACAAAAAAGTGTAGAACTAGCTCGAGATTTCACTAGAAGGTGAAACTCCCAGCTAGTCCGCGCTAGAGGAATTGGTTTATCAAATATGCATTTCTTTTAAAGAGTGTAGGGGTTTTAATATGCTTTACTTTGAGTTGATGGTAAACCTCTCTCTAACATGTGAAGCCGTAAGATTGAGCACAACAATAACTTTTTCTCAGTCTTACCTCTCCACATTTAGTTTGAATCCCGCATTCATGTGAATCTTTATTTCAGGGAAAATTATGATTCCTCATAGTTTAGGCTTGCATAGTTTAGGCGTGCATTTAATAGTGTCCCAAGTTTAACGGAATTTTAATTATTAACTATATTTTGTAACTCTATTTAGTAAGATATACCCAAATATAAATGCTTGAAGCCACGCTCAAGTATTATATTATGCGATGATGATTGATGCACGATCTCTAAGTGAATCTTACATGTGTCTTGTTTTTTTTTTTACCTAACTTGGGGAACACATCTCCCGGTGGTTATTAATAGCACTTTTGATATTTCAATTTAAAAAAAAAAATCTTTTTTTCTACTTCAATCTATCAAAATTTTCAAGTCTGTCACATTGGAAATCCTAGTGTTTTTAGCACTTAAATTTTTCTAAATAATTAAACCCAATGTGTATATTAAAAGTTGTAGTAGATGAGAATTAATTTTAGAGGTTTTAGGGTTCAATGATAGGAATTTAAACGTCAAGCTGATCAAATTTATATATTAGTAATAGTGGACTTATACTCTCAAATCCTGTAACATGATCAATCTAGTTTTAACATGTGATGTGATAGTAGATTAGTTTCATTTTTATCGGGCTATTAGTTATTAATGCTTATTGTAAAGATTTACTATCTAATTACCCTATAGATGACCTGATCTCATTTGGTATAAAAATAAAAACAATTTCTACTAGCAACTACCATAGAAAAGTATTACCACTATATGAGTACAAATTGAGGATGATTTTTTTTTTCTTGATTTCAGAAAATTAAAGATATACTTCATTAAGCAACTCCAATAGATTGACAGTCTATTTGACAGGACGAGCGCTACTTTGAAATGATTATAAAGTCTGTAGTTTAGATTTTGGCAATATTTGTAGTATTTCATTATTTGAACATATGACTTGAAGCTTCTTATGCTTTGGAAAATCCTGTATTCGTACTCAGTTAGTAAGCACATTTGTTCAGTCGTAGTAACAATTAACAAAAATCGTTGTGGTTTTTAATGATAGACGTTCATACCATTTGTACAAACAATGCAGGGGACTTGTGGGTCATGCTGGGCGTTTAGTACGACTGGATCCATTGAAGGAGCCAACTTCATTGCCACCGGCAAGCTTCTAAATCTTAGTGAACAACAGCTTGTAGATTGTGATAACACGGTTAGCTCTTCTTCGATTTGTATATTAGATGTCCTGCATCATGCCTTTGTTTAGCACACGATACATTCATGAATCATGAACTCTCTTTTTTCTCTACCAAAGTGTGATAAAAAGGACAAAAATGCTTGTGATTCCGGGTGCAAGGGAGGGCTAATGACAAATGCATACAAGTACTTAATCGAAGCAGGAGGAATAGAAGAGGAAAATCCATATCCCTATACTGGTAAACGTGGCGAATGCAAGTTTAGACCAGACAAAATTGCTGTAAAAGTTTCCAATTTCACCAATATTCCCATCGATGAACAACAAATCGCTGCTTATTTAGTCAGTCATGGACCTCTCGCAGGTAAGCACCAACCATTTCTCAATATGATTTGTGCATGAAGGTTTCCTTTAGACTAAAAGGGTGGTTGGAAATTTGTTTTGTGTAGTCGGATTGAATGCTGTGTTTATGCAAACGTACATCGGAGGTGTATCGTGCCCATTAATATGCGGAAAGAGGTGGGTTAACCATGGAGTATTGCTAGTTGGTTATGGCTCGAAGGGGTTTTCGATTCTGAGATTGAGCAACCAGCCATATTGGATCATAAAAAACTCGTGGGGGAAGCGATGGGGAGAAAACGGCTACTACAAGCTTTGTAGAGGACATGGCATGTGTGGAATGAATACAATGGTTTCTGCTGTTATGACCCAAACCTCCTAAGAAGATGAATTTAGTAGCTAAGTTTAGTCTCTCTGGCTCCTAAATTCTTTCAAGTTAAAATAAAATTTGTAGTCAACTTCTCTTGTTAAAACTTTTAGGTATATGTATTATAAAGCTCTATTTTCTTTAAAACTTGAAAGTAGCTTGGCCCAATACCACTATGGATTCTATTATGTGGTTTTTATTGGTTAATGTTGTGAATATGTATCTGTTATCTGTTTTGATTTATTGCTTATGTTACTTCTTGATCTATTTTAGGTAGTATTTTGGTGAAGATTATTTGTTATGTTCTATTTTAAACTATCGGAAACAATCTTTCTATGGATAATAGAAGTTAGTTTTCGATTATTGATTCCAAAACTGCTGGGAATGATTTAATTTAAAGGGTAAACAACGCAAATGGTCTAATTATGTCCCTTTTCGTGTGTTTCTAAAATTATCATTCATACCATATTTTTGGTCTCTTGATATATACATGTATCTGGATGCGATTTTTGTTGTATGTATCTGAAATACATCATACTTTTTCGTTGGCTTCTCTTCCTATGTGTGTTTTAGAATGTATTTGGTGTCTCAGATTTCCATATGTTTGAGATATAATGACTCTTTCGTTCGCCTCTCTCCTCTTTATATAGATTTTCATGTATTTCGTGTGTTTCTAAAATTATCATTCATACCATATTTTGGTCTCTTGATATATAAATGTATCTGGATGAGATTTTTGATATATGCTATCAAAATTAAGTGGTGTTTGTTTTAGATATATTGTATTTAAGCGAATTTGTATGTATCTGAAATACTTTGAGATATAATGCCTCTCTCGTTCGCCTCTCTCCTCTTTATAAAGAATGTATTTATTTGATAGCAAAAGCATATCTATTCGATAGTAAAAACATATGTATTTAAGTGTGTTTGACTTGAAATTGGATATAAAATTATTAATTTCTGACAAATTACAGAATTGATAAATAAAATATAATAGAAATGTTTGCGTAATAAGATAGTTTTTTCTAATTTTAGAAGTTTAATAGATGGGCCAAGGCCCATTAATAACTTAGAGAGAATGTGTACTGGACTGAACTGGTTGGGCCTAAGGTGAAATCTATGGATTGAAATAGTTTCTCTACGGACTGAAATAGTTTCTCTACATTTGAAGTGTGGTAGGGGGCGCTTGCTCCTAATGGTGTGGTTCCATAGGATCCAAATCAGGAACGGAGGGGTTTTCCCCTTCCACCCGACTCTTTGATTTTAAGAATGAGTCATTGCTCTTCTTCGATCCTAACTGTCCAATGTGAGAAAGGACATTTAATGCGTACTACTTATTGAACCCTGGTGCTAATACGAAACACTGAATGAGAAATTATCGAGAAAGTGAAATAGAGTCACCATTTAAAGTTTAAAAATTCTAAATTTATTAATTATCTTGATTTAGTAATTATTCAGTTCACAGTTTAAATATTTACATATATTTAATAAAAAATTTAATATGAATACAATTTTTTTTAAAAAGAAAACTACTAAATTTATACGTAACATTATAGCTATACCTCTTACAATTGTTGTTTGACACGAATAATGCACCACGAAAGAAGCCTGATTAATTAACTAACAACCAAATAGTTTTTTTTTGTGCTATTTCATAAATATCACACGAATTATAGTTCGTTTGGTTAAAATTTTGAAATAACTTATGTTTTTTTTTCAAAAAAGATTCTAAAAAAGATTTTCAAGAAAGTAGTTGATGAGGAAAAAAATTGTATTTACATTGATTAATTTTTTTAAAAAAATTGAGCAATAATTCAATATTTGTTAAACTGGTTAAAAGTATTTCTAGATGTATTTTCTCAAAAAGTAGAATTTATTTATTTTCGTTTCTCAAAATAATTTCTGTTTTTATTCTAAAATATTTTTCTTCTTCTAAAAACTTGAACAAACGCCTCATTTTTTATTATTGTTTTTAAAATACAATCTTTGTTGAATCATAACAACTTTTGGCTTTAGAAAAACTTTGGCCAAACAAACTACTACTTAATTTATTGATGTGTGATTCTATAAGCTACTAGAAAATGTTCCAAAAAGAAATACTAACTACTAGAAAAGATTTTTTTTTTATTGATCATAAACTCTTAGAAATAAATGAGCTAATTTTTTCGTAACTCGTAGATTATTCATGAAAGCTTCGAGTACCTACCTACAAACATTGTTTATCGTATCTAACAACTAGTGACGAAGTCAAATTTTTTATTAAGTCGATTTAAAATTTGAAGAAGTAAACATATGAACTAGCAGAATAGTGTTCAACATTTATTATATATAAAAAATAGTTCTAACAATGTATAAATGATATAATTTTTCATCGAAGAGGATTTGGATGAATCCCTAATCATAAACTAGCTTCGCCTTTGCCAACAACCATTTTGGCCAGATGAATATTTTTTTTTTTTTTTTTAATCAGAGTTCTTGAGTTTGAACCTTAAATATGAAAGAAAAAAAATATTATAAGGGAGCACTCTTCTCCTTTTAGACTTTACATGATGCAAATCTGAAGTAAGTGAGTCTTAATGCGAAAATCGATTATTGGATAGGAACCAAAAATAAATTATTTCTCATAAAATGCCACACAATAAATTTATACTACATATAGTACCAACCACCAACTATTAACTATTGTTAGTTGAAACTCTAATTGATATTATTAATTGACTAACTAAACAAAGCTAGTTGACAACTTTTGCCAAACTATGTAACAAATTAAAGTGGAGACACCTCATTATTTCAAAGATATCCATTTTATATTTTTGGTAACTAGATTTATAGCCTGTTTGAATTGACTTATTTTTAAGCAGTTTATAAGTAGAAAACTATTTATAAGTTTAAAAAAAAATAGGTGTAGACTAACTTTTTTTTTTGACTTATAAGCTGTTTTCAACTTTTAAACTGCTTAAAATAAGTTCATTCAAATAAACTCAACTATTTATTGGGGCTTATTTTAAGCACAAAATAACTTTAAGTTGGCTAGCCAAACAGTCAAAAAAAATATTAAAAACAACTTATAAGTCAATTCAAACGGCCTCTTAATTTTTTTTACTATTGAGATTTTGCCTTTTTTGATTCAATAATCTTGTATTTATGTCATCATTATCCACTTTATAGATTTTTATTACTATATTTACTGATGGTGACAAGTTATCATATGGAGTATGATTTGTCAATGACAAATTCCTTTAAAAAATTGTTGGAAAAAGAAAGTCTATTTTTTAAAGAAAACAACATACCTCGTGTTGCACGCAAGCAATCATTTATATTAATGTAATGTAATGTATATATAATTAAAGAAAACAAATAATTATAAAATAAAAATCAAATATACTTTTTCATATATTTTCTTGATTTTCTAAAGTGACACATACCTTGTGTTAAATTTACAAACGAAATAAATCAGAAAGAGTAGAATTAACTACTTATATTGATACTATTCATATTCACTTATTTAAAATTGTCTCAATTAAAAATTTTACGCATAAGAATGAGACATTTTCAAATTTCAAGAGACACTGATTTCTTCTTATGTTTATACAAGATTTAGTGGACGTAATTATTTAATATTTGTATTAATAAAATATAACATATATATCATATACGTTATAAAATTAATCAAAATGCATATAGTCTGTTTCAAATACTATACCATAAAAAATTCATTAAATATTTTATCTTTTCAATATTATTTTCTTACACTTTTTATTGACATGACTCAAACAATTAATTAAAAACCAAAAATAAATTTTCCATGCCCCCACCATAGATCCAATTAGATACTATTTTACTTTTCATTTCAAAAATCCAAATCACAACACAAAAGACACAACTACCCCTGTCAACAGAGTTGGTACAGGGTGTGTTTAGTCAATTCACACAACACATAGCTTTATCCGCTCACAAAGACCAAAAAAAACGCCACGTCATATAGAAAATGATAGAATGAATCTGAGAAACCAGACTACTGTGGACAGCTGAAAAACATGATCCTACCAAATCTCCAAAGCCAAAAAATAAATAAAATAAATTAATAAATTGTTTATACTCGGTGTGTTGTTGATATTCGTTTTGAAGTTTGATTAATTTAAATTTATGCAAAAAAAAATTTATTTCACATATTAAAGTTTAAAGACGACTTCATTGACCCAAACTTAAAAATCAGTTTGAATTGATTTATTTTAAGTGTTTTTAAGTCAAAATAATTTTTTTAAGTAATAACAAAAATAAGCCAAAAATTAATTCAAACAGACTCGAAAAAAATGGATAGCACTTAAACTTAAAGAGTTGTCAAAAAATAAAATAAAATTATTTTTTTGAAATAAATTAAAAATGAAAAGAAAATAAATAAATTAAAATAGATAAAATATTATAATATTAATTGAGTTTACGAATAAATATTTATAAACTTTAGTACATTTTTAATGTATATATAAAATTTAATAAAAAATTATTGAATTCAGATAAACACGATAAAAGTCAATAAAATGATATTTTAATTCCCTTGTGGGTACCCTTTAAAGAAGTTCATCTATAAATATACCCACTTAGCCTCTTTACTTCTTTCTTTCTTTCCTCCCTTTTCTCTTGGGTGTCTTCACAGCAAAAAAAGAAAAAAGAAAAAAGGTACTTATCAGTCTCTAATTTTCCTTTTTTTTCTTGTTTTTTTTTATTTTTTTTATTTTTATATATTTTTCTGTTCATGTTTTGGTGATTTTTTGCATGCACTTGGTGTGTTACATTGATGTATGATTGTTAAGATGATGCCATTTGCTTTTAAATGTTTGGGAATAGAGGGGCGGAGCAGGTAGTATCGAGGGGTGAGCTCATTTAATAAAAAATTAAGCAGTTTATATATGGTTAGAATTTTTTTTTTTTTTTTATGTATATATAGCAGAATGTATTTGACTTCTTTGTGTTTACTTTTCATATTTTGAACCCTTATTAAAAAAAAATCTGGTTCTCTACCCTAGAGAGTTGTGGGTTTAACTGGGTTTTGGTGTTTTGATTGAAATTGTTGTAGGGTTTCTGAAATTTTTTATGTTCTATATCTTCAATGTAAGATGAATTGGGTACAAACTGAATTTGCTTGTCTATAAAGATCTTTCAAGTTAAGAAGAAAAAAATAGTTTTTGGCAGCTGAAATGGGAAGTAAAATTGTGTTTTAGCTGTATAATTTTTGTGAAGTTCTTTTTTTTTTTAATTACTTCTTTTTTGGATTGGGGAAGGGGAAATGGGGGAGGGGATTACAAGATGGGAAATTGAACCTCACCATAAAAGGTAAAAGTTCAGATAGCTAACCAATTGAGCTGCTAAAATAGATTGATATAATTTGGACTTATAAAAAGGATTGACATAAGTTAGGCCTTTTGATTTTGAGTTGACTTGGATGCAACGTAGTGTAGTTAGTGGATAATGGACAATTTGATGTTTTTATTATATGTTTAGATTATGTATGTAAAGAATTAAAAGTTTGTTCACTTGTTATGTTTAGATGAAAGCCTTTTGCAGTGGGGCGGAGCTTTTGAGCTAGGGCATTTGTGAAGTTCTGTTCTATATCGAAAAGGTAACAATTGTAGATGATTAAAGGATATCAATGTAATCGTTCTATATCGAAAAAGGTAACAATTGTAAATCATTTAAGGATGTCAATGCTGCTAGTTAGAAGCTCAAACTGACTTAATAGTCTCTAACTCATGATTTGTCTATGGAATGTCGAATCTAACATCTCCATAGTCTAGTTATTACTTGTCTTTAATGCTGGAAAAGAGAACATTTAAGATCTAGCTGCCCGTGGCTGTGCTAAGACTGTTTTTTTTTTCAATGGTGATCGATGGTGGTAGTAGTGGTTGGTGGTTGTGGTAATGGTGATAGTTGTCCAATGTTTGCTAGTGGTGGTGGTTGCTAGTTGTGGTGATGAATGGTTGTAGTAGTTTTTTGGTGGAGGCTGGAAGGTTACATTCACAGAAATCTTTAAGTGAAGAGCAAATAAGTGGTTGTAAAAGGGAAAAAAAGAAGAGATGTTCTGATGTCGCGGGATATAAACGATTCAGATTAAGACTCCTCTAAGTTGAAACTGACGGGTCTAAATCCTGCAAGGTTTTAAGTGATAATTAGTCCTATTTTTGTGTAACAGAATGGCAAGCAGAATTAAGATAATAAAATTCGGCTTGGGTTTTGAACAGAAGCCACTGATATTTCGTTGCATTTCAATATGCCAAAGCATGTAAAAGTGTATAGCGTCTTCCCATGGTTTCTTAACATTTCATAATACTCCTTTTGTGCTTTCACTTGGTATAATCTATATTTCTCTTCTGCAACAAGATTTTATTTTTTGTATTTACAGTATGATTTAGTCAGAATATGATTCTGTGAATGACTTATCAGCAATTCATATCTAGTACTTTCTGATGCGATCTCAAAGAGAACTTTTAATAAATGAGCAGGTCGACAATTACTTCTTCATCATCCTGAAGGGAATGATTTTTCAGTCCCGGAGGCAATGGAAGTAGATACCGGAAATTCGTGTTTTATTGAGAAGCTGCCTGTAGAAAGATTCACATCTACAACTACAAGAGAAACAAAGAAGCCTCCAGAAACTAACAAAAGCCCTGCTGCATTTGTCAATCACGGTTTGTTTTCTGATCCTTTGGAAAATTTAGAAAATATCTCTTCAACTGATCGAAGCAAAAATGTTTTGTTTTACTTAAGGAGTTGTACTTGTTGGTGAACATGCTCTATTTATGCTATAGCTCAAGATGACTTTAAGAAAACAATGTTGACTAAATTCATTTTTTGTTGTTGGGTGTGGAACCTGTTTTAACGCTCCTCTGAGTGCTCTCAATCGGTCAGTCGTTTTTGTCTCTTCCCTCAAACCTCAAAAGGTTCACAAGAGCTAGATTGTTGTTGTCCATTTATCATAAATTATGCAACTAATCACTATTAACAGACACTGAAAGGAAGAGATCGAAGAAACAGGGTGTCCTCTTTGTCTCCGCATGCATTTTTACGGAACATTAGCTCTCCTGAGTCCATTTTCGTTAAACAAAATCTTCAATTTGAAAGTGTCTGGAGGTCATCAGTAGTCTTCAGACTTCTTGTTCTTTACATTGAAAGAAATAATTCTTCACTTTAATACACTTCAGCACCAAAACTCTATTCATTAGAGCAGTTACCGTCCTTTGTACCTTAATAGAAATGAGCAACCTGAAAGCTCAGATTGGCTAAAGCTTCCTTTACATAAAAACAGACTTTCTATTCTTGGTGGCTTCAAGGAAAAATTATATCAAACTGTATGAGGCTAGACATTGTGATTCTTCTTGTGTTACTAATTTATTTTAGTTTTGTTTGTGGTGCAGCTGCTATTGCATGGCATGAGAACAGAAGAAAATGGGTTGGAGAAGTATCAAGGAAGTCAGAAAGGATACCGAAGGATCCAATTATAAGGTAACACTTTGCACCCACAGTATACAGAAATCAACTTCAGAAGAGTCCCCAATTATGTTTCATGTTTTAGATGAGAGCTGAACTTCTCCGTGCTCTTGGTAGTGCCTCAGAGAAATCCTCGATTATTAGAGATATGGTGATGAGTGGAAGTCTTTATCTTTACTGCAATGAGAAAGATAATTATACCGTCTGCATCTAAACTGTCATATACAACCGAAAAATACCAGAAGAATGTCAAGCTAGCTGCTGCACTACGGTGTTCAGTTAACAGTCCGGAATTCATATTGAGGTGGTTCAGTGGCTATGCACTTAGAGAACAGTAATAAACATATAAATAGCTCTCCGGCAAAAGAACAAGGAAAATATATGATAAGAACTTCTAGTTTTCTACTTCATATGTCCCAACTGAGCATTGAGCTACCTTTTATCAAAAGTTGATCCTTATTTTAGTCTAATGCGGGCTGTAATGCATCAGGAAATGTCAACAAGCTAGGGAGATAGAGATTTAATTTACTTGATGTTGCATAGCTTCTGTTGTTGGCACATCCATATGATTTGATGCCTTAGATATTTCTCAATCTCAACTGCTTACCTATGTTTTCTCTAGAGGAAGTAAGCTTGCGTGCAGGGCATGTAATGGATATTGCAATGTACGCATTTCTCCATCTCAAAATGGCCAAATAGAGTATCAATCTTGAAAAGTTTCACTAAGTTTTTGGACTTGCTTAATTGTATTCCAAGTACATGATATAGGCATATTGTGGAAATAAAGGAGAGCCTGGTGGTCCCATATTTTGGCAATATAGACTAGAGTTGTGGTTCCATTATTCCCCGAGTTTTGAATGTTGCGATTGGTCCTAAGGATTTGCCTATAGGTCTTTTTTCATTAAAACCCACGCTTTATTTGCGCTTAAAGCCCCAATGGACCTTAGAGCTTTTTTGGGTTTTTTTGTTTTTGATAACACTGGTTCTGCCTTCAACTTGGATCAAAACTTTTCATTTTTGTTCTTATTTCTTACCACTAGACTGAAATCTCCACGAATTTTTCATGCAGTTGGTCAACTACCTACGAAGAGTTGCTCTCTACAACTGACCCTTTCTCCGAGCGAATTCCTTTAACGGTAAGCATTCTTGAAATTTATAGTATTATTCTATCAGCAGTCTGCTCCTTTGGTGTTTCATAAGAGTGATGATCATTTGTCTAGTGTTAGTATTAATTGGATTAATTTCTGGATTTTCACAGGAAATGGTTGACTTTTTAGTCGATATCTGGCACGATGAGGGGCTTTTCGACTAGATATTTATGAAAACTTCATCTATGTATCTTGTGCAGATTATTTTGCAGACATTTGGAAATCTTGTGCATCTTCGACAGTCTTTGACCCGTAAGATATTTAGCTTGACATTCAACTTCGTCTAGCCATTGATCTTTATAGGACCTTCCATTATATGTGGTACCATTTGTAGTCATTGCCTAGTACTGTTAACAGGCGAACGATACTCCGAGAGAGTCCTAGATCTGAATCATGTTGTATCAAATATTGTTATGTATAAGTACTGAATTCTTTTAAGCAGATTCTTAATAATCCCAAAGTAGCTTTGTTTTCAATTATTTGTGCCTGTTCATATGTTATGATCATTAGCTATTTTTGGACCTAGCTGATCGAGTATTTCTGCCGTTGTCGTAATGATCTTAGAAATGGGCGGACTTGAACTTTTGATCCTAGCTTGCCGGTGACAGTGTTGAACTTCTCAACAAGTTTTTGACTTTTGACCTTGAAGGTAAGCACGGGTCGTCAAAAGTCAACTTATTTGAACTTGAAATTGGACAAGCGGGATTAAGAGCCCGTTTGGATTGACTTTAAGTTGGTCAAACCAACTTATAAGCCCTTTTTAGCTTTTGGATGTGTTTGCCTAATGCTAACTTAAAGTCATAAAGTTTTTAAAGTCAATCAAAAATGAAAAGTTAGGATTTCTAACTTTTTTTTTCTAAGTGCTTAAAATCATTTTGTTTGATCATGAAAATTACTTTTATATCTTTTATATTTTAACTAAAATTTTAAATTACCCTTTTTATTCTTTTAACCCTAAAATTCAAATACTTATTTTCAACATAAGCACTTTTATCCAAACAGTCAACTGCTTATTTATAAAAATAACTTTCAGCACTTCAAAGTTTTAAAAGCACTTCATACATAAAAGTTATTTTTTTAAGCTCATTCAAACGGGCTCAAAAAGTCCAAGATGAGTCACTTGTAAGGCCATCATTGTAAATTTTGCCCATGACGGTTTTATTTTGTTGACTCAAATGTCATAACCGACAATTCTCAACTCTAACTACAGTCTACATTGAATTTTACTTGCATTGATTTGTTTCTTGAGCTATGTCATCATTAAGTTTAAAAATATGCGTATCATGCGGATTTGTATACTGCCTTGTATAGTACATCATTACTTTTTTTCGGCGTGAGATTTGTCTAAATTGTCATAAACGCTCCTTCTTTTGAAGTTTGTTGTCTTAGAGATGTGTCCGTCCTTCTCTATCCTATCCTTATTGAAGAGCCCTCGAAGTTCCCACTAATTGGATCTACGTCGCGTAGGGCTCATTTGGGAGATTTTTTGTATTTGGGATTGTAAAATCGAAACCTCTGATTAACGAAGAAGTAACAACCACCACATTCGCTACACCATATTCTTTGGTGCCTATAATAGTAAATTGAGTAAACAATACTTTCACTAAACTAATTTACTGTCATTCCACAACTTTTTTTATGGAGTACTTTGATTCCTCCGTTCAAAAAAAAAATGACTTACTTTTTTTAGTCTGTTTTAAAAAAAAATGATCCCTTTTTTTTATTGACAATATTTTAATTTCAGGCTTTCACGTGTCATGTTTAAGGCCACAAGTTAAAAGACATTTTGATATATTTGATTAACTTTAATTTAGTACCACAAGATTGATTTCCCCCCCTTAAACTCCTTACCAAGTTAAATTAGAAGCAATAGCACTTAGAGCCTGTTTGGATTGATTTATAAGTTATTTTCAGGTTTTTTGAGTGTTTGGCTGACCAACTTAAAGTCATTTTGCGCTTAAAATAAATCCAAATAAATAATTGGGTTTGTATGAATGGATTTATTTTAAGCAGCTTATGAGTTGAAAACAGCTTATAAGTCAAAAAAAATAAGTTGGGCTGCACCTATTTTTTTTTAAAAAAAATTTATAAACACTTTTCAACTTATAAATTGATTAAAATAAATTCATCCAAACATGCCCTTACACCATTCACAATCTCCACTTACAGCTCCCTCAATTTTTGTGTACTTTTCTTCGCTGTCCCAGTCACATAATGCAAGGCCCTCCAAATGTACCACTGGGCTTTTTGCAAGGATGAGCTCCCACACTTGTTATTTCTATACAAATTAACATCTGTTATAAAATAATATATGTTCATATTATTCTCTACCATAATTTATTTTTACTATATCTTATTCTTCATCATAATTTATTTCTATTATTATGTGTTTTCACCACATTTTGTTTCTTCTTTTAGGCCTATAACTAGGCATTCTTGTAAGCATGGATGAATATACAAAAAGAGAAGAAAATAATAAGATTACTCATTTGCTCTCTCATCCTCTTCTTAAGTTGATTTGTCATTTTATTTATAACACATTATCAGCACGAAGCTTACAAATTAAAGGTAATATTAACTCGATAATTAGATTACGAAAGTGGTGAGTTTCTCTTCTTTATTATTGGTTGATTTATAAAATTTCAATTCCTTTGAAGCTTTAAATTCATTTCATTGTATCGAAATGGAGATTTATAATATGGTATGATAAATAAGAGCATTAGTTTTTCATTGTCTGTGCATAAACTAACAATCTTGACATGCATACATAAATTTACAACTTTTGTCAATGGCATATTATAGTATGTTTGCATCAACTTTATTAACTTTATTATTCACATTTCGTCTCTAAGAAAAAAAAGTTATTATTTACCTAGTTAGACCTAACTGTTATTTTCAGATGGTAGAATAGACAAGTTTTTTTTTGTTAAGATTTACCATAGGATTCATTTTGTTCCACCGTATTAAAGTGAAGGTCAATATTTTTTTTTATGAATATTAAAGTAAAGGTCAGTATTTCATTTATTTGTTTTATATAAATTTTATATTTTATATTTTGTTGAGAATTACTTTAATTAAATTGGTAATATTTCAAAAGTTTGAGGATGAATCCAAGTTCACTTGGCCAATCAGTCTTGGTTATTAGGGTAAGACGGTGGATTCAAGTTTCATCGCACCAAAATAATAAAACATCATATCCAGTCCTGATGTATTGTGATAATATATATTGGATTAAGTTCTATTGAATTATGGCTTAAAACGCCTTTATATGGATAAGACATTGAGTTTGAGCGTCAATGCACTATAGTGATGATACAATGATGACTAAGGCAAAAATAATATATTTTGATGAAAAGTCATGAAATTTGTCCCATTGAATTTGCTCTATTCCCTTAAGAAATGTGGTAGCAGTACATGATAAGTTTGAAATCTGCCTAATTGAGTTGCTCCATTCTATTGTATGAATGTGGTAACAATGAATAATAAATATGAAATATGATAAATGATTGAATAAATGAATAAGGGCATGGAGGGACAGAACTATAATAGTCATCATTGTGATAATTATAAAAGAAAGAACATTGTGGGTTCTCCAAATAGTCCTTCAAAATGTAAAAGTACTTTTTATCATCATAATGACATGAAAGGTGATTGGACTGGTGGTCGTTGTGCGACATAATAATTTGAAAAATTTATAAATCCCCCATCAAAAGAAAGGAAGATAAAGTGGTGGTACGCTTGCCCTTTCAAATTGATGTTGAGGTGTGTCATGAAAATATGATGAATTTCAAAGGCATGACAATGAATAACATAATGCCCTTTTAATGAAAAATTATGAAGCCCGTCCCACTAAAAATGCTCCCTTGTCGAAAGAAATTATTGTCATGACCCAAAATAGGTCATGAGTGTCATCCACACTTAACCTCCTACGTGGGAGAACCAAAGATACAAACCCCAACTTATAAAATATGACAATAACGCGAAAACTCAATTTATGAGAGTAAAAAGTAATTAAACCACTTCAGTCTATTAAATATGTTTTCCCAAAACTTGAAAGTCATCACTTCAAGGACATCTAATTCTAAAATATTAAGTCTGAAAATATCAAACACCAGAATAAACAAATAACTTAATATGTCCAAAAACTAAGGATATCATACCATACCCGAAAGAATCCAACACGAGCTAGAATGAATAGCTCACCCTGGAACCTGATGTGCTGGACACTGGCTAGAGTTGAGGTTGAGTCAAAGTCGATGGAACACTCGCTGCACTCCATAAAATAAAACAAGAAAAATACAAATAGGGGTCAGTACGGAACAACATATACTGAGTAGATATCATCGTCCGACTCAAAATAGAAATCAATATGCATAAAGTAATAACGGAAAATAAACCATAGCACTTAACAGGTGACAACCAACAAGATCAAGATCAAGTGACAACACAATGAACAATTACATAATCAATCGACAATATTAAGATCACACATGAGGATTCAGGTCTCTACATCACGTTCATTTGGAAAATGAGTTATTGGAGATTGGGTAGCATTAAGTCATTTTAATTTATTTTCCTTTAATATTACCATGCCGGAACGTGATATCCGATCCAAAAATATACCTGTCGAAACGTGACACCCGATTCAAATATACCGTGCTGGAACGTGACACCCGATCCAAATATACCGTGTCGAAATGTGACACCTGATTCAAATATAATTAATTTATCAATCTTTATTATTACAATCTACTTCATTAATAATATTTCATTAAACCCTCTTTTTTCAAGGCACCATTTTTGATAGGGCAAGTTTAATATTGTGGATTTTACGGTCTTGCAATTTTGGACGAATCACAACAACATACCAACCATTCAAACCACAATAATTAAATGCATAGTAAACTTCACACATTACTCAGTGACTATGAATCACTATTAAGAGTTTATCTATGATATATAATAAACCATAACCTACCTCAATCGAAAAATCAAAGTCAAACAAATTAATTCATCGGTGATTTCCCTTTCTTCGATGCCTCATGTTTCCAATCTATCAAGTATACAATATTCGTAAGCAAACGAACATGTAGACATCAATATTATATATATGTTTAACTTAGACCCAACAACTCACCCAACTCTATAATCAATTCCTAAAATTCAAGTCTAGGGTTAAGTCTTAATTCCTCAAATATCATAATTCTAATGGTATTCATATAATACAACACATATAATATTTAATTACCTCTCTCAATATATCAAAACTTGGATTATAATGTAATAACTATAAGGAAAATCCAGAAATAACGAAGAACAATTTGGACAGTGACGCACTACGAACAAATTGCAGAACCATTCTATTTCTATATGTAACCCCAATGATCACCCCTAATCACTGTCCAATGATTAGGATGACCACCCATCAAACCTTAAGCCCCCAATTCTAAAACATTGCAGCGAAATAGTAGAAAAAGAATTGTCATTTTGACATTGAAAATTTGATCTTTCTCAACTTCAATATATATGTGCGCGCGCGCCTTTTGGATAGTGCTACAACGCACACTATATTAAGAGAAAAGAAATATTTCTCTCATTTGATTATGAAATGGGCCAATATTAATACAATATCCAGCAGTACAAAAATAATTGAGGGCTCTGGAAGAGCAGCCTTATCACTACCTTGGGGAACAATGTTGGCTATTAAGTTTCAAGGTTATTCGTCAAAATGGCTATCATATTGAGACTACTAATGAAGAAAATATTGAGTACATTTATATTATAACAATAAAAGCAGGAAAAAGATTTTTACATGAAAAATTATCTGTACTTTCTTTTGGGTTATACCAAACAAGTATTGATGTAGTCGAATCACATGCCATGGTAATAAAAGATTTATTGACCATAATGAATTTATCATTTGGCATGACCAGTTGGGACATTCGGTTATAATATGATGCGCAGAATTATTGAGAATTCAAATGGACACACTTTGAAGAATCAGAAAATTCTTCAATCTAAGGAATTCTCTTGTGTTGCTTGTTCCCAAGGAAAACTGATTATTAAACCATCAGTAACAAAGGTTGGGATTGAATCCCTGCATTTCTAAAACATATACAGGGTGATATATGTGGGTCAATTCACCCTTCCCATGGACCATTTAAATATTATACAGTCTTGATAGATGCATCTACAAAATGGTCACATGCGTGCTTATTATCAACTCGCAACATGACTTTTGCGAGATTGTTAGCTCAAATTATAAGGTTAAGAGCACAATTTTTAGATTATGCAATAAAGACAATTGATCTTGATAAAACTGGTGAATTTACATCTCAATCCTTTAATGATTATTGTATGTCAGTTGGAATAAAAGTTGAGCATCCGGTCGCTCATGTTCATATTCAAAATGGTTTAGCAGAATCATTGATTAAACGCCTCCAATTGATAGACCATTGATAACAAATTTGAATATGGGGGCATTCTATTTTGCATCCAACAGCACTTGTGCGCATGAGTCCAACAAATTTTCAGGAATTTTCCCCATTACAGTTGGCTTTTGGAAGGGATCTAAATATATCCATCTTAAAATTTTTGAGTGTGCGGTATATGTCCCAATTGCTCCACCACACCGCACAAAGATGGATCCCCAAAGAAGGTTGAAAATATATGTTGGGTATGAATCTCCTTCTATTATAAAATATTTGAAACCTATGACTGGAGATTTATTTACGACAAGATTCACTGATTGTCATTTTGATGAATCAGTATACCCAACATTAGGAGGAGAGCATAAGCAATTAGAAAATAAGATAGATTGGAATTCATTGTCACTATCTCATTTAGATCCTCGAATAAATTAATGTGAGCAAGAAGTTTAAAAGTTGATTTATTTGCAAAATATTGCAAATCATCTACCAGATGCATTTACTAACCTTTCATGGGTTACTAAATCGCATATCCTAACTGCTAATGCTCAAGTTCGAGTTGATGTTCTGGTAGGACAACTTGTTCAGGAAAATGAGTCTAGGCCACACTTAAAACTTGGAAGACCAACAGGTTTTAAAGATAAAAATCCTCGAAAAAGAAAATGAATAAATGATCAAGATGATCATAATTTGGAGGCAATTATTCAAGAAGAGCCTAGAGACATAACAAATGGTGATATCACCAAGGAGGTCCAAATACCTGAAAATAATAAAAATAAAAAAATCTCAATAACTTATGTCTCGACAGAAAAAAGTGGAATCAAAATGATATTCTGATCGATAGTATTTTTGCTTATAATGTTGACATTGAAATAATACAACAAGATGAAGATCTTAAAACAAAATCTGTCGATGAATGTAGACAGAGAAATGATTGGCCAAAATGGAAGGATGCAATTCAAACAGAGTTAACTTCACTTGAAGAACATAAAATTTTTGGATCAACAATTCGAACACCTGAAGGTGTCAAGCCAGTAGGGTACAAATAAATTTTTATGCATAAACGAAATGAAAAAGGTGAAGTCGTAAGATATAAAGCACGACTTGTAACCCAAAAGTTTTCGTAAGGCCTAACATTGATTATATGGAAACATATTTCCCTATGGTGGATGCAATTATCTTCAGGTATCTAATGAATTTGGCAGTTCATGAAAAGCTTGAAATACACCTAATGGATGTGGTCACTGCCTATTTATATGGCTCATTGGACCACAACATTTTTATGAAATTTTTTGAAGGATTCAAAGTGCCTGAAGCATACAAGGATTCTCAAGAGACTTGTTCAATAATGCTTCAAATATCCTTATACGAGTTGAAACAATCAGAGCGCATATGGTATAATCGTCTTAGCAAATATTTGCCAGAAGAAGGGTTTAGAAATGATCCAATTTGCCCTTGTGTCTTTATGAAAAAGTCTAGATCTGAATTTGTAATAATAGCAGTATATGTTGATGATTTGAATATTATTGAAACTTCGGAAGAATTTTCAAAGGCAGTAAAATGTCTGAAAAATGAGTTTGAAATGAAAGACCTTGGAAAGACAAAATTTTGTCTTGGTTTACAAATTGAGTATTTTGTAAATGGGATATTTGTTCATTAGTCAACATATACTGAAAATATTTTTAAAAGGTTTTATATGGATAAAGCACATCCATTGAGTACCCCAATGGTTGTGAGATATCTTGATATTAATATAGATCCATTTTCGACCTCATAAAAATGATGAAGAGCTTATTGGTGCTGAAATACCATATCTTAGTGCAATTGGTGCATTAATGTATCTTGCCAACAATTCTAGACCAGATATAGCTTTCTCTGTAAGTTTGTTAGCAAGATTTAGTTCTTCTCCAACACGACGACATTGGAATGGAATTAAGCATATATTCAGATACATTCAGAGGACCATTGATATGAGATTGTTTTACTCAAATGAATCCAGGATATTTTTCTGATCCCATAAAGGTCGATCGAAGACATGCTATTTATTTAGATGTGTTGGTACAGCTATATCATGGAGTTCAACAAAGCAAATTATGGTTGCTACTTCTTCAAATCATGCAGAGATAATAGTCATACATGAAGCAAGTCGAGAATGCGTTTGGTTAAGATCAATAACTCAACACATTCAAGAAACATGTGGTCTTTCTTTTAAAAAAGACGTTCCAACAATATTGTATGAAGACAATGTTGCATGTATAGATCAACTGAAGGGAGGATACATCAAAGGAGACAAAACAAAACATATTTCACCAAAATTCTTTTTACTCAAGAGCTTCAAAAGAAGGGTGAAATAGATGTCCAACAAGTTCGTTCAAGTGACAATTTAACAGATATGTTTACCAAAACATTGTCAACTTTAACCTTTGATAAAATATTTCCACTATATCTTATCCTCCACCATAATTTATTTCCACTATTATGTGTTTCCACCATATTTTGTTTCTTCTTTTAGGCCTATAAATAAGCATTCTTGTAAACATTGATGAATATACAAAAAGAGAAAAAAATAATAAGATTACTCATTTGCTCTCTCCTCCTTTTCTTAAGTTGATTTGTCATTTTATTTATAACAATATCTCAATAATAATTCGTTTTTGTCATTTTATGTCGCTTGCATTGTTGATCTAAAATTTGAATAAAGAAATAAGATTATGATAAATTGACAGTCAATATAAAATAACTAAAGATATTTCTGAACTATTTAAAATAGAATAATTTTACCTACCGTTTCAATTTGGGAAAGAACTACCCACACAATTAGTCAAGTAGCTTAGAAAAGCTCTCGCACACGCTAAGTAGCTCAAAAATATATACCCTTTTCACTATCAAATAAAGAAGGGAAAAATGAATCAATTTTACTTTTGAATTATTTAAAATGGGACAATTTTGCCTGCCGTTCAGGTTAAATGCACTTAAATAAATGAAATTTTCCCTTATTCCAGAACAACCAAAGTAGAAAAGGTATATTTAGATTCATTAACTAAATAAATTTATCCTATTTCAAATAGTTTGTGGATATTTTGATCATTTCCCTTAAAAGATGGTTTACATATATAGATCCATTAACTAAACAAAAATCATTATTTTCAAAAATTGTCTCGCCTGTGAATATCTAATTACGCTCAATACATTAAATTATAATATACATGCTTCACATATATATTTTTTATCTCCTCTATTAATACTACAAATAATAACAACAATAAAGATGATGAGAACAACGAAGGGTAAAAAAGGCAATTCGAAGCATAAAAATCAAAGCATTTCGTGTTCACGCAAGATTCGAGGTAAAAGGATAATAATTTACCCACCTTTTGATGCAAGGAGGAGGAAACAGAAAAACAGCACATTGAATAAAAGTCTAAGAAACGTCATTTTGTGACATTGAGAAATCCCAATGGAAGCTCATATGGACAATCATCCTGCCCCAAATGATGATACCGTTGGGGAATTGGATGAGATGAAGAAACGATTGAAAGAGATGGCCAAACCAGACATAAAACAAGTGCTTACAATGCTAAGATCAGAATTTTCAAGATTCACCTATAAGCAGGGCGCAAATTCGAGATTTAAACTTTATGGATTCAAAATTTAATGTTCTTAACATTGTACACTCATTATTTTACAAATTTGGTCAATAAAGAAAGATCAAAGGTGGTAAAATAGACAAAGTGGTGTTTAGAGAGGGTAGATACGATACCTTGGGTGTAGAGATGATGTTTCTAATAGACCTTCGGCTCGAGGAAAAATAGTTCAAAGCTGATCAAAAAAGGACCCCAACCCC
This sequence comes from Solanum dulcamara, assembly GCF_947179165.1. Taxonomy (NCBI): domain Eukaryota; kingdom Viridiplantae; phylum Streptophyta; class Magnoliopsida; order Solanales; family Solanaceae; genus Solanum; species Solanum dulcamara. Next base: position 5,136,768 of record NC_077237.1, on the reverse strand, counting down.
ACCATATTTAATAAAAATATATTGTTGAAATCATCAATCTACCACAGCATACAAAGGATTTCAGGTTTCAATCCATCAAAGCATTAGGCTCTGTAAAAGGCCTGATCGAGTATGACCTCAAAATGTAGTAAAAGAGCATATTCATCTGGAAAAGCCAATTCTTTATATGATGAAAATATGTATTTATCAATTACAGTGTTAATTCCTAAATCCAATCCAATTGAATTACTTACATCTGATACCCTAACCCTATCTTTTATGATGCAGCTGCGTGATTTGAGTGACTTCTTCTTCTTATTGTTATTGTTGACAATCTTGATCATCATTTGTTGGGATTAATTGATAGTTTGAATGGGAAATTGAGCGAAAAAGAAGTAGAGAAGAAAATGATATGTTCTCTCTTGCTTTATTAAATAAGCTTTGGTCCCACATAGGTGGTGGAAATGAAAAGTCTCCTACTTAAAAGTAGAAGCACTCATTCATGTTGCTAAAGGGTCAAGAAGAGGATCTCCCCTCGCGCCGTCGTCGTCGCTCGCTCGGCTTCGACTTCGGACAATTGATATGATTTTTGGACCAAATTTTTTCCCTCCGTTTTTTCCAACAGATTTTTGAAAGGTTGCAACCTTGTCCGAAAAGTTGCAAACCTTTTTTCAACAGACAAATCTTTTCTCAACAGGTGCCTTTTCTTAAAAGGTGCAAACAGTCTATATATATGTCTCTTAATCCTCAGAATGTTCCATACGAAATTTTGAATATACCATCTTCTTCTTCTTTCTGCACTTTCTAAAACTCGTGTGAAATACAGCCATCAAGTGGTTCGCAGTCACCAAAAATTAGCAGTACCTCTACTTTGGTTAGTAAATCGTTCTATCCTGGGAGGAAAGATTCCAAAACCTCGGGTACTTTGAGGGGAATAATTTCTTTAAGGACACACTGTGCAGTCAGTGGGCTCGATTTTGTTCTTGCATTAAATTTCCATATTCTGTGTTTTATTACTTTTAGTTGTTGTTACTATTTTAATATTTTCCAATACAGTTTATTAACATCTTCTGCTTTGTTTTCTTCCCTCTTTCACTTCTTTTAATATTGGAAAAGGCATAGATTCCTCCTTAACTTATTTCGAAAAGTCAGTTATATGTTTAAATTATTATGGTGATCTATTGCACACCTTTACTATTTAAAAGTGAATTTATTTACTCCTAAAACCGACGTATGCTTCTTTTTCTTCACACCCACCCTCCTCTTCTTCTTCACACCGCATCCATTATCCTCTTCTTCTTCATTCTTTTTATATGTCATCACAACATCAAAGTGTGAGATAGTGAAATAACATAGGAAAATCTCCCTCCGACCACCGTCGCCATCGCAGATAAATCTTCATATGTCTTTGAAACCTACCTATCCTACCTTTACTTTCCTCAATTTACTCTCCATTTTGAATCTTGATTCTTTTTCAAAATCGAGAAAGAAGAAGAAGAAGAGATCTAGCGAAAATTCATAAAGAACTAAACTTTAAGTGAATGGGGTTGATTAGAAAATCAAGATTCTTTTGTAAAAAAATAAAAATTTGTTGCTTCGTATTTGGATTTTTGATAATGATGGTGGTGATATTTTATGGTGGGTGACGACGATGACGAAGAAGATATAAATGACCAATACCCATTTTAAAATGGAATGGGTTAATTTTGGTTGAATTTGAGGATTCTGTCAAATTAGGGGGAAAATTTGACATTTAGCCATCTGAAAATTTATCAATTAGAGTAGTTTTGCACTTTTTTTTTAAATAAAGAAATGCCAATAGTTGTAATTTGGTGGTAAATTATATTCCAAAGTATTACTGTAAATCTATACTATATTAAAAGTATGAAGACCATTAAAATGTTGGTTGAATTTTTTATTTTTCACTAAAAAATTTCATTTTAGACAATCGTCTTTTCACTATTTTCCTTCAATTAATATATCATTATTTTAATGATATTAAATATCGACTATAATAAATATAATAAATTTTTTATAAAGATATCTTATCATGGTCAAATTCCTATACGAAGAATCATTTTCTAACTAAATTAGACTTGATTAAAAAAAATAATCCAAAATAATAGGCAAAAAAAGGATTGAAAAACGTTAAAAAAAATCAAAAGTCAATATTTCTTTTTTCTTTTTGGATCTATGGTGTTATCTTTTTGGAAGATAATTTTATAGTTATTTTATTATTATTATTATTATTATTATTATTATTAATTTATTATAAATAGTTGTGTTATATTATAATGCTCATATATAATAATAAATCCAAAAAGGAATAGATGACATTTAAAATATATTTGATATTGCAGTCGAGTTTGATGAGAATCAAAAAATATGGAGGAGAGTTTTTGAGATCATATTTCACCTATAAACGATGGAGAACTATTAATACAAAGATGCAGTGAGTATTAGTTTTTAAGTTCAGGTGGTGCTACTGACAGAAAGTAATAAAAGTCTGAGGCTTATTTTTCTAACTCCTTTTTTTGTGTATGTGATTAATAGAATTTTAATTTAGTTGTTTCAGTGTACTTAAATAAAAGCATAACCAAATATGGTTAGTGATTGATTATGGTTCAATTCTGTTAATTCATGAATATGCATTGTATTGTCGTGTTTTTCATAAATCAATCAAATATCAATTATTATTTGCTATCTGTTATAGTGACACACATATATAACACTTGTACATTTAATTAATTTTTATCTTATCTATACTATATTAAAAGTATGAAGATTCTTAAAATATTGATTGAACTTTTTGCCCTTAATTAAAAGACTCTACAATAGACAAACAGTAATTTACTATTTTCATCAAATAATTATTTAATTATTAATGTAATATTGACTATAATATTAACTCAAGATTTTTAAACTTAAAAAATTAAAAAGTTCTAAAATGTATGCAAACAAGTATTAGTAGAATTATTATAGACTTCTAAAATATATAGTAAGGAGGTCAAGTTTCAACTTATTTCTTCCAATATTGCCTAAAGTTTCCAAAAGAAAAATTGTCACGTATTTTACATTTTTGAGGAAAAAAATAATTTCCAAAAAGACAATCCACAACCGTCCTAAAATATGTATTTTTTTAAAAATGTTTTTTTAATCAAAAAACAGTTTTATCAAACTAGACTAGATGTCTATTAATTTTTAAATAAATTTTGTTTAGCTTTGAATCACTTTAAAATTAGAGTTTCTTTTCACTAATTAATTGATGATATTTTGTTTAGCTTTGAATCACTTTAAAATTAGGATTCCTTCAACTAATTAGTTCATGATAGTTGTCTTTCTTTTTAAGTTTAAATTATTCTTTCAAAACTACCATATGTAAGGAAAAAAGTTAGGTATAAAATTTTCTTATGAATTGAAATCTTGATAGTATTTATGATTCAAAGAGATAAATTTTATTGTGATTTGAGATAAGTTTTTTTAAAAATAGATTTTAGTATATTTTTGAAGTTTCTAATAAATAAATTATCATGTATTCTTGATGGACAATTGCTAATTGAGAAGTTTTTGTGAAATCTTGAGATATCTTATGATTGAAGAAATAAATTTACTTGTGATTTGATGCAAGTTTTCTAAAGTTTTAGTATGTTTCAGATGTTTACAATTTGCTACTATCATGAACTAATTAGTTGTCTTGACACTCGCCAAACCTAACCATAAAACAAGCCTCTCCAAATGTACCACTATATCTTTTGCAGTCTTGACCTTCCACACTTGTTATCTCTGCACAAAATAAATCAAGATCCACATATTTAAGAAGTTGTGACTTGTGCGAGCTTGTTCATATTATCGATATAGCGGATTTATAGGTTATAGATTTTTAATTGACATCGAACATGTGATTCATCTTAGTTAATGGATACACAATTAAATATTTTTAAATATAAATACAGAGTTTAAGCAAAAGTTACTAGATTCATCCGAACCCCTAAATAATATTCTACCTTCGCACATGAGGGGTGTGGGCGTGTTGAGAATATAATTAAGTAATAAAAGTGTATTCTCTTTAACATCTTAAGCTTTTATACGAAATTATCACACACAGGAGGTCACGGGTTCAAGCCTTGGAAACAGCCTCTGGCAGAAATGCAAGGCAAGGCTGCGTACAATAGACGCTTGTGGTCAGGCCCTTCCCCGGACTCCGCGCATAGCGGGAGCTTTAGTGCACCGGACTGCCCTTTTTTAATAGATAATTACTCTTAACACCCTCAATTAGAATCTTAATGTTTCATATTGACTTGTCTCCTCTATTAATAATACAAATAATAACAATATCAGAAAAATGAAGAGTAAAACTTTTACCCTAAAAGGATGACTTTTTTTTCTCACCCTTTGATGCAAGGAGGAGGAGGAAGCAGAAAATCAGCAGGAAGAAAATTTGAGATTTGGCCATCTGAAAATTTATCAATTAGAGTAATTAAGTGTGGTTTATGGTAATCATTGTTTAGCACATTTTTATAGGGAACTAAGAATAGTTGTCAATTGGTCCATTTTGTTAATTATCTGGTATCCAAAATATTAAACCACTAATTAATTGCAGATTACTAAGAGAAATTGGATATATGCACTTGTCCTTTGGTTGAGTTGGCCCGATGACAATTTATTTTGCATTTTCTTTTTAATTTCTGGAAGTATTTTTTTTTCCTACTAAAAATTTAGTCTATAGAATTAAAAATGGAGATTTTAATTGGTCTTGCTCAATAAAGGCCAATCTTACCATTACCCCGCAAACTAAAAAATGATGTAAAATATAATTGTTCTTGTCGGAAGGAACAGGTTCTTTCAATAGTTTTTCTACTGTGTTGTCAATTTTATTAGCTTTTGATTTTTGTATTTTTTTGATGCGTAAATTGTCATTTGTACAATATTTGTCGATTATCATAACATCATATGATTTTGAATGAAAATTCAGATTAAAGTAGCTTTCCAAATAATGATTAACAGTTCACAAAGCACTTTATATTTTTTCAATACTTCATCATCAATTATTTATCTCTTAATTACTTTTTAAGCCACTCTCCTCACTCATTATTTCGCTAAGTATTTACTCATATTAAGAAGGGAAAAGGGTCAAAAATACTCCCAATTTTAATTTATTAGTTTACTTTATTCTTATTATTAAAATTAAGTTATTACTATCCCTGCCGTTTGTAAAGTGTGCACTTATACCCCTAATTTGACAGAATCCCCAAATTCAACCAAAATTAACCCATTTCATTTTAAATGACCAATACCCATTTTAAAATGGAATGGGTTAATTTTGGTTGAATTTGAGGATTCTGTCAAATTAGGGATATAAGTGCACACTTTACAAACAGCAAAAGTAATAGTAACTTAATTTTAACGATAGAGATAAAGTAAATTAATAAATTAAAGTTAAGGAATATTTTTAATCCATTCTCCGAGAACATTTCAATCTATCAAACTTTTTAAAGCATTTTTCTTTCTTCTCTTCTTAGAACGTGTTGGTGTCTGAATAGATAATGCTTGTAGTTGATGATGAAAACGTATCAAAGGGGGTTGTTTATATAATGGAAAAGAATAAAAAAATTTTTAAACTATGTGTATTGTTCAAAACTTGGATGAACTTATTTGAAGTAATTTATAAATTGAAAATTGTTTATAAGTTTTAAAAAATAAATAGATGTAGATTAATTTATTTTTTTGATTTATAAATTATTTAAAATAAATCTATTTAAATAAATTTAATTATTTATTGAAACTTATTTTAATCATAAAATAACAAAATGACCAAACACTCAAAAATACTAAAAACAGATGATAAATAATTTATAAATCAATGCAAACAGACTCTAAATATCCGGGAAAAACCAGCCTCGAAAATAACGAACCGTTTTTTTTTTCGTAATTTTCTCGAAAAGAGTGTTAGCAGTTTCTCGGAAAGTGCACTCACTCTACGCAAACCGTTAGCTCACTTTCTTCTCAAGCAAAACCATTTTCACAATATTTATTTCTCACAACAAAAACACTTTTGCTTCAAACACCAAACATGGTTCAAATGAAGCTTTCGCATTTTCTCTCTCATCTTCTTCTTCTTCTCCTTGTTATTTCTCCTTCATCTTCATTCGCGAAGATTTCAATACTACCTTCGAGGTTCGCATCGAAGCAAGCTGAGAAATTGATTCGGGAGCTCAATTTGTTTCCTAAGGAATCCGACAACATCGTCGATCGGGATCCATTTCCGACCGCCGATGATGCTTCTAGAATCGTCGAAAAGCGATTATCATTCCCTAATTTGGCGAATTCTAGTGTTTCGTTTGAAGATTTGGGGCATCATGCTGGTTATTATAAGATTAAGCATTCTCATGCTGCCAGGTACCTTTTGAAACCCTAGGCTAATCTCTATTATGTTGTTGTTTGTAATATGGAGTTTAAAAAGAGTTGTTTCGTTATATTATATTTAGGAATAAGATAATGGTTTAAAAATTAATTCGATATATATAAAACGTCACATCAAAACCCGATTATGGATAAATAAATGGATTTGAATATCTTGTTAATTGTGACAGTTACATTGAGATGATATCAGTCATTTTCAAGCATCCGTAAATTAAAAATTGTCATGTAAGTTGGAAAATGCTAAAGTTGGTTAAAGTTCCACATTGGTTAGAGAATCCATTAGCGGTCTGGTAATATGGACTTCGAAAATTCTTCAAAAGGAGCTAGCTTTTAGACTTGAGTTAGACTCAAGTGTGATATCTTTATATGGTATCAGAGCTAGTTCATCCCCGTTTAGGATCCTGGTCCATGCTCCCTTTCGGCATGTGCGTGAAAGGGGTGTAGTCGGTTAAAATCCCACATTGTTTGGAGAATGGATTGATAGGTTTGCTTATATGGACCTGGGCAGTCCTTTTGAAGGTGAGTTAGACCCATATACCATATCTTTACAAAAAAAAAGGAAGTACAGTTCTGGTCGCCTAATTCCTTCCTGATGAAGGTGAAGTTTTCTTAGATTTCCATGGTCTATGCCTTCAACAAAGGTCTAGTTTCAGGTTTTTAGGGGTGGGGTAGGGTGGGGGGTCACTTTCTCCTATGCGTGTTGGATTGCATTTTGACATGTTTGGACTGGAACAAGTTCTGTGTAGTCTTATGTCCCACATCCTTGTATGAGCTCCTTTATCTACCTACTCGTTCACTTCCCGTTTAGGAAACTCGAATTCAACAGTTGAAAATGGATCCAAGTAGAGTGAATTGGTATAGCCAAATTCATACAGCCAAATGTAATTAGTGTGGGATTGAGATGTAGTAGATTAATTGGTTAATGTAGAAATATTCTGTTGCATTCATTTATTTATCTTCAGGTATCAGTATTAGTAATTTTTGTGGAGAAATGTGTTTACTGTTAGATAGTTAAATAACTACCTCTTATTTTATCAAGACAATTCTCTTTTTAAGTCATTCAGTGTGCTTAGAGATTTACATCAGCTTGTTTTGTTAAAATGTTTCTCCTTGGTGAGTAATTGTTAAAATATACATCTCCTGGGAAATCCTTCCTTATATCTTCATGCTCTGGTCTAACTTATCAACCAGCTCCTTCTTGTTGTTGTGTTGTCTCTTGTTGATCGAACTGTGTCACCTTCCATTTGTAGGTTGTTCTATTTCTTCTTTGAATCACGCGGTAGTAAGGACGACCCTGTTGTCATCTGGTTGAGTGGAGGGCCTGGTTGCAGTAGTGAGTTGGCCCTTTTCTATGAAAATGGGCCTTTTTCTATTTCAAAAGATCTGTCACTTGTGCCGAATGAATATGGGTGGGACAAGGTATTTTGACTATCTCAGAAAGTGGCTTTCTAGTCTTAGTAGTTTCTTGTCAGTTAACAACTATATCTTGTGGTGCATAAAGAAAAAGCTTGTGCTTAAGCAATAGTCGCAGTTTACCTTCTTGTTCTTTACTCGATGGTTCAGCTTGATTGCAATAAGATATTCTCTTGTTTCTACACTGTGATATATGAAAGTTAATAGTAGTACATATATGGCCCATGGACGAATGGATTTTGCACTGCCAATATTTGTGGACGTGCTTTATCCAGTTAGCTTAATAACTTGTTCATTGTGGAAGTTCCTATGGTGATATTATCTTTTTTTTTTAAAAAAATAATAATTGGAAAAGGCAATTAAGAAACTGTTTTGGGACAACATATTCATAATTTTCAAAAAATTTTCCCTGAAAAAGAAATGGCAAGTATATGTGCTGAAACAAAACAGTTTATAACATGTCCATAACTGGTTCAATATTTGCATAAACAGATGAATCATCAATACAAAGACATCAGTTCTTGACTCCACTCACCAAAGCTTTGATAATCCAAGCTTCTGCATATCCTTCTCCGAGAGTAAACTGTGTCCATGAAACTAGATCAATGTTGACAAACGTTTTCCTTCTCAAAAAAGTTACATTTCCCTGATGACATACTTCTGCCTGCTTTCTGACTTCTACTCTTTGAAATCAAATTACCTGCATGGCAGTTCGATACTGCAGATAGGAATGTATTTTAGGTTCCACAGGAACTTCAGTTTCGGTGCTGGTGGTTTGAGTTTTGATTGAAACTTGGAATTTGATTTTCGAGTCTTACAGGATGAAGTTTTTTGCATTTGTTTCTTAAATTAAAGTAGTTGGTTCATTTTTGTTATTCAAATATTCTTTATGTCCTTCAAGGACACTGATTTTCAAATCTGAAGAAATGATGTCTGCGTGTTAATTTTGCAGGTATCAAACCTTATCTATGTAGACCAACCTACAGGTACTGGCTTCAGTTACAGTTCTGACAGGCGTGACCTCTGTCACACTGAAACATGTGTTAGCGACGACTTGTATGACTTTATCCAGGTTTGAAAATAAACCCCTAAAGCAACTTGGAGCCTTTTTTTTTTATACATACACACACTCCTGTAGAATTTATCCATTCAAATCAGAGTCTTATGATAACACTATGGCTTCCAAATGTTTTCTTACCTATCAATTCCTGGTTTGATGTATGTTATTCATAAGGTTTGCTACATTGGGTAATTTATACTTCTTCTAAAGGATGATAAGCATTCCACCTATCAAAAACGGGCGATGAACTTTTTTTTATTATGGAGAAACTGTACTTGGGGGTGAAAATACAACTTCAGTATCCTGATCACAAACATACTACAAGGATACAAAGTCATTTATAACCTTTTTTTGTTAATAATATTATTGTCTTCGGTAGTGTGCAGAATGATAAACAATTACTAAACACCTGCGATCTTCTTTCAAGAATTCGTTTATGAAACTTTTTCTATCTCACCGAAGTTGTGATATTGACAATAGACATGAGTCATGATGCTTATTATGGAAACAATGGGATGAGTTGGAGAAAAGACTGAAATTAGTAGGAGAATTCTTTAACAATGATATATTTATTATCACCTAGTATGGTCTAATGATGGATTGCTATGGTGATGTAAGACACCTCTATCTCGTTGCTGACCTGTCTAGAATTGGCTCCTGGTGAAAAATTTAAGTACTGGTGATAGTAAGGGTTTTATTGATGTGTCTGAGATCCCTTTCAAATAGCTTCTTGGACTCTGGGAGTGTGCTGTGCTTGTCGGTTCTCTTGTCTGTGTGTTGATCACCAGTGTGTGAGATGCAAAAAGGGGTTACACTGTTGTACACGGGGTCTTCAAAGAGCTCAAAAGGCTCAATTTCTGAACACTAGTACCGAGCCTTAAAGAACTAATGACCTTTTACACGTATAGATGATAGGAGAGATGTTATACACTAGGATTCGAGCCTTACACTGTGCTGATGAGTGAGCCTTATAGGTGTTTGATGCATGTGATCTGGTCCCAGGCAAAAAAGAGGCATTATCATAATTTGGGTTCTTTTATCTTCCAAATGCATTAATGGCAAGAATGTGGTCACATTGCCAGCACATCCTGTCCCTTAACCTTTTTGCAGTATTCAGTAACCTTCTTCGTGGAATGGTTTCCTTGGTTTTTTACCTGAACTTGCAGCTGATTGCTGAATTTTCTTCTAGATGACTTGTTGGTTAGTTATTTCCCTCTTGCATGTTTTTAGTTAGCATGTATAACAGCTTTCAACCTGGAAGATTTACCAGAACTTGGCCTAACCACCTTAAGACACTACACAATTACCTATTCGGCTCTTACCCATTGTATTCAGATGAATTCCATGTCAAATGTTTTCATCATATTATCAGTTGACAACATGGGTATACAGATTTTAGTGTTTTTAACTCTACTAGTCTGTTTCTTCAATATTTGAATGATGATTGTGGTTTGATTGTTAATTTCTTCCTTTTTGGTGGAGTCAGTACATTTTTCTAAGTTGATTTGTAACAGAGACAATGATAATCCTGATTTTTTTCTGTTGATATGATCATTAATAATGATTTAGGCTTTCTTTGACGAGCATCCAGAGCTTGTAAAGAACGAATTCTACATAACCGGAGAATCATATGCTGGGCACTACATTCCTGCTTTTGCTGCAAGAGTACACAAAGGAAATAAGGGTAAAGAAGGAACACATATAAACTTAAAGGTACCACATTTCACCAGCTGTTGTGTTGTTATTTCCTTAATCACGTGCCTTGACTTCATTGGATGCATTTGAATAGGGATTTGCCATCGGGAATGGTCTTACAGATCCCAAAATACAATACCGTGCATACACTGACTATGCATTGGACATGGGATTAGTTTCGAAGTCTGATCATGATCGTATCAACAAACTACTTCCAGTTTGTGATGTCGCAGTAAACCTTTGTGGTACATCCTGTTTACTTTCTTTCTTTCCTCCATATCATTTGACTCATTTGGTCTTTCCCTGGGGTGAAAAGGGATAAAAAGGGGGCTGGGGGATCGTCCTGACATAATTGGATGTTCTTGCGCTCACAGCAAATCAATTCTCTGTACTCTGTTTTGCTTCTCAGTTTCTATGTCTGTTTTCCTCCTTTTAGGCACTAATGGGAAAATCTCTTGCTTGGCGGCTTATTTTGTTTGCAATTCTATATTCACTGCTGTCCGTGCAAGTGCTGGGGTTGACATCAATGTAAGTTCTTATCCATTTCAGTCTATCATTCATTTCCTACTAATTGTAGTGCTTGTTAAACGTATTCTGTACTTTGTAGAGAAATAGGTGTGTCAGCAGCCTCAGAGTAGAAATGATCCTAGAAATTTATCTTTTATAAATTGTTGTCAGAGATTTTTATGCCAATAATTAATATAGAGAACTTCTACTGTAATGTTGGCCAAAGATCAGTGTAAGTGGAGAAACATGGTCTATATTCAATTATTCATATAGCCAATCCCAATTTGTTTGGGATACCGGTGTAGTTGTCCTTTTTCACTTCAAGGTGATCTTTTAAATTACTCAGAGGGTCACATTATCCTGCGACATGCCTTCCAAAGTTGTGAACTAATGACTAGTTAACTATGTTTCTGATTAATTATGCTTTTACCTGCAGCACTATGACATCAGAAAGAAGTGTGTGGGACGACTTTGCTACGACTTCTCAGACATGGAGAAAATGCTGAATCTGGGCTCTGTTAAGCATGCTCTTGGCGTTGAGGATATAGAGTTTGTCTCGTGTAGTACTACTGTGTACCAGGCAATGCTTGTTGACTGGATGAGGAACTTGGAAGTAGGAATTCCAACCTTGCTCGAGGATGGAATAAAGCTGCTTGTGTATGCTGGAGAATATGATCTTATTTGCAACTGGCTTGGTAAGCATCAAATTATCCTTGAGCTCGATAATGGAAATTTGTTAAATAAATTTTTGGGAAATTACAGTTTCAAAAATAATTAAATGTTGGGATGTCACAAAATCATTTCGTTACCAGGTAACTCAAGATGGGTTCAGGCCATGGAATGGAAAGGTCAGAAAGAGTTTGTAGCATCTCCCGAAGTCCCTTTTGAAGTGAATGGTTCTGAAGCAGGATTGTTGAGAAGCCACGGACCTCTAAGTTTCCTCAAGGTGCCTTTCTTTATCGACCCTGCATCCATCTATTAACGATCTTATTGTTCATTTTATAATGATAAATGTTTGAGCTAAGTGTCTTGTGGTCAAATATATAATAGGTTCATGATGCTGGACACATGGTTCCAATGGATCAGCCTAAAGCTGCCTTAGAAATGCTGAAGAGGTGGACTAGAGGCACCCTTTCTCAGCAGACGACTGAGCCCGAAAACTTGGTCGCTTCAATATGATGTGTGATTATGCGCTTTTCATAGTTTTCAGATATCTGTAAATGTTTGCTCTATCCTGATGTTAGGTGTGGCCTCTTTGGCAATGACTAAGAATTTCTTGACGTTTTGTCCAAACTTTCTTTATCCACTGTGTCTGTATGTTTGAACGAAGCAATGGTGAAACTTTCTGGGTCGCATTTGGGGCATGATAAACATTTGAAGTCAAAAAGGCATTTAGTAAAATATGCATGTCTTGTTGTTGGAAACTAAGAACATAATCAGACAGTTTGATGCATATTATCTTCGTTCACAAGTATAGGAACAAAAAGTTCTCTTCCTATGTATATTTTCTTAATTTCTTTTTAAGTAAATCTTTTCATTTATCTTTTTCTTTGGAACTTTTTCTTTGACATTAGCTATCATTTGACGACAGTGATACCTTTTTTTAAAAATAAAATAGTAGAAGCTTAAAAGTTTTTCTTTCTTATTGGGTTTCCGGTTCAGTAACAGTAACGATTTAAGTTATTTTTTTAACCGATGAATCGGTAATCCAATAATTTACATTTCTACCTTAAGTGGACTAGCTATCTGAGGCTTTAGTGCAATTAGCTTATAAGTTACTTATAAGCTGTTTTTAGTTTTTTTGAGTATTTGAATGGTCAATAAATAATTAGGTTTGTTTGAATGAATTTATTTTAAGCATTTTACATGATAAAAATAACTTATAAGTCAAAAAAAAAGTTGCTAATTTCTAATTGTCTCAGTCCGCTAGGGGTGTCTTGTTGTCTCATTTTCTATTTTTCCCTCCTCCTTGTGTTCTTTCGTTTAATTTTTAATCTAATGATTATCTTCAAATATTTGATTTTCATGATAAAAATATGATTTTTTTTCGCTGGATCCATAATTTTCGGCGTACGGATAAAAAGTGAAACATAATAGGAAAAATAACGACAAAGTGATCCTTAATGTATGAGTAATACTTTATTTTGATCATTAATATATTTCACTTGATTGAAATAATTTTTAATATATAGCAAAGGTGTTCATTTTGGTCCTTAATATATATAACTTGATTGAAATCATCTTTAATGTATAACAAAAGGTGTTTATTTTGGTCCTTCATCCTAAATCTAACATATTTATAAAAAAAAGTGTTAAATTTAACTATAAAACACATGTGGCTTACAAAATCCACCATTGTTGTCTTCTTTGTTAATTCCAAAGAAAGAACTCCGTAAAATCTAATACAATTTTCTCTATTTTCTCCAATAAAATTTACTATTTTTTTCGTTCCTAAAATATTATTCCATCAACTAATAAAAATTTATGTTTTAAGCCAGAAAAAATAGTAAATTTTGTTAAAGAAAATAGAGACAATGGTATTAAATTTCATGAATTTTTTCTTTGAAACTAACAAAAAGACAACAATAATGAATTTTGTAAGCCACTTCTCTTTTATTTTTTTCCACACTGAATGGTGAGCATTCCAGTGTCAAGGAATTCATGATTTCCTCAGTAATGGAATTATGATAAACTTATCAGAGAAAAAGTACATTGTAGCAGTTCACATTCTTCAAAATACCCCCACCAAATGAAATGACAAACCAATTGGTTCTTTACTTTTATTCCTAAAATAAATAATAGATGAACTTAGAGAATCCAACCCCACAGGAGGATCCAGAAAACTGCTCATCATGCCGAACTTAGTAGCCCCAGTAATCATTTCGAATTTCATCATCAAATTTCTTCTTTAACTCGGGAAGCTTCGCAAAGTATTCTTCTGCTGTCATGGTACTGAGTTTTTTCTTCAACTCTTGCACTTCAGCAATTTCCTTCTCTAATCTTTCAGATTCCTTGAGAGATTGCTTCTCAGCTTCTTTCAGTTCCACCAACAACGCATCAAATTTGGGTTTGTATTGAGGAGTAACTGTGTCCTCAAACTTGAGAATCTAAATGCTTTCATAGGCTTCTTTGTACATGTCTACCAAGCGAGAACCAATTCCTTTCCTGTAATATTCCCAGTTAATGGACTCAGGCTCCTGGCTGAACTTGGTTTGAAGTTGGGAGTTGACATCATCGAAGGCACGACGTAGGTTAGAAAACTCCTTGCGAGCTTCATCGGTGACAAGAAGCTTCGCCATTCCTTCCCAATCAATAGTCCGGCGATCTTCTTCACTGTTCCGCTCATTTTTTCGATCTCTTTTTCTCTTCTCTCTTCGCAATCTTTCGGCTGTATGTTCGATATGGTGAAAGTCGGGTCCACAACTAAATTTCACACTTTTAGGAATAAAAAATGCCTTGAACTATTAAAAATGATATAAAAATATTTCTCATTGTTTAAAATTTCCTTGACATCAATCTTTAGGTCCAAAAAATAACCTTTCTTTAACAGATGAGATAATTTTTGTACTATTTTCAATAGTTCAAAATAATTAAATTGTAATCAATACATGACCGCCGCATATTTAAAAAAATTGTTGAAATTATTTAATTAAAATTTTATTAAATAAATTTTGAATCGTACATAATTGGTGCATGGACGAATGGATTTTGCGCTGTCATTCTGGAGATATTTGTGCACGTGCTTTATCCAGTTAGTGGTTTTCACAATAAGTACTTTTGTAGAAGCATGCTACTTTTAATGGCAGAATACCAGTTAGCGTAATAGCTACTTTATTGTGGAAGTTCCTATGGATGTTATCATTTTTTAAAACAAAGGAATATTTGGAAAAGACAATTAAGAACTGTTTTGGGACAACATATTGCTCGATCCGTTTTCGGTTTTTCCCCTTATCAAAGAAAAGAAGGCGATTAAGAATATGTTGTGAAACAAAATAGTTAATAACATGTCCATATCTGGTTCAATATTTGCATAAACAGACGAATCATCAATTCAAAGACATCAGTTCTTGATTCCGCATACCAAAGTTTTGATAATCCAAGCTTCTGCAATCTGCATGCTCCTTCTCCGAGAGTATACTAGTAGCCACCTAAATTGAATGTAAATGTCAATTTCACAGACTTAAATTGATACTTGTCATCAATGTGGAAAAAAACAATCAGTGTGACCCATTGCTTTGCTTGCACATAGTGCATCTGTTATGAGAAATGGCATTCTCGGAATTTGAGATGGTTACAAAGTTTTAGTAATTATGGAGTTACCATCAACCAGACTTGAAAAAGCCTTTGCGATTATTAAGAAAGGGTCTGTGTTTACTGGAATCTTTTTGCTTTGATTATGACAGGTTTTGGCCATTCTTTTTTATTAGACTACAGATAGGAAAGAATTTCAGCTCTTAGAGGAACCCCAGTTTTGGTGGTGGTGGTTTGAGTTTTGATTTAAACTTGGAATTTGATTTCCGAGTCTTACAGGATGAAGTCTTCCCTGTGTTGCACATTTGTTTCTTAGATTAAAGTAGTTGGTTCATTTTCATTGTTCAATTTTCCTCTGTGTCCTTCAAGGACACCAATTACCTTCACTGATTTTTCTATCTGAAGAATTGATGACTGCATGTTAATTCTGCAGGTATCCAACCTTATCTATGTAAACCAACCTACAGGTACTGGCTTCAGTTACAGTTCTATCAGACGTGACCTCTGTCATAATGAAGCATGTTGTTAGTGATGACTTGTATGACTTTATGCAGGTTTGGAAATAAACCCCTAAGGAAACTAGGAACCTTTTTTATATATATATGTGTGCGTGCGCGCACTCCTGCTTAATTCATCCATTCAAATCATAGTCTTATGATGACACTATGGCTTCCGAATGTTTTCTTACCTATCAATTCCTGGTTTCATATATGTTATTCACAAGGTTTGCTACATTGGTTAATTTATGCTGCTTTTAAAGGACGATAAACATTCCACCTATCAAAAAAGGGTGGTAAACTTTTCTTTATTATGGAGAAACTGTACTTGGGGTGGAATAACAACTTAAGTATCCTGATCATAAACATCCTCAGGGCTATAAAGTCATTTATGACCTTCCTTTTTTGTTTATAAAATTGTTGTTTTTGCTTAGTGTGCAGAATGATAAACAATTTCTAAACATCTGTGATCTCCTTTCAAGAATTCGTTCATGAAGTTTTCTCTGTCTCACTGAAGTTGTGATATTGACAATAGACGTAAGCAGTGAAGTTTATTATGAATGGGAGGAGTTTGGAGAAAGACTGAAATTAGTAAGAGAATTCATGAACGACTATATATTTGTTATCACCTAGTAGGGTTTGCTGATATCAGCAACTATTGTGGGTGGATTGCTATGGTGATGTAAGACACCTCTATCTCATCGTTGACCCGTCTAGAATTGGCACCTAGTGACAAATCAGAAGTATAGATGACTAAGGGTTTTATTGATGTGTCCGGGATCCCTTTCAAATAGCTTCTTGAACTCTTGGAGTGTGCTGTGCTTGTCTGTTCTTTTGTCTTTGTGCTGATCACCAGTCTATGTGTGATATACAAAAAGGGGTTACACTGGAGCCTTGAAGAACTCATGATCTTTTACATGTATAGATGATAGGAGAGATGTTATACACTATGACTTGAGCCTTATATTGTGCTGATGAGTGAGCCTTATAGGTGTTTGATGCATGTCATCTGGTCCAAGCGAAAAAAGAGGCATTAACGTATTTGGGGTTCTTTTATCTTCCAAATGCATTAGTGGAAAAAATGTGGTCAAATTGCTGGAATGGTACCTTGTTTTTAATTGCTGAAGTTTCCAAGGGATGACTTGTTGGTCAGTTATTTACCTTTTGCATGCTTTTGGTTAGCATGTATAACAGTAAGCTGGTAGATTTAGCAGAACTTGGCTCTTAAGACACTACACAATTACCTACTCGGGCTCATACCCATTGTATCATTCAGATGAATTCCCTGTAGAATTTTGTATCATATTATAAGTTGACAACATGGATATATTGCTTTTAGTGTTTTCCCTCTACTTGTTAGTTTCTTCAAGACTTGGAGGATGATTGTGGTTTGATTATAAATTTTCTTGTGCATTGTGGTACATCGGTTAGTTTGGTTTCTTCCTTTTTGATGGAGGCAGTACATTTTTCTATGTTGATCATTAATAATGGTTTAGGCTTTCTTTGAGGAGCATCCAGAGCTTGTAAAACGACTTCTACATAAATGGAGTGTTATAATTCAAGTTTTGATGCATCAACAAACCATGGGACCTGATCGGGGACCTGGTCGGCTTGGTCAACTGTAAAAGCTGCCACCACCTACTGTGGTTGGTGGGCAGCAGCTAGACGACAAAGACGTCCAGCCAATCAGAAGGTACCAGGTTGTTTCGTCCATATGCTAAATACTATCTTTGGGACATGAAACAAATTAGTTTTCATACATCATTTTTACAAGGCAAAAGAAAAGGGTGTGTGTGCTCAAAAGAAAGAACACTTCCTCAAGGCAACAGAGACTTGATCGAGCTACTATTGAAGAATAGTTTTTATGTTGTTGCTTTGTTGTAATGTTGAATCTAGTGTTCTAAACATTGTAAAATCAGTTCTTATCATATAAAGGAATATTGATTACTTCTCTTTGTATTGTCATTGTGACTTCTTTGCTAGAGTTAGCATTGAAGTAGTTAGAAAAGTCTACATTAACCTAGGGGTGGTTGTGTAATGGGCAATAGTCTTATTGCTTAGTTTCCGGGTCATTTCTAGAGCTAGCCTTGATCGGAGTGTTGAAGTCTTCGGCAACTAGAGTGAGTTGGGGTAGTGGGCAATAGTTATATTGCTTAGGATCGAAATCTTGTGATAAGATGTTGCAAGCATAGGGGTGAAGAGGATTTGTATCTAGTTACATAGGTTGTAATAGATCACTTTGCTCTTGCATCTAGTGAAGATTGGTTGGAAATCCTGTTGGATAGGTCGTGGTTGTTTCTCCCTTGAGTAAGGAGTTTTTTCACATAAAACTCTTGTCTTGTTCAGTACTTGCATTAGCTGTCCGTTTTTTGAGCATTCTGTTAATTGACTGTGTCAAAAGACCTGGTCCCCTGACTCGTGTGGTGAACGCATATATTCTATCAATTGGTATCAGAGAAAGGTTCTCTAATCGGCTAACACCCAGAGAGATTTCTGTAAAAGAATGGCTTCTCCACTGAATTTGGATGAAGGACAATCATCTACAAGCCCCCTTGTTTCAATGGCCAGTTCTATAGCTGGTGGAAAACTCGCATACATGACTTTCTTGTGGTTGAAGATAATGATTTGTGGGATATTATTCTTGATGGACCTTTTGTTCCCACAACTGAACTTAAGGAAGGAGAGGTTACCAAAATTGTGCCAAACACTAGGCAATAATACAGTGAAGCTGACAGGAAGAAAATTGAGAAGAACTATGTTGTCTCCAAACTCACACGCAAGTATCTGTTCTCTCAAAAGTAATATAGTGGCTCTTTTTGAGAGCCGAATGTCGAACTCACAGGGACTATACAACTAGGCTTAGTTAACTTTGCAATGAATTGAATTATTAATGTGTGTCTCAAAAAGTTGAGTTTGTTTATATCTATGAATGATACTACCAAAACTAGGTGAAACTTTCCAAGTTAAGGATAGACAACAAATATGTTTCAATGGTGATCAAGCATTAAAACAATTAAAACAAGAATATAAGAGTAACTTCATATGAAACCCATTTTCAACCAAAGCAAACAAGAATTAAACTTTCATCTTATGGCTACAACCCAAGAACAAGGGGATTTAGCCTCTCATAGTTTGTGAGACAATTACATGAAACATTTGTAACATAAACTTGAATCGAAGATGAAAAGAAAGGAGAAAAATATCACCAAACTAGGTTTTCTTTCGTCTTTCTTCCGCCTCCTTCCGACAAGAACAAGTGTTGTTATAAAAAATATAAAAGTGCTCTTTATAGCATCAAAAAATGCGTTGTTAAAGCAATCGCACTAAAGTCCGCAATGCGGACTTTGTCTTGTTCCAATATAACATTTCATTTTCCCGCTTTTGTGACGAATTCAACTTGCACATGTCCAAGGTCTGCGATGCGGACTTGTCGCGGACCACACTTCTTTGCCAAATAATTTCACGTTTCGATTTCTAATCATCATATTTTCAAGGTCCGCAACGCGGACTTGTCGTGGACCACACTGCCTCATGAAACAATTTCATTTCTTCGTTTGTTGATTCTTCATGGCCAGGTACGCGATGCGGACTTGTCGCGGACCACACTTCTTAGCCAAATAATTTTACGTTTTGATTTCTAATCAACATATTTTCAAGGTCCGCAACGCGGACTTATCGTGGACCACACTGCCTCATGAAATAATTTCATTTCTTCGTTTGTTGATTCTTCGATTCAGACCCCCGGCACCTAAACAAATTGTGGGCTAACACACACGAAGAACTAGCAAAATGGCCTAATTCTTATTTCATTGCAAATAAAATGCTCCTAAACCTCTCTAAAGTACTGCCGGGGCTACTGGTATCGTTCCCCAGGTCGTTACGGACGCTACTATGGAAGAATCCAAGAAAATTAGACCCAGACCTCCGGCATCTAAAAAATCTGTGAGCTAACACACACGAAGAACTGACAAAATCGCCTAATTCCTATTTCGTTGCCAATAAAATGCTCCTACACCCTTCTAAAGCACCGCCGAGGCTATTGGAGTCATTCCATAGGTCGTTACGGACGCTACTTTGGAAGAATCTAAGAAAATTCGACCCGAACTTCCGGCACCTAAAATATACGTGGGCTAACAAACACGAAGAACTGGCAAAATTGCCTAATTCCTATTTCGTTGCCAATAAAATGCTCCTAAACCCTTCTAAAGCGCCGTCGGAGCTACTGGAGTCATTCCCTACGTCGTTACGGACGCTACTATAGAAGAATCCAAGAAAATTCGACCCAAACCCTAGCACCTAAAAAATCCGTGGGCTAACATATACACGAAAAACATGCTAAATTGCCTAATTTCTATTGCGTCGCTATTAAAATGCTCCTAAACCCCTCTAAAGCGCCGCCGGGGTTACTGAAGTCGTTTCCTAGATCGTTACGGATGCTACTATGGAAGAATCCAAGAAATTTCGACCCGGACCCCCAGCATCTAAAAAATCAGTGGGCTAACATATACACGAAAAACTTGCAAAATTGCCTAATTCCTATTGCGTCGCCAATAAAATACTCCTAAACCCCTCAAAAGCGCAGTCGGAGCTACTGAAGTCGTTCCCTATGTCGTTACGGATGCTACTATAGAAGAATCTAAGAAAATTCGACACAAACCCCCGGCACCTAAAAAATCCGTGGCTAACACACACAAAAAACTGGCAAATTACCTAATTCCTATTGCGTCGCCAATAAAATGCTCTTAAACCCCTCTAAAATACCACTGGGGCTACTAGAGTCATTCCCTAGGTTGTTACAGACGCTACTATGGATGAATCTAAGAAATATTCGACCCGAACTCCCGGCACCTAAAATATACGTGGGTTAACAAACACGAAGAACTGGCAAAATCGCCTAATTCCTATTTCATCGCCAATAAAATGCTCCTAAACCCTTCTAAAGCGCCGTCGGAGCTACTGGAGTCATTTCCTAGTTCGTTACGGATACTACTATGGAAGAATCCAAGAAAATTCAACCCGGAACCCAGCACCTAAAAAATCCGTGGGCTAACATATACACGAAAAACTTGCTAAATTGCCTAATTTCTATTGCATCACCAATAAAATGTTCCTAAACCCTTTTGAAGCGCCGCCGGGGCTACTAGAATCGTTCCCTAGGTCGTTACGGGCGCTAATATGGAAGAATCCACGAAAATTCGACTCGGACCCCCGACACCTAAAAAATCTGTGGGCTATCACACACGAAGAACTGACAAAATCGCCTAATTCCTATTTCATTGCAAATAAAATGCTCCTAAACCCCTCTAAAGCGCCGCCGAGGCTGATAGAGTCGTTCCCCAGGTCGTTGCAGATGATACTATGGAAGAATCTAAGAAAATTCGACCCGGACCTCCGGCACCTAAAAAATAAGTGGGCTAACACACACAAAAAACTGGCAAAATTGCCTAATTCTTATTGCGTCGCCAATAAAATGCTCCTAAACCCCTCTAAAGCACTGCCGAGGCTACTAGAGTCGTTTTCTAGGTCGTTATGGACGCTACTATGGAAGAATCCATGAAAATTTGACTCGGACCCCCGGCACCTAAAAAATCTGTAGGCTAACACACACGAAAAACTGGCAAAATCGCCTAATTCGTATTGTGTCGCCAATAAAATACTCCTAAACCCCTCAAAAGCGCTGCCGAGGCTCTGGAATCGTTCCCTAGGTCGTTACGGATGCTACTTTGGAAGAATCTAAGAAAATTCAACCCGAACCTTCGGCACCAAAAAAAATCTGTGGGCTAACACACACAAAAACTGACAAAATTGCCTAATTCCTATTGTGTCGCCAATAAAATACTCCTAAACCCCTCAAAAGTGGAGTCAGAGCTACTGGAGTCGTTCCCCAGGTCGTTACGGATGCTACTATAGAAGAATCCAAGAAAATTTGACACAAACCCCCGGCAGCTAAAAAGTCTGTGGGCTAACACACACGAAAAACTGGCAAAATCGCTTAATTCCTATTGCGTCACTAATAAAATATTCCTAAATCCTTCTAAAGCGCCGCTGGGGCTACTGGAATCGTTTCCTAGGTCGTTACGGATGCTACTATGCAATAATCAAAGAAAATTCGACTCGGGCCCCTGGCACTTAAAAAATCTGTGGGCTATCACATATGAAGAACTGACAAAATCGCCTAATTCCTATTTCATTGCAAATAAAATGCTCCTAAACCCCTCTAAAGCGCCGCCGAGGCTACTAGAGTCGTTCCCAAGGTCGTTGTGGATGCTACTATGGAAAAATCCAAGAAATTTCGATCCAGACCTCCGGCAGCTAAAAAATAAGTGGGCTAACACACACAAAAAACTAGCAAAATTGCCTAATTCTTATTGAGTCGCCAATAAAATGCTCCAAAACCCTTCTAAAGCACCGTCGGGGCTACTAGAGTCGTTTCCTAAGTTGTTATGGACGCTACTATGGAAGAATCAAAAAACGTTTGACTCGGACCCCCGGCACCTCAAAAATCTGTAGGCTAACACATACGAAAAACTGGCAAAATCACCTAATTCGTATTGTGTCGCCAATAAAATACTCCTAAACCCCTTAAAAGTGCCACCGAGGCTCTGGAATCGTTCCCTAGGTCGTCACGAATGCTACTTTGGAAGAATCTAATAAAATTAAATCCGAACCATCGGCACCTAAAAGATCCGTGGGCTAATACACACAAAAACTGACAAAATTGCCTAATTCCTATTGTGTCGCCAATAAAATACTCCTAAACTCCACAAAAGTGCAGTCGGAGCTACTGGAGTCGTTCCCTAGGTCGTTACAGATGCTATTATGGAAGAATCCAAGAAAATTCGACACAAACCCCCGGTAGCTAAAAAATCCGTGGGCTAACACACAGGAAAAACTGGCAAAATTGCCTAATTCTTATTGCGTCGCCAAAAAAATGCTCTTAAACTTCTCTAAAGCGCCACCGCGGCTACTGGAGTCATTCTCTAGGTCGTTATAGAAGCTACTATGAAAGAATCCAAGAAAAATCTACTTGGACCCCCGGCACCTAAAAAATCCGTGGGTTAACACACACGAAAATTTGGGAAAATCGTCTAATTTCTATTGCGTCGCCAATAAAATGCTTCTAAACCTCTCTAAAGAACCGTCGAGGCTACTGAAGTCATTCCCTAGGTCGTTACAAACTCTTCTATGGAAGAATATAAGAAAATTCGACCAGGACCCCCGGCGTCCAAAAAATCTGTGGGCTAACACACACGAAAAATAGGCAAAATTGCCTAATTGCTATTGCGTCGCCAATAAAATATTCCTAAACCCTTCTAAAGCGCCGCCGGGACTACTGGAGTCATTCCCTAGGTCGTTACGGACGCTACTATGGAAGAATCTAACAAAATTTGACCTGGACCCCCGGCACCTAAAAAATCTGTGGGCTAACACACATGAAGAACTAGAAAAATTGTCTAATTCCTATTTTGTTGCAAATAAAATGCTTCTAAACCCCTCTAAAGCACCGCCGGGGTTACTGGAGTCGTTTCCTAGGTCGTTACGGATGCTATTATGTAAGAATCCAAAAAAATTCAACCCGGACGCCCGGTACCTAAAAAGTCCGTGGGCTACGCATACGAAAAACTGACAAAATCGCCTAATTTCTATTGCGTCGCTAATAAAATGCTCCTAAACCCTTCTAAAGCACCACCGGGGCTACTAGAGTCGTTCCCTAGGTCGTTAAGGACACTACTATAGAAGAATCAAAGAAAATTCGACCTTGACCCCCGGCATCTAAAAAATCTGTGGGCTAACACATAAGAAAAACTCACAAAATTGCCTAATTCCTATTGCGTCGCCAATAAACTGCCCCTAAACCCCTCTAAAGCACTGCCGGGGCTACTGGAGTCTTTCCCTAGGTCTTTACGGATGCTACTATTGAAGAATCCAAGAAAATTCGACCTAAACCCCTGGCACCTAAAAAATCCGTAGGCTAACACACACGAAACACTGGCAAAATCGCCTAATTTCTATTGCGTCGCTAATAAAATACTCCTAAACCTCTCTAAAGCGCCGTTGGGGCTACTGGAGTCGTTCCCTAGATCATTACGGACGCTACTATGGAAGAATCTAAGAAAATTCGACCTGAACCTTCGGCACCTAAAAAATCTGTGGGCTAACACACACAAACAACTGGCAAAATTGCCTAATTCCTATTACGTCGCCAATAAAATACTCCTAAACCCTTCTAAAGCGCCGCCGGGGCTACTAAAGTTGTTTCCTGGGTCGTTACGGATGCTACTATGTAAGAATCTAAGAAAATTCGACCCCGACCCCTAGCATCTAAAAACTCTGAGGGCTAAGACACACGAAGAACTGGCTAAATCGCCTAATTCCAATTTCGTTGCCAATAAAATGCTCCTAAACCCCTCTAAAGCGCCGCCAAGGCTATTGAAGTCATTCCCATGGTCGTTACGGACGCTTCTATGGAAGAATCCAAGAAACTTCAACCCTTACCTCCGGCACTTAAAAAATCCGTAGGCTAACACACACGAAGAACTGGCAAAATCGCCTAATTCCTATTTCATTGCCAATAAAATGCTCCTAAACCCTTATAAAGCGCCGTCGGGGCTACTGAAGTCGTTCCCTAGGTCGTTACAGACTACTATGGAAGAATGCAAGAAAATTCAACCCAAACCCCTGGCACCTAAAAAATCTGTGGGATAACACACATAAAAAACTTGCAAAATCACCTAATTTCTATTCCGTCGCTAATAAAATGCTTCTAAACCCTTCTAAAGCGCCACTAGGGCTACTGGAGTCATTACCTAGGTCATTACTGACACTACTATGGAAGAATTGAAGAAAATTCAACCTGGACCCCCGACACCTAAGAAATCTGTGGCTAACACACACGAAGAACTGGCAAAATCGCCTAATTCCTATTTCGTTGCCAATAAAATGCTCCTAAACCCTTTTGAAGTGACGCCGGGGCTACTGGAGTCGTTCCCAAGGTCTTTACGGATGCTAATATGGAAGAATCCAAGAAAATTCGACCAAGACCCCCGGCACCTAAAAAATCTATGGGCTAACACAGATAAAAAATAGGCAAAATTGCCTAATTCCTATTGCATCGCCAATAAAATACTTCTAAACCCCTCAAAAGCATAATTGGGGCTACTGGAGTCATTGCCGAAGTCATTACGGATGCTACTATGGAAGAATCCAAGAAAATTCGACCCAAACCCCCGGCACCTAAAATATTTGTGGGCTAACACACGAAAAACTGGCAAAATTGCCTAATTCGTATTGCATCACCAATAAAATACTCCTAAACCTCTCAAAAGCGCCGCTGGGGTTACTGGAGTCGTTCCCTAGGTCGTTACGGATGCTACTATGGAAGAATCCAAGAAAATTTGACCCGAACCTTCGGCACCTAGAAAATCCGTGGGCTAACACACAAAAAACTGGCAAAATTGCCTAATTTCTATTGCGTCGCCAATAAAATACTGCTAAACCCCTCAAAAGCACCATTGGAGCTACTAGAGTCATTCCCCAGGTCGTTATGGATGTTACTATGGAAGAATCCAAGAAAATTCGACACAAACTCCCGGCACCTAAAAACTCTATGGACTAACACACACAAAAAACTAGCAAAATTGCCTAATTCCCATTGCGTCGCCAATAAAATGCTCCTAAACCCCTCTAAAGCACCACCGGGGCTACTGGAGTCATTCCCTAGGTCGTTACGGACGATACAAGGGAAGACTCCAAGAAAATTCAACCCGGTCACCCAGTACCTGAAAAATCTGTGGGTTAACACACCTAAAAGACTGGGAAAATCGCCTAATTTCTGTTGCGTCGCCAATAAAATGCTCATAAACCCCTCTAAAGCGCCACCGGGGCTACTGGAGTCGTTCCCTAGGTCGTTACGGATGCTACTATGGAAAAATCCAAGAAAATTCAACCCATACCCCCGGCACCTAAAAAATCTGGGGCTAACACACATGAAAAACTGGGAAAATGACCTAATTCCTATTGCGTTGCCAATAAATTGTTCTTAAACACTTCTAAAGCGCCCCCGAGGCTACTAGAGTCGTTCCCTAGGTCGTTACGGATGCTACTATGGAAGAATCCAAGAAAATTATACCCGGACCCCCGACAATTAAAAAATCCGTAGGCTAACACACACGAAGAACTGGCAAAATCATTTAATTCCTATTTCGTTGACAATAAAATATTTCTAAACCCCTCTAAAGTACCACCGAAGCTACTGGAGTCGTTACCCAGGTCGTTATGCATGCTACTATGGAAGAATCCAAGAAAATTCGACCCGTACCCCTAGCACCTAAAAAATCCGTGGGCTAACACACACGAAGAACTGGCAAATCCCCTAATTCCTTTTTCGTAGCCAATAAAATGCTCCTAAACCCCTCTAAAGCACCACCGATGCTACTGGAGTCATTCCCTAGGACGTTACAGACACTACTATGAAAGAATCCAAGAAAAATCTACTTGGACCCCCGGCACCTAAAAAATCCGTGGGTTAACACACACGAAAAACTGGGAAAATCGTCTAATTTCTATTGCATCGCCAATAAAATGATTCTAAACCCCTCTAAAGAACCGTCGAGGCTACTGGAGTCATTCCCTAGGTCGTTACAAACTCTTCTATGGAAGAATCTAAGAAAATTCGACCAAGACCCCTAGCGTCCAAAAAATCTATGGGCTAACACACAAAAACAATAGGTAAAATTGCCTAATTGCTATTGCGTCGCCAATAAAATATTCCTAAACCCTTCTAAAGCGCCGTCGGGACTATTGGAGTCATTCCCTAGGTCGTTACGGACGCTACTATGGAAGAATCTAACAAAATTTGACCTGGACCCCCGGCACCTAAACAATCTGTGGGCTAACACACATGAAGAACTAGCAAAATTGTCTAATTCCTATTTTGTTGCAAATAAAATGCTTCTAAACCCCTCTAAAGAACCGCCGGAGTTACTGGAGTCGTTTCCTAGGTCGTTACGGATGCTATTATGGAAGAATCCAAGAAAATTCGACTCGTACCCCTAGCACCTAAAAAATCCGTGGGCTAACACACACGAAGAACTGGCAAAATCCCCTAATTCCTTTTTCGTAGCCAATAAAATGCTCCTAAACCCCTCTAAAGCACCACCGATGCTACTGGAGTCATTTCCTAGGTCGTTAAGGACACTACTATAGAAGAATCAAAGAAAATTCGACCTTGACCCCCGGCATCTAAAAAATCTGTGGGCTAACACACAAGAAAAACTCACAAAATTGCCTAATTCCTATTGCGTCGCCAATAAACTGCCCCTAAACCCCTCTAAAGCAATGCCGGGGCTACTGGAGTCTTTCCCTAGGTCTTTACGGATGCTACTATTGATGAATCCAAGAAAATTCGACCTGGACCCCTGGCACCTAAAAAATCCATGGGCTAACACACACGAAAAACTGGCAAAATCGCCTAATTTCTATTGCGTCGCTAATAAAATACTCCTAAACCCCTCTAAAGCGCCGTTGGGGCTACTGGAGTCATTCCCCAGATCATTACGGACGCTACTATGGAAGAATCTAAGAAAATTCGACCTGAACCTTCGGCACCTAAAAAATCCGTGGGCTAACACACACAAAAAACTGGCAAAATTGCCTTATTCCTATTACGTCGCCAATAACATACTCCTAAACCCTTCTAAAGCGTCGCTAGGGCTACTAAAGTTGTTCCCTAGGTCGTTACGGATGCTACTATATAAGAATCTAAGAAAATTCGACCCCGACCCCTAGCATCTAAAAAATCTGAGGGCTAAGACATACGAAGAACTGGCTAAATCGCCTAATTCCAATTTCGTTGCCAATAAAATGCTCCTAAACCCCTCTAAAGTGCCGCCAGGGCTAGTGGAGTCGTTCCATAGGTCGTTACGGATGCTACTATCGAAGAATCCAAAAACATTCGACCCAGACGCCCGACAACTAAAAAATACGTGGGCTAACACACATGAAAAACCAAAATAATTGCCTAATTCCTATTACATCGCTAATAAAATGCTCCTAAACCCTTCTAAAGTGCCACTGGAGCTACTGGAGTCGTTCCCTAGGTCAATATGGATGCTACTATAGAAGAATCTAAGAAAATTCGATTGGGACCCCCGGCACCTAAAAAATCTGTGGTCTTACACACACAAAAACTGGCAAAATTGCCTAATTCCTATTGCGTCTCCAATAAAATACTCTTAAACCCCTCGAAAGCGCCATAGAAATTGCCTAATTTCTATTGCGTCGCTAATAAAATGCTCATAAACCCTTCTAAAACATCGTCGGGGCTACTGGAGTCGTTCCATAGGTCGTTACAGATGCTATTATGGAAGAATCTAAGAATATTCAACCTAGACCCCCGGCACATAAAAATTCTATGGGCTAACACACATGAAAAACTGGGAAAATCGCCTAATTCCTATTTTGTCACCAATTCGGTACTCTAGAACCCCTGTAAGGCACCGCCGGGGCTACTGGAGTCGTTCTGCAGGTCTTACGGATGCTACTATGGTAGCATCCAATAAAATTTGACCCAAACCCCCGGCATCTAAAATATCCGTGGGCTAACATACACAAGAAATTGGCAAAATCTCCTAATTTCTATTGCGTCTCCAATAAAATACATCTAACCCATCTAAAGTGTCGCCGGGGCTACTGGATTCATTCCCTAGGTCGTTATGGATGCTACTATTGAAGAATCTAAGAAAATTCGACCCGAATCTCTCGCACCTAAAAAATCTATGGGCTAACACACAAAAGACTGACAAACTTACGTAATTTCTATTGCGTCGCCAATAAAATACTCCTAAACCCCTCAAAAGTGCCACCGGGGCTACTGAAGTCATTATCTAGGTCGTTACGTATGATACTATGCAAGAATCTAAGAAAATTAAACCAGAACCGTCGGCATCTAAAAAATTCGTTGGCTAACAAACAAAAAAAACTGGCAAAATATCCTAATTCCTATTGCGTCGCTAATAAAATGCTCTTAAACTAATCTAAAGTGACGCTGGGGCTACTGGAGTCGTTCCCTAGGTCGTTAAGGACGCTACTATGGAAGAATCTAAGAAAATTCGACCCATACCCCCGGCACCTAAAAAATCTGTGGGCTAACACATATGAACAACTGGCAAAATAGTCTAATTTCTATTACGTCGCCAATAAAATGCTCCTAAACCCTTCTAAACCGCCGCTGGAGCTACTGGAGTCGTTGCCTAGGTTAATACGGATGCTACTATTGAAGAATTTAAGAAAATTCGACCGGGACCCCCGACACCAAAAAGATTTATGGGCTAACACACGAAAAACTGGCAAAATTGCCTAATTCCTATTGCGTCTCCAATAAAATGCTCTTAAACCCCTCTAAAGCGCCATCGAGGCTGCTGAAGTCATTCCCTAGGTCGTTACGGACGCTATTATGGAAGAATCCAAGAATATTTGACCGAGACCTCCGGCATCTAAAAAATCTGTGGGTGAACACAACTGAAAAAATGAGAAAATTGCCTAATTTCTATTACGTCGATAATAAAATGCTCCTAAACCCCTCTAAAGCATCGCCGGGTCTACTGGAGTCGTTCCCTAGGTCGTTAGGACGCTACTATGGAAGAATCCAAGAATATTCAACCCGGACCACCGGCACATAAAAAATCTATGGGTTAACACATACGAAAAATTGGGAAAATTGCCTAATCTCTATTGCGTCGACAATAAAATTCTACTAAATCCCTCTAAAGCATCGCTGGGGCTACTGGAGTCCTTCCCTAAGTCATTACGGATGATACTATTGAAGAATCCAAGAAAATTCGACCCGGACCCCCGGCACCTAAAAATATTATGGGCTAACACACACAAAAAACCGACAAAATTACCTAATTCCTATTGCGTCGCCAATAAAATGCTCCTAAACCCCTCTAAAGAGCCATTGGGGCTACTTAAGTCGTTCCCTAGGTCATTAAGGATGCTACTATGGAAGAATAAGAGAAACTTCAACCCGGACCCCCGACACCTAAAAAATCTGTGGGCTAACTTACACGAAGAACTGGTAAAATCGCCTAATTGTTATTTTGTTGCCAATAAAATTCTTCTAAACCCCTCTAAAGCATTGATGGGGCTACTGGAGTCGTTCCCCAGGTAGTTACGGACGCTACTATAGAAGAATCCATGAAAATTCGACCTGGAACCTCGGCACCTAAAAAATCCGTGGGTTGTACAAAGAACTGGCAAAATCGCCTAATTCCTATTTTGTTGCCAATAAAATGCTCCTAAACCCTTCTAAAGCGCCGTTGAGGCTACTGGAATCGTTCCCTAGGTCGTTACGGAGGCTAGTATGGAAGAATCCAAGAATATTCGACCCGGACCCCCAGCACCTAAAAAATTCGTGGGTTAACATACACGAAAAACTAGGAAAATTACTTAATTTCTATTGTGTCACCAATAAAATGCTCCTAAACCCCTATAAATCGCCGTTGGGGATACTCGAGTCGTTCCCTAGGTCGTTACGGACGCTGCTATGGAAGAATCCAAGAAAATTCGACCCAGATCCCCGGTATCTAAAAAATCTGTGGGCTAACACATATGAAAAACAGGCAAAATAGCCTATTTCCTATTGTGTCGCCAATAAAATTCTCCTAAACCCCTCTAAAGTATCGTCGGGGTTACTGAAGTTGTTCCATAGGTCGTTACGGACCCCCGGCACCAAAAATATCTGTGGGCTAACACATATGAAAAACTGGCAAAATTGCTGAATTCCTATTGCGTCGCCAATAAAATGCTCCTAAACCCCTCTAAAGCGCCACTGGGCTACTTAAGTCGTTCCCTAGGTCATTACGGATGCTACTATGGAAGAATCAGAGAAACTTCGACCCGGACCCCCGGCACCTAAAAAATCTGTGGGCTAACTTACACGAAGAACTGGTAAAATCGCCTAGTTGTTATTTTGTTGCCAATAAAATTCTTCTAAACCCCTCTAAAGCGTCGCCGGGGCTACTAGAGTCGTTACCCAGGTAGTTACGGACGGTACTATGGAAGAATCCAAGAAAATTTGACCTATACCTCCGGCAGCTAAAAAATGTGTTGGCTAACACATACGAATAACTGACAAAATTGCCTAATTTCTATTTTGTTGCCAATAAAATGCTCCTAAACCCTTTTAAAGCGCCGCTGTGGCTAGTGGAGTCGTTCCCTAGGTCGTTACGGACGCTACTATGGAAGAATCTAAGAAAATTCGACCCGGACCCCCGGCACATAAAACATTCGTGGGCTAACACACACGAAGAACTGCCAAAATTGCCTAATTCCTATTTTGTTGCCAATAAAATGCTCCTAAACCCTTCTAAAGCGCCATCGGGGCTACTGGAATCGTTACCTAGGTCATTACAGATGCTAATATTGAAGAATCCAAGAAAATTCGACCCGGACCCCCAACACCTAAAAAATCCGTGGGTTAACACACACAAAAAACTAGAAAAATTGCTTAATTTCTATTGTGTCACCAATAAAATGCTCCTAAACCTCTCTAAATCGCTGTCGGGGCTACTGGCGTTGTTCCCTAGGTCGTTACGGACGCTACTATGGAAGAATCCAAGAAAATTTGACCCAGATCCCCGGTATCTAAAAAATCTGTGGGCTAACACATACGAAAAATAGGCAAAATAGCCTATTTCCTATTGTGTCGCCAATAAAATTCTCCTAAACTCCTCTAAAGCATCGTCGGGGTTACTGCAGTCGTTCCATAGGTCGTTACGGACCCCCGACATCAAAAAAATCTGTGGGCTAACACATATGAAAACTGGCAAAATTGCTAAATTCCTATTACGTCGCTAATAAAATGCTCCTAAATCCTTCTAAAGCACCGCCGGGGCTACTAGAGTCGATCCCCAGGTCGTTACGGACGCTACTACAAAATAATCCAAGAAAATTGGACCAGGACCCCCACACCTAAAAAATTTGTGGCCTAACAGACATGAAAAACTGGCAAAATGGCCTATTCTTATTGCGTCGCCAATAAAATGTTCCTAAACCCCTATAATGCACCTACGGGGCTACTGAAGTCGTTCTCTAGGTCGTTACGGATGCTACCATGTAAGAATCCAAAAAAATTCCACCCGGACTTCCAACAACTAAAAAATTCGTGGGCTAACAAACACGAAAAACTGGCAAAATCACATAATTCTTATTGCGTCGCTAATAAAATACTCCTAAACCCCTCTAAAGCGCCGTCGAGGCTACTGGAGTCGTTCCCTAAGTCATTACGGATGCTACTATGGAAGAATGCAAGAAAATTTGACCCAGACCCCCAGCACCTAAAAAATCTGTGGGCTAACACTTACGAAAAACTGGAAAAATAGCCTAATTCCTATTGCGTCGCCAATAAAATGCTTCTAAACCCTTCAAAAGCGTCGCCAGGGTTACTAGAGTCGATCCCCAGGTCGTTATACATGCTAATATAAAATAATCCAAGAAAATTTGACCCAAATCCCCGGCACCTAAATTATCTGTGGGCTAACATATACGAAAAACTAGCAAAATAGCCTAATTCATATTGCGTCGCCAATAAAATACTTCTAAACCCCTGTAAAGCACCGCCGGGGCTACTAGAGTTGTTCCCTAGGTCGTTACGGATGGAAGAAATCCAAGAAAATTCAACCCATACCCCCGGCACCTATAAAATCTGTGGGCTAACACAGATGAAAAATTAGCAAAATAGCCTAATTCCTATTGCGTCGCTAATAAAATGCTTTTAAACTCTTCTAAAGCGCCTCTAGGGCTACTGAGTTGTTCCCTAGGTCAATAGGGATGCTACTAAGGAAGAATACAAGAAAATTCGACCCAGACCCTGACACCTAAAAAATTTGTGGGCTAACACAAAACAAATATTGGCAAAATAGCCTAATTTCTATTGCGTCACCAATAAAATGTTTCTAGACCCTTCTAAAGCGTCGCCAGGGCTACTGGAGTCGTTCTCTAGGTTAATACGGATGCTACTATGGAAGAATCCAAGAAAAATTGACCGGGACCCCGGCACCTAAAAAGTCCGTGGGCTAACAGATACAAAAAACCAGCAAAATTGCCTAATTCCTATTACGTCTCCAATAAAATATTCTTAAACCCCTCTAAAGTGCCACCGAGGCTACTAGAGTCATTCCCTAGGTCATTACGGATGCTACTATAGAAGAATCCAAGAAAATTCGACCTGGACCCCCGGCACATAAAAAATCTGTAGGTTAACATACATGAAAAACTGAGAAAATCGCCTAATTTCTAATGCGTCGATAATAAAATGCTCCTAAACCCCTCTAAAGCGTCACCGGGGCTACTGGAGTTGTTCCCTATGTCGTTACGGACGCTACTATTGAAGAATCCGAGAAAATTCGACCCAGACCCCTGGCACCTTAAAATATTTATGGGCAAACACACTCGAAAAACTGGGAAAATTACCTTATTCCTATTGTGTCACCAATAAAATATTCCTAAACTCTTCTAAAGCACCGCTGGGGCTACTGGAGTCGTTCCCTAGGTCGTTACAGACGCTATTATGGAAGAATCTAAGAAAATTCGACCCGGATCCCCGACACCTAAAAAATTCATGGGCTAACACATATGAAGAACTGGCAAAATCTCCTAATTCCTATTTCATTGCCAATAAAATGCTCCTAAACCTTTTTAAAGCGCTGTCAGGGCTACTAGAGTCGTTACGCAGGTAGTTACAGTCGCTACTATAGAATAATCCAAGAAAATTCGACCCGTACCTCTGGCACCTAAAAAATCTGTGGGCTAACACATACGAAGAACTGACAAAATTGCCTAATTCCTCTTTTGTTGTCAAAAAATGCTCTTAAACCCTTTTAAAGCGCTGCCGGGGCTACTGGAGTTGTTTCCTATGTAGTTATGGATGCTACTATGATAGAATCCAAGAAAATTTGATCCGGACTCCCGGCACCTAAAAAATCTGTGGGCTAACACACACGAATAACTGACAAAATTGCCTAATTCCTATTTTATTGCCAATAAAATGCTCTTAAACCCTTTTAAAGCACCGTCGGGGTTACTAGAACTGTTCCCTAGGTCGTTATAGATGCTACTATGGAAGAATCCAAGAAAAATCGACCCGGACCCTCGGCACCTAAAAAATCCGTGGGCTAACAAACACGAAAAACTAGCAAAATCACATAATTCTTATTGCGTTGCCAATAAAATACTCCTAAACCCCTCTAAAGCGCCATCGAGGCTACTGGAGTCGTTCCCTAGGTCGTTACGGATGCTACTATGGAAGAATCCAAGAAAATTCGACCCGAATCCACGGCATCTAAAAAATCTGTGGGCTAACACATACGAAAAACTGGCAAAATAACCTAATTTCAATTGCGTCGCCAATAAAATACTCTTAAACCTCTTTAAAGAGACGTCGGGGCTACTGGTGTCGTTCCTTAGGTCATTGCGGACGCTACTATGGAAGAATCCATGAAAATTCGACTCGGACCCTCGGCACCTAAAAAATCCGTGGGTAACACACACAAAGAACTGGCAAAATCGCCTTATTCCTATTTTGTTGCCAATAAAATGCTCCTAAACCCTTCTAAAGCGCCGTTGAGGCTACTGGAATCGTTACCTAGGTCGTTACGGATGGAAGAATCTAAGAAAATTCAACCCATACCCCTGGCACCTATAAAATCTGTGGGCTAACACATACGAAAAATTGGCAAAATAGCCTAATTCCTATTGCGTCGCTAATAAAATGCTTCTAAACTCTTCTAAAGCGCCTCTAGGGCTACTGAGTCATTTCCTAGGTCAATAGGGACGCTACTAAGGAAGAATCCAAGAAAATTCGACCCAGACCCCGGCACCTAAAAATTTGTGGGCTAACACAAAAGAAATATTGGCAAAATAGCCTAATTTCTATTGCGTCACCAATAAAATGCTTCTAGACCCTTCTAAAGCGTCGCCAGGGCTACTGGAGTCGTTCCCTAGGTTAATACGGATGCTACTATGGAAGAATCCAAGAAAAATTGACCGGGACCCCGACACCTAAAAAGTCCGTGGGCTAACAGAAACAAAACACTGGCAAAATTGGCTAATTCCTATTACGTCTCCAATAAAATATTCTTAAACCCCTCTAAAGTGCCACCGAGGCTACTAGAGTCATTCCCTAGGTCATTACGGATGCTACTATAGAAGAATCCAAGAAAATTCGACCTGGACCCCCGGCACATAAAAAATCTGTAGGTTAACATACATGAAAAACTGAGAAAATCGCCTAATTTCTAATGCATCGATAATAAAATGCTCCTAAACTCCTCTAAAGCGTCACCAGGGCTACTGGAGTTGTTCCCTAAGTCGTTACGGATGCTACTATTGAAGAATCCAAGAAAATTCGACCCAGACTCACGGCACCTTAAAAAATTTATGGGAAAACACACTCGAAAAACTGGGAAAATTACATTATTCCTATTGTGTCGCCAATAAAATGTTCCAAAACTCTTCTAAAGCACCGCTGGGGCTACTGGAGTCGTTCCCTAGGTCGTTATAGATGCTATTATGGAAGAATCCAAGAAAATTCACCCCGGATCCCCAACACCTAAAAAATTCATGGGCTAACACATATGAAGAACTGGCAAAATCTCCTAATTCCTATTTCATTGCCAATAAAATGCTCCTAAACCTTTCTAAAGCGTTGTCGGGGCTACTGGAGTCGTTACCCAGGTAGTTACAGTCGCTACTATAGAATAATCCAAGAAAATTCGACCCGTACCTCCGGCACCTAAAAAATCCGTGGGCTAACACACACGAAGAACTGACAAAATTGCCTAATTCCTTTTTTGTTGCCAAAAAAATACTCTTAAACCCTTTTAAAGCGCCGCCGGGGCTACTGGAGTCGTTTCCTATGTCGTTATCGACGCTACTATGGAAGAATCCAAGAAAATTCGACCCGGACTCCCAGCACCTAAAAAATCTGTGGGCGTTTAACACACACGAATAACTGGCAAAATTGCCTAATTCCTATTTTATTGCCAATAAAATGCTCTTAAACCCTTCTAAAGCACCGTCGGGGTTACTAGAACTGTTCCCTAGGTCGTTACGGACGCTACTATGGAAGAATCCAAGAAAATTCGACACGGACCCCTGGAACCTAAAAAATCCGTGGGTTAACACACACGAAAAACTAGGAAAATCGCCTACTTTCTATTGCGTCTCTAATAAAATGTTCCTAAACCTCTATAAATCATCGCCAGGGCTACTAGAGTCATTCCTAGGTCATTACGGATGCTACTATGGAAGAATCCAAGAAAATTCGACCCGGATCCACGGCATCTAAAAAATCTGTGGGCTAACACATACGAAAAACTGGCAAAATAGCCTAATTTCAATTGCGTCGCCAATAAAATGCTCTTAAACCTCTTTAAAGAGACGCCGGGGCTACTGGTGTCGTTCCTTAGGTCATTGCGGACGCTACTATGGAAGAATCCATGAAAATTCGACTCGGACCCTCGACACCTAAAAAATCCGTGGGTAACACACACAAAGAACTGGCAAAATCGCCTAATTCCTATTTTACTGCCAATAAAATGCTCCTAAACCCTTCTAAAGCGCCGTTGAGGCTACTGGAATCGTTCCCTAGGTTGTTACGGACACTAGTATGGAAGAATCCAAGAAAATTCGACCCGGACCCCCGGCACCTAAAAAATTTGTGGGCTAACACACACAAAATACTGGGAAAATAGCCTAATTACTATTGCGTTGCCAATAAAATATTCTTAAACTCTTCTAAAGCGCTGTCGGGGCTACTAGAGTCATTCTCTAGGTCGTTACGGACACTACTATGAAAGAATCCAAGAAAATTCGACCCAGACCCTAGCACTTTAAAAATCCATGGGCTTAACACACACGAAGAACTGGTAAAACCGCCTAATTCCTATTTCGTTTCCAATAAAATGCTCCTAAACCCCTCTAAAGCTCCGCCGGAGCTACTGGAGTCATTCCCCAGATCGTTACTGTAAAACCCCTCAAAATTTTTCCCTAAGATTCGGACCCTTCATGTTTTCGGGTAGGGTTGGACTCGAGTATTGTGGAGCATTCGCGTGAATAAGACAAGTCGTTGAGAAATGTAGCAGCGTTCGAGGTGATGTGGGGTCATAAAGGACCCCTAGGACCAAAATTAAATCCAAAGATTCGTCATAGCTAAGTTTGAGGAGGAGTTCGCATAAGGGGTTGACTTCTAATAAGCCTATCTTTCGAAAGACAACAATCTGGGTGGCCCATGACCTATTAAATTAAAAGTCGTTGAGTCTTCTTTCCAACGCCACCAAGGATGTAAATTTTGGAGTTTGGAGTTGAAATATATGACGCTACTAAGACGAACTAGCGCGGCAGGAATTTCATTTTTTGGCCTGGGTTGCAACTGCCGGGGAAATGGCCTTGGCGCTACAATGGCACGATGCACCACTATCTCGCCAGAAACATGCCTCAGTAGTTTGGCCCCTGGCGCGACGCGCCACTAAAAGTTGTGCAGGGTTTTTCAGGCCAAATTCTAAAACCCAGAAACTTTGGCCTTGGCGCTATAAGGGCGCGACGCGCCACTATCGCGCCAGAAACATGCCTTAGTAGTTTGGTCCTTGGCGCGGCGCGCCACTGCGAGATGTGCAGGTTTTAGGCGTAATTGGCCTGGCGCTGCTATGGTGCGATGCGCCACTATCGCGCCAGGTGCATTTTTGCCTATTTTTCAGAACTTTTGAGGAGGGGCAATTTGGGAACTTACCCAAATTATATATATGTTACCCTTGGTCTTTTGGGAACACATTTTTTACAGCCTCACTCTCTCTCTAAAAGCCCTAGGAGCTTCTCCCTCTCTCTCTTCTTCTTCTTCTTCTCCATTTCCAACAAAGAAGAGTTCCAAGAGCTTCAAGATTTGAGTTCTCCATTGAAGACCCAACCTCAAGTTTTTCTTCAAGTCTTCTCTAAGGTATGTAAGGCTATCCAAAACATGGGCTAAGTCCACCCATGTTCCCTACTCTTGCTTTGAGGTTAGATGTCCATGAAAAATGGAGTTTCTTGGTATGGTTCATGTTTGAATGAGTTTTGTCCCCTATTTATTTAATGCTATATGTGCTACGGGGCTACCAGAGTCGTTACCCAGGTAGTTACGGATGCTACTATGGAAGAATCTAAGAAAATTCGACCCGTAGCTCTGGCACCTAAAAAATCCCTTGGCTAACACATACGAAAACTAGCAAAATTGCCTAATTCCTCTTTTGTTGCCAAAAAATACTACAAAACCCCTCTAATGCACCTCTGGGGCTACTAGAGTCGTTCTCTAGGTCGTTATGGATGCTATTATGTAAGAATCCAAAAAAATTCCACCCGGACACCCGACAACTAAAAAATCTGTGGGCTAACACACACGAAAAACTGGCAAAATCACATAATTCCTATTGCGTCGCCAATAAAATACTTCTAAACCCCTCTAATGCACCAATGGGGCTAGTAGAGTCATTCTCTAGGTCGTTACACATGATACTATAGACAAATCTAAGAAAATTTGACATGGACCCCCGACACCTAAAAAATCTGTGGGCTAACACACATGAAAAATTGGCAAAATTACCTAATTCTTGTTGCGTCGCTAATAAAATGCTCTAAACCACTCTAATGCTCCGTCGGGGCTACTGGAGTCGTTCCCTAGGTCATTACGGACGCTACTATGGAAGAATCCAAGAAAATTTGACCGGGACCCCCCGGCACCTAAAAAATCTGTGGGCTAACACACATGAAAAACTGGCAAAATTGCCTAATTCCTATTGCGTCGCCAATAAAATGATGTTAAACCCTTCTAAAGAACCACCGGATCTACTGGAGTCATTCCCTAGGTCGTTACGGATGCTACTATGGAAGAATCCAAGAAAATTTACCTGGACCCCCAGCACCTAAAAAATCCGTGAGTTAACACACACGAAAAACTAGGAAAATCGCCTAATTTCGATTGCGTCGCCAATAAAATGTTCCTAAACCCCTATAAAGCTTCGTCGGGGATATTGGAGTCATTCTCTATATTGTTACGGACGCTACTATGGAAGAATCCAAGAAAATTCGATCGGGACCCCAGCACCTAAAAAATCCGTGGGCTAACACACATGAAAAACTGGAGAAATTGCCTAATTCCTATTACGTCGCCAATAAAATGATCTTAAACCCCTCTAAAGCACCACCGGGGCTACTGGAGTCATTCCCTAGGTCGTTACGTATGCTACTATGGAAGAATCCAAGAAAATTTGACCTGGACCCCCGACACCTAAAAAATCCGTGGGTTAACACACACGAAAAATTAGGAAATTGCCTAATTTCTATTGCGTTGCTAATAAAATGCTCCTAAACCCCTCTAAAGCATCACCGGGGCTACTGGAGTCATTTCCTAAGTCGTTATGGACGTTACTATGGAAGAATCCAAGAAAATTTTACCCGAATCCCCGGCACCTAAAAAATCTATGCGCTAACACACTCGAAAAACTAGGAAAATCGCATAATTACTATTGCATCGCCAATAAAATGTTCCTAAACTCTTCTAAAGCACCACCGGGGCTACTGGAGTCGTTCCCTAGGTCGCTACCGACGCTACTATGGAAGAATCAAAGAAAATTCGACCCAGACCCCCGTTACCTAAAATATCTGTGGGCTAACACACACGAAGAATTGGCAAAATTGCCTAATTCCTATTTTGTTGCCTATAAAAGGCTCCTAAACCCTTCTAAAGCATCGTCGGGGCTACTGAAATCATTTCCTTGGTCGTTACAGACTCTACTATGTAATAATCTAAGAAAAATCAACCCGGACCCTCGACACCTAAAAAATCTGTGCGTTAACATACACGAAAAATTAGGAAAATCGCCTAATTTCTGTTGTATCGGCAATAAAATGCTCCTAAACCCCTCTAAATCGCCGCTGGGGCTACTGTAATCATTCCCTATGTCGTTACAGACGCTACTATGGAAGAATCCAAGAAAATTTGACCCGGATCCCGGGCATCTAAAAAATCTGTGGGCTAACACATACAAAAAATTGGTAAAATAGCCTATTTCCTATTGTTTCGCGAATAAAATGCTCCTTAACCCCTCTAAAGCACCGTCGAGGCTACTGGAGTCATTCCCTAGGTCGTTAAGGACGCTATTATGGAAGAATCCAAGAAAATTCGACCCGAACCCCCGGCACCTAAAAAATCTGTGGGCTAACACATATAAAAACTGGCAAAGTTGCTTAATTCCTATTGCGTCACCAATAAAATGCTTCTAAACCCTTCTAAAGCGCCGCCGGGGCTACTAGAGTCGATCCCCAGATCGTTACGGATGCTACTA
The DNA here is from genome assembly GCF_947179165.1 of Solanum dulcamara. Lineage (NCBI taxonomy): Eukaryota > Viridiplantae > Streptophyta > Magnoliopsida > Solanales > Solanaceae > Solanum > Solanum dulcamara. Next base: position 5,096,572 of record NC_077237.1, on the reverse strand, counting down.
TAAAATAATGCAAGAAAATTCGACCCGAACCCCCGGCACCTAAAAAATCTGTTGGCTAACACATATAAAAACTGGCAAAGTTGCTTAATTCCAATTGCGTCGCCAATAAAATGCTTCTAAACCCTTCTAAAGCGCCACCGGGGCTACTAGAGTCAATCCCCAGATCATTACGGCTGCTACTATAAAATAATCCAAGAAAATTCGACCTGTACCCCCCGGCACCTAAAAAATCTGTGGGCTAACACACATGAAAAACTGGCAAAATTGCCTAATTCTTGTTGCGTCGCTAATAAAATGCTTCTAAACCCCTATAATGCACCTCCGGGGCTACTGAAGTCGTTCTCTAGGTCATTACGGATGCTACTATGAAAAAATCCAAGAAAATTCAACCCAGATCCCCGACACCTAAAAAATCTGTGGGCTAACATAGACGAAAAACTGGAAAAATAGCCTAATTCCTATTGCGTCGCCAATAAAATGCTTTTAAACCCTTCTAAAGCGCCACCAGGGCTACTAGAGTCATTCCCTAGGTCAATACGGACGCTAGTACTGAAGAATCCAAGAAAATTCGACCGGGATCCCAGGCACCTAAAAAATCCGTGTGCTAACACACATGAAAAATTGGCAAAATTGCCTAATTCCTATTGCGTCTCCAATAAAATGATCTTAAACCTCTCTAAAGCGCCACCGGGGCTACTGGATTCATTCCCTAGGTCGCTACAGATGCTACTATGAAAGAATCCAAGAAAATTTGACCTGGACCCCCGGCACCTAAATAATCCGTGGGTTAACACACACAAAAAATTGGGAAATTGCCTAATTCCTATTGCGTCGCTAATGAAATGCTCCTAAACTCCTCTAAAGTATCACCGGGGCTACTGGAGTCATTTTCTAAGTCATTACGGACGCTACTATGTAAGAATCCAAGAAAATTCGACCCGAATCCCCGGCACCTAAAAAATCTATGCTTTAACACACTCGAAAAACTAGGAAAATTGCATAATTACTATTGTGTCACCAATAAAATGTTCCTAAACTCTTCTAAAGCACCTCCGGGGCTACTGGAGTCGTTCCCTAGGTCGTTAACGATGCTACTATGGAAGAATCAAAGAAAATTCGACCCAGACCCCCGTTACCTAAAATATCTGTGGGCTAACACACACGAAGAACTGGCAAAATTGCCTAATTCCTATTTTGTTGCCTATAAAAGGCTCCTAAACCCTTCGAAAGCATCGTCGAGGCTACTAAAATCATTTCCTTGGTCGTTACAGACTCTACTATGTAAGAATCTAATAAAAATCAACCCGGACCCTCGACACCTAAAAAATCTGTGCGTTAACACACGAAAAATTAGGAAAATTGCCTAATTTCTGTTGTATCGCCAATAAAATGCTCCTAAACCCTTCTAAATCGCCGCTGGGGCTACTGTAATCATTCCCTATGTCGTTATGGACGCTACTATGGAAGAATCCAACAAAATTTGACCCGGATCTCCGGCATCTAAAAATTCTGTGGGTTAACACATACAAAAAACTGGCAAAATAGCCTATTTCCTATTGTTTCGCGAATAAAATGCTCCTAAACCCCTCTAAAGCGCCGTCGAGGCTACTGGAGTCATTCCCTAGGTCGTTAAGGACGCTATTATGGAAGAATCTAAGAAAATTCGACACGAACCCCCGGCACCTAAAAAATCTATGGGCTAACACATATAAAAAACTGGCAAAGTTGCGTAATGCCTATTGCGTCGCCAATAAAATGTTTCTAAACCCTTCTAAAGCGCCGCCGGGGCTACTAGAGTCGATCCCCAGATCGTTACGGATGCTACTATAAAATAATCCAAGAAAATTCGACTTGGACCCCCGGCACCTAAAAAATCTGTGGGCGTTACACATGAAAAACTGGCAAAATTGCCTAATTCTTGTTGCGTCACTAATAAAATGCTCCTAAACCCCTATAATGCACCTCCGGGGCTACTGAAGTCGTTCTCTAGGTCGTTGCGGATGCTACTATTAAAAAATCCAAGAAAATTCAATCCAGACCCCCGGCACCTAAAAAATCTGTGGGCTAACACAGACGAAAAACTGGAAAAATAGCCTAATTCCTATTGCGTCGCCAATAAAATGATTCTAAACCCTTCTAAAGCGCCACCAGGGCTACTAGAGTCATTCCCTAGGTCAATATGGACACTAGTATTGACGAATCCAAGAAAATTCGACCGGGACCCCAGGCACCTAAAAAATCCGTGGGTTAACACACACGAAAAACTGAGAAAAATTGCATAATTTCTAATGCGACGATAATAAAATGCTCCTAAACCCCTCTAAAGCATCGACGGGGCTACTGGAGTAATTTCGTAAGTCGTTACGGATGCTAATATGGAATAATCAAAGAACATTCGACCCAGACCGCCGGCACCTAAAAAATCTGTGGGTTAACACACACGAAAAACTGAGAAAATTGCCTAATTTCTAATGCGACGATAATAAAATGCTCCTAAACCCCTCTAAAGCATCGACGGGGCTACTGGAGGCGTTCCGTAAGTCGTTACGGATGGTACTATGTCATAATCAAAGAAAATTCGACCCATACCACCGGCACCTAAAAACTCTATGGGCTAACACACTAAAAAAACAGGGAAAATCGCCTAATTTCTGTTGCGTCGCCAATAAAATATTCCTAAACTCTTCTAAAGCGCCGTCGGGGCTACTGGATCGTTCCCTATATCGTTACGGATGCTACTATGGAAGAATCCAAAAACACTCCACCCGGATGCCCGACAACTAAAAATTCTGTGGGCTAACACATACGAAAAACTGGCAAAATCACATAATTCCTATTGCATCGCTAATAAAATACTCCTAAACCCCTCTAAAGCACCGTCGAGGCTACTGGAGTTGTTCCCTAGGTCGTTATGGACGCTACTATGAAAGAATCCAAGAAAAATCAACACATACCCCCGGCATCTAAAAAATTTATGGGCTAACACAGTCGAAAAACTAGGAAAATTGCCTAATTTTTATTACGTCGCCAATAAAATATTCCTACACTCTTCTAAAGTGCCTCTGGGGCTACTGGAGTCGTTCCCTAGGTCGTTACGGATGCAATTATGGAAGAATACTTGAGAAATTGACCCAGACCTCCGACACCTAAAATATCTGTGGGCTAACACACACGAAGAACTGGCAAAATTGCCTAATTCCTATTTTATTGCCTATAAAAGGCTCCTAAACCCTTCTAAAGCATCGTCGGGGCTACTGGAATCATTTCCTTGGTCGTTACAGACTCTACTATGTAAGAATCTAAGAAAATTTGACCCGTACCCTCGGCACCTAAAAACTCTGTGGGCTAACACATATAAAAACTGACAAAATTGCCTAATTCCTATTGCATCGCTAATAAAATGTTCCTAAACCCTTCTAAAGCGCCGCCGTGGCTACTGGAGTCGATCCCCAAGTCGTTACGGATGCTACTATAAAATAATCCAAGAAAATTAAACCCGGACCCCGGCACCTAAAACATCCGTGGGCTAACACAAATAAAGAACTGGCAAAATTGCCTAATTCCTATTTTGTTGCCAATAAAATGCTCCTAAACCCTTCTAAAGCGCCGTTGGGGATACTGGAATCGTTCCCTAGATCGTTATGGACGCTACTATGGAGGAATTCAAGAACATTCATCCCGGATCCCCGGCACCTAAAAAATGTGTGGGTTAACACATGAAAAACTGGCAAAATCACGTAATTCCTATTGCGTCGCCAATAAATTACTCCTAAACCCCTCTAAAGCAATTGTGAAGCTACTGGAGTCATTCCCTAGGTTGTTCATATGCTACTATGGAAGAATCCAAGAATATTCAACCCAGACCCCCGACACCTAGAAAATCTGTGGGCTAACACATACGAAAAAACTGGCAAAATAGCCTAATTGCTATTGCGTCGCCAATAAAATGCTCCTAAATTCTTCTAAAGCACTGTCGGGGCTACTGGAGTCATTCCGCAGGTCGTTACGAATGCTACTATGGAAGAATCTAAGAAAATTCAACTTGGACCCTCGGCACCTAAAAAATCTATGGGTTAACACATAGGAAAAACTGGAAAAATCGCCTAATTCCTATTGCGTCGATAATAAAATGCTTCTAAACTCTTCTAAACCGTAGTTGGAGCTACTGGAGTCATTCTCTAGGTCGTTACGGATGCTACTATGGAAGAATCTAAGAAAATTCGACCCGTACCCCTGACACCTAAAAAATCTATGGTCTAACACACTCGAAGAACTGGCAAAATTGCCTAATTCCTATTTCGTCGCCAATAAAATATTCCTAAACTCTTCTAAAGTGCTACCAGGGCTAGTAGAGTCGTTCCCTAGGTTATTACATACTCTATTATGGAAGAATCTAAGAAAATTCGACTCGGACCCCTGGCACATAAAAAATCTGTGGGCTAACACACACAAAAAACTGGCAAAATTGCCTAATTCCTATTGCGTCGCCAATAAAATGCTCCTAAGCTTTTTAAAGCACCTCCGGGGCTACTGGAGTCATTCCCTAGGTCGTTACGGATGCTACTATGGAAAAATCCAAGAAAATTCGACCCGAACCCCTGGCACCTAAAAAATCTGTAGGCTAACACACATGATAAACTGGCAAAATTGCCTAATTTTTGTTGCGTTGCCAATAAAATGCTTCTAAACTCCTCTAATGCACCTCCGGGTCTATTGGAGTGGTTTTCTAGGACATTACGGACGATACTATGTAAGAATCCAAAAACATTCCACCCGTACGCCCGACAACTAAAAAATCCGTGCGCTAACACACAAAAAATTAGCAAAATCACATAATTCCTATTGCATCGCCAATAAAATACTCCTAAACCCTTCTAAAGCACCATCGAGGCTACTGGAGTTGTTCCCTAGGTCTTTACGAATGCTACTATGGAAAAATCTAAAAAATATCGACCCGAACCTTCGGCACCTAAAAAATCTGTGGGCTAATACCTATGAAAAACTAGCAAAATAGCCTAATTACTATTGCATCACCAATAAAATGCTTCTAAACCTTTCTAAAGCGCCGCCAGGGATACTGGAGTCGTTCCCTAGGTAAATACGGACGCTACTAAGGAATAATCTAAGAAAATTCGTTCGGGACCCCCGACACCTAAAAAATCTGTGGGCTAACACACACGAAAAGTTGGCAAAATTGCCTAATTCCTATTGCGTCGCCAATAAAATGATCTTAAACCCCTCTAAAGTTCCAGTGGGGCTACTGGAGTCATTCCCTAGGTTGTTGCGGATGCTACCATGGAAGAATCCAAGAAAATTCGACCTGGACCCCCGACACCTAAAAAATCTGTGGGTTAACACACACAAAAAACTGAGAAAATCGCCTAATTTCTAATGCGTCGACAATAAAATGCTCCTAAACACCTCTAAAGCATCTATGGGGCTACTGAAGTCATTATGTAATTCGTTACGGACTCTACTATGGAAGAATCCAACAAAATTCGACCTAGACCCCCGATAACTAAAAAATCTATAGGCTAACACACTCGAAAAACTGGAAAAATTGCCTAATTCCTATTGCATCTCCAATAAAATGTTCCTAAACTCTTCTAAAGCACCGCCAGAGCTACTGGAGTCATTACCTAGGTCGTTACGGACGCAATTATGGAAGAATCCAAGAAAATTCGACCCGGACCCCGGCACCTAAAAACTCTGTGGGCTAACACACATGAAGACTGGCAAAATCGCCTAATTCCTATTTTGTTTCTAATAAAATGCTCCTAAACTCTTCTAAATCACTGCTAAGCTACTGGAGTCATTACCCAGGTCATTACGGATGCTACTATGGAAGAATTCAAGAAAATTCGACCCGTACCCCTGACACCTAAAAAATCTATGGGCTAACACACTCGAAGAACTGGCAAAATTGCATAATTCCTATTGTGTCGCCAATAAAATACTCCTGAACCCTTTTAAAGAGACGTTGGGGCTACTGGAGTCATTCCCTAGGTCGTTATGGACGCTACTATGGAACAATCCAAGAAAATTCGACCCGGACCCCCGACACCTAATACATCTGTGGGTTAACACACACGAAAACTGGCAAAATTGCCCAATTCTCATTTTGTTGCCAATTAAATGCTCCTAAACCCTTCTAAAGCACTGTCAGGGCTACTGGAGTCGTTCCCTAGGTCTTTACGGACGCTACAATGGAAGAATCCAAGAAAATTCATCCCGGACACCCGGCACCTAAAAAATCTGTGGGCTAACACATATGAAAAACCAGCAAAATTGCCTAATTCCTATTGTGTCGCTAATAAAATGCTCCTAAACTCGTCTAAAGCGCCGCTAGGGCTATTGGAGTCGATCCCTAGGTCGTTACGGATAATACTATAAAATAATCCAAGAAAATTTGACTCGGATCCCCGATAACTAAAAATATGTGTGCTAACACACATGAAAAACTGGGAAAATCGCCTAATTCCTATTGCATCGCAAATAAAATGCTCCTAAACCCCTCTAAAGCGCCGCCGAGGCTACTAGAGTCATTACCTAGGTTGTTACGAATGCAACTATAGAAGAATCCAAGAAAATTCGACTCGTACCCCCGGCACCTAAAAAATCTATGGGCTAACAAATATGAAAAACTGGCAAAATTGCCTAATTCCTATTGCGTCACCAATAAAATGCTCCTAAACCCCTCTAAAGAGTCGCCGAGGCTACTGAAGTCATTCCCTAAGTCGTTACAGACGCTACTATGAAAGAATCCAAGAAAATTCGACCTAGACCCCCGGCACCTAAAAAATCTATGGGCTAACACACTCAAACAATTGGGAAAATCACCTAATTCCTATTGCGTCGCCAATAAAATGTTCCTAAACTCTTCTAAAGCGCTGACGGGGTCACTGGAGTCGTTCCCTAGGTCGTTACGGATGCTACTATGAAAGAATCCAAGAAAATTCAATTGGGACCCCTGCACCTAAAAAATCTTTAGGCTAACACACACGAGAAACTGACAAAATTGCCTAATTCCTATAGCGTCTCCAATATAATGATCTTAAACCCCTATAAAGCTCCACCGGGGCAACTGGAGTCATTCCCTAGGTTTTTACGGACTCTACTATGGAAGAATCTAAGAAACTTCGACCTGGACCCCCATCACCTAAAATATTTATGGGTTAACACACACGAAAAACTGAGAAAATCTCCTAATTTCTAATACGTCGACAATAAAATGCTCCTAAACCCCTCTAAAGCGTCTCCAGAGCTACTAGAGTCATTCCCTAAGTCGTTACGGATGCTACTATGGAAGAATCCAAGAAAATTTGACCCAAACCCCAGGCACCTTAAAAAACTGTGGGTTAACACACATGAAGAACTGGCTAAATTGCCTAATTCCTATTTCATTACCAATAAAATGTTCCTAAACTCTTCTAAAGCGCCGTCGGGGCTATTGGAGTCGTTCCCTAGGTCGTTATGGATGCTATTATGGAAGAATCCAAGAAATTTCGATCCGGATACCCGTCACCTAAAAAATTTATGGGTTAACACACACGAAGAACTGGCAAAATCGCTTAATTCCTATTTCATTGCCAATATAATACTCCTAAACCCTTCTAAAGCACTTCCAGGGCTACTGGAGTCGTTCCCTAGATCGTTACGGATGCCACTATGAAAGAATCCAAGAAAATTCGACCCAGACTCCCGGCACCTAAAAAATCTATGGTCTAACACACTCGAAAAATTGGGAAAATCGCCTAATCTCTATTGCGTCGCCAATAAAATGTTCCTAACTCTTCTAAAGCGCTGCCGAGGCTACTGGAGTCATTCCCTAGGTTGTTACAGACACTATTATGGAAGAATCCAAGAAGATGCAAACCGTACCTTTAGCACCTAAAAAATCTGTGAGATAACATACACGAAGAACTGGCAAAATCGCCTAATTCCTATTTCGTTGCCAATAAAATGGTCCTAAACCCTTCTAAAGCACTGCCAGGGCTACTAGAGTCGTTCCCTTAGTCGTTATGGACGCTACTATAGAAGAATCCAAGAAAATTTGACCCGAACCTCCGACACCTAAAATATCTGTGCGCTAACACATATGAAAAACTGACAAAATTGCCTAATTTCTATTGCGTCGCTACTAAAATACTCCTAAACCCTTCTAAAGCACCGTCGGGGCTACTAGAGTCGATCCCCAGGTCGTTATAGATGCTACTATAAAATATTCCAAGAAAATTCAACCTGGACCCCCGACACCTAAAAAATCTGTGAGCTAACACACATGAAAAAACTGGCAAAATTGCCTAATTCTTGTTGCATCGCCAATAAAATGCTCCTAAACCCCTCTAATGCACCTCCAGGGCTACTGGAGTCGTTCTCTAGGTCGTTACGGATGCTACTATGTAAGAATCCTAAAACATTCCACCCGGACGGCCGACAACTAAAAAATCTGTGGGCTAACACACACGAAAAACTGGCAAAATTACATAAATCCTATTGCGTCGCTAATAAAATACTCCTAAACCCCTCTAAAGCGCTGTCGAGGCTACTACAATCATTCCCTAGGTCGTTACAGACGCAACTATGGAAGAATCTAAGAAAATTCGACCTAAGCCCCCGACACCTAAGAAATCTGTGGGTTAACACAAACAAAAAAACTGAGAAAATCGCCTAATTTCTAATGCATCGACAATAAAATGCTCATAAACCCCTCTAAATCATTGATAGAGCTACTGGAGTCGTTCCCTAAGTCGTTAAGAACGCTACTATGGAAGAATCCAAGAAAATTTGACCCAGACCCCTGGCACCTAAAAATCTATGGGCTAACACACTCGAAAAACTGGGAAATCGCCTAATTCCTATTACGTCTCCAATAAAATATTCCTAAACTTCTCTAAAGCACCGTCGGGGCTACTAGAGTCATTCCCTAGGTCGTTACGGACTCTATTATGGAAGAATTCGAAAAATTTCAACCCGGACCCCAGCACCAAAAAAATCTGTGGGCTAAATCACACGAAGAACTGACACAATTGCCTAATTCCTATTTCGTTGCCAATAAAATGCTTCTAAACCCTTCTAAAGTACTGCCAGAGCTACTGAAGTCGTTACTTAAGTAGTTACAGACGCTACTATGGAAGAATCCAAGAAATTTCGACCCTTACCTCTGGCACCTAAAAATTCCGTAGGTTAACACACACGAAGAACTGACAAAATTGCCTAATTCCTCTTTTGTTACCAATAAAATGCTCCTAAACCCTTTTAAAGCACCGCCGGAGCTACTTGAGTTCCCTAGGTCGTTACAAATGCTACTATGGAAGACTCCAAGAAAATTCAACCCGGACCCCCGGCACCTAAAACATCCGTGGGCTAATCGACATGAAAACTAGATAAATTGCCTAATTCTTATTTTGTTGCCAATAAAATGCTCCTAAACCCTTCTAAAGCGCCATTGGGGATACAAGAATCGTTCCCTAGGTCGTTATGGATGCTACTATGGAAGAAATTAAGAAAATTCGACCCGGACCCCCGACACCTAAAAAATCTGTGGGTTAACACACACGAAAAACTAGGAAAATTGCCTAATTTCTATTGCGTCGCTAATAAAATGTTTCTAAATGCCTCTAAATCACCGCTGGGGCTACTGGAGTCATTCCCTAGATTGTTACGGATGCTACTATGGAAGAATCCAAGAAAATTAAATCCGAACGCCCGACAACTAAAAAATTTGTGGACTAACACACATGAAAAACTGGCAAAATCACATAATTTCTATTGCGTCGCCAATAAAATGCTCTTAAACTCCTCTAAAGCGCCGCCGGGGATACTGGAGTCGTTCCCTAGGTCGTTACGGATGCTACTATTGAAGAACCCAAGAAAATTCGACCAGAACCCCCGATAACTAAAAACTCTGTGGGCTAACACACAGGAAAAACTGGCAAAATCGCCCAATCCATATTGCGTCACCAATAAAATGATCTTAAACCCCAATAAAGTGCCACCGTGGCTACTAGAATCATTCCCTAGGTCGTTAAGGACGCTACTATGGAAGAATCCAAGAAAATTCGACCCGGACCTCCGACACCTAAAAAATCTATGCGCTAACACACACGAAGAATTAGCAAAATTGCCTACTTCCTATTTTGTTGCCAATAAAATGCTCCTAAACCCTTATAAAGCGCTGCCGAGGCTACTGGAGTCGTTACCCAGGTAGTTACGGATGCTACTATTGAAGAATCCAAGAAAATTCGACCCATAACTCCGGCACCTAAAACATCCGTGGGCTAAAACACACAAAAAATTGGCAAAACTGCCTAATTCCTATTTTGTTGCCAATAAAATGCTCCTAAACCCTTTTAAAGTGCTTTCGGGGCTACTGGAGTCGTTCCCTAGGTCGTTACGGACGCTACTATGGAAGAATCCAAGAAAATTCTACCCAGACCCCCGGCACCTAAGAAAATTGTGGGCTAACACACATGAAGAATTGGCAAAATTGCTTAATTCCTATTTCGGTGCCAATAAAATGCTCCTAAACCCTTCTAAAGCGCTGCCGGGGCTACTGGAGTTGTAACCTAGGTCGTTACTGACGCTATTATGGAAGAATCCAAGAAAATTCGACCCGTACCTCCGGCGGCTAACACATACGAAGAATAGACAAAATCGCCTAATTCCTATTTTGTCGCCAATAAAATTCTTCTAAACCCTTTTAAAGCACCACCGGGCTACAAGAGTCATTCCCTAGGTCATTACAGATGCTACTATGGAAGAATCTAAAAAAATTCGACCCGAACCCCCGTCACCTAAAAAATTCGTGGGCTAACACACACGAAGAACTAGCAAAATCGCCTAATTCCTATTTTGTTGCCAATAAAATGCTCCTAAACCCTTATAAAGCGCTGCCGGGGCTACTGGAGTTGTTACCCAGGTCGTTACTGACGCTACTATAGAAGAATCCAAGAAAATTCGACCAGGACCCCCAGCACCTAAAAAATGCGTGGGTTAACATACACCAAAAACTAGGAAAATCGTCTAATTTCTAATGCGTCGCCAATAAAATGCTCTTAAACCCCTCTAAATCGTCGTCAGGGATACTAGAGTCGTTCCCTAGGTCGTTACGGATGTTACTATGGAAGAATCTAAGAAATTTCGACCCGGATCCCCGACATCTAAAAAATATGTGGGCTAACACACATGAAAAACAGGCAGAATCGCCTAATTCCTATTGCATCGCTAATAAAATCCTCCTAAACCCCTCAAAAGAGATGCCGAGGCTACTGGATTCATTCCCTAAGTTATTATAGGCGCTACTATGGAAGAATCCAATAAAATACACTTAAACCCCTCAAAAGAGTCGCCGAGGCTACTAGATTCATTACCTAGGTCGTTACAGGCGCTACTATGGAAGAATCCAAGAAAATTCGACCCAAATCACCGGCACCTAAAAAATCCATGGGCTAACACACACAAAACTAGCAAAATTGCCTAATTCCTATTGCGTCGCCAATAAAATACTCCTAAACCCCTCATAAGCACCGTCGGGGCTACTGGAGTCATTCCCTAAGTCTTTACGGATGCTACTATGGTAGAATCCAAGAAAATTATACACTAACCCCCAGCACCTAAAAAATTCATGGGCTAACACATACGAAAAATTGGCAAAATCGCCTAATTCGTACATCGCCAATAAAATACTCCTAAATGCCTCAAAAGCGCCACCGGTGTTACTGTAGTCGTTCCCTAGGTCATTATGGATATTACTATGGAAGTATCTAAGAAAATTCGACCCGAACCTTCGGCACCAAAAAAATCCGTAGGTTAACACACAATAAAAACTAGCAAAATTGCCTAATTCCTATTACGTCACCAATAAAATACTCCAAAACCCCTCGAAAGCGTCGTCGGATCTACTAAAGTCGTTCCCCAGGTCGTTACGGATGCGACTATGAAAGAATCAAAGAAAATTCGACGCGAATCTCCGGCACCTAAAAAATCTGTGGGCTAACACACAAAAAAAATTGGCAAAATTGCGTAATTCCTATTGCGTCGCCAATAAAATGCTCCTAAACCCCTCAAAAGCACTATCGGGGCTACTGGACGCGTTCCCCAAGTCGTTACGGATGCTATTATGGAAAAATACATGAAAATTCGACCCAAAACCCCAATACCTAAAAAATCCGTGGGCTAACAAACACGTAAAACTAGCAAAATCACCTAATTCCTATTGCGTCACCAATAAAATACTCCTAAACCCCTAAAAAGAGCCGCTAAAGCTACTAGATTCATTACCTAGGTCATTACAGTCGCTACTATGGAAGAATCCAAGAAAATTTGACCCGAACCCCCGGCACCTAAAAAATCCATGGGCTAACACACAAAAAACTGGCAAAATTGCCTAATTCCTATTGAGTCCCAATAAAATACTCCTAAACCCCTCAAAAGAGCTGCCGAGGCTAGTATATTCATTACCTATGTCATTACAGGTGCTACTATGGAAGAATCCAAGAAAATTCGACCCAAAACCCCGGCACCTAAAAAATCTGTGGGCTAACAAATACGAAAAACTAGCAAAATTGCTTAATTTCTATTGCGTCGCCAATAAAATACTCCTAAACCCCTTAAAAGGGCCACCGGGGCTACTAGAGTCGTTCCCTAAGTCATTACAGATGCTACTATGAAAGAATCTAAGAAAAATCAACGCGAATCTCCGGCACCTGAAAAATCTGTGGGCTAACACACACAAAAAATTGGCAAAATTACCTAATTCCTATTGCGTCGCCAATAAAATGCTCCTAAATCCCTCAAAAGCACCATCGGAGCTACTGGACACATTCCCCAAGTCGTTACGGATGCTATTATGGAAGAATACAAGGAAATTCGATCCAAAATCCCAACACCTAAAAAATCCGTGGGCTAACAGATACGACAAACTGGCAAAATCGCCTAATTCGTATATCGCCAATAAAATACTCCTAAACCCCTCAAAAGTGCCACCGGTGCTACTATAGTCGTTCCCTAGGTCGTTATGGATGTTACTATGGAAGAATCTAAGAAAATTCAACCCGAACCTTCGGCACCTAAAAAATCCGTAGGTTAACACACAATAAAAACTGGAAAAAATGCCTAATTCTTATTACGTCGCTAATAAAATACTCTTAAACCCCTCGAAAGCGCCGTTAGAGCTATTGGAGTCGTTCCCCAGGTCGTTACGGATGATACTATGGAAGAATCCAAGAAAATTCGACCAAAAACCCCGACACCTAAGAAATCTGTGGGCTAACAAATACGAAAAACTAGCAAAATTGCTTAATTCCTATTGCGCCGCCAATAAAATACTTCTAAATCCCTTAAAAGGGCCACCGAGGTTACTAGAGTCATTCCCTAAGTCGTTACAGATGCTACTATGAAAGAATCCAAGAAAATTCAACGCGAATCTCCGGCACCTGAAAAATCTGTGGGCTAACACACAGAAAAAATTGACAAAATTGCCTAATTCCTATTGCGTCGCCAATAAAATGCTCCTAAACCCCTCAAAATCACCATCGGGGCTACTGTACTCATTCCCCAAGTCGTTACGGATGCTACTATAGAAGAATACAAGAAAATTTGACCCAAAACCCCAACACCTAAAAAATCCGTGGGCTAACAAACACAAAAAACTGTCAAAATTGCCTAATTCCTATTGCGTTGCAAATAAAATACTCCTAAACCCCTCAAAAGGGCCGCTGGGGCTACTGGATTCATTACCTAGGTCGTTACAAGCGCTACTATGGAAGAATCCAATAAAATTCGACCCAAATCACCGGCACCTAAAAAATCCATGGGCTAACACACACAAAACTAGCAAAATTGCCTAATTCCTATTGCGTCGCTAATAAAATACTCCTAAACCCCTCATAAGCACCGTCGGGGCTACTGGAGTCATTCCCTAAGTCTTTACGGATGCTACTATGGTAGAATCCAAGAAAATTCAACCTAAACCCCCAACAACTAAAAAATCCATGGGCTAACACACACGAAAAATTGGCAAAATCGCCTAATTCGTACATCGCCAAAAAAATACTCCTAAACCCCTCAAAAGCACCGCCGGTGCTACTGCAGTCATTTCCTAGGTCGTTACGGATGTTACTATTGAAGAATCCAAGAAAATTCGACCCGAATCTTCGGCACCTAAAAAATCCGTAGGCTAACACACACTAAAAAAATTGCCTAATTCCTATTACATCGCCAATAAAATACTCCTAAACCCCTCGAAAGCGCCATCGGAGCTACTGGAGTCATTCCCCAGGTCGTTACAGATTCTACTATGGTAGAATCCAAGAAAATTATACACAAACCATCAGTACCTAAAAAATTCGTGGGCTAACACACACGAAAAATTGGCAAAATCGCCTAATTCGTACATCGCCAAAAAAATACTCCTAAACCCCTCAAAAGCACCGTCGGTGCTACTGCAGTCATTTCCTAGGTCGTTACGGATGTTACTATGGAGGAATCCAAGAAAATTCGACCCAAACCTTCGGCACCTAAAAAATCCATAGGATAACACACACTAAAAGTTGGCAAAATTGCCTAATTCCTATTACGTCGCCAATAAAATACTCTTAAACCCCTGGAAAATGCCGTCGGAGCTACTGGAGTCATTCTCCAGGTCGTTACGGATTCTACTATGGTAGAATCCAAGAAAATTCGACCTAAAACCCAACACCTAAAAAATCCGTGGGCTAACAAACACGAAAAACTGGCAAAATCGCCTAATTCCTATTGCGTCACCAATAAAATACTCCTAAACCCCTCAAAAGAGCCGCCGAGGCTACTAGATTCATTACCTAGGTCGTTACAGGCGCTACTATGCAAGAATCTAAGAAATATCGACCCAAATCACCGGCACCTAAAAAATCCATGGGCTAACACACAAAACTGGCAAAATTGCCAAATTTCTATTGCGTCTCCAATAAAATACTCCTAAACATCTTATAAGCACCGTCGGAGGTACTGAAGTCGTTCCCCAAGTCGTTACAGATTCTACTATGGTAGAATCCAAGAAAATTCAACCCAAATCCCCAACAACTAAAAAATCCATGGGTTAACACACACGAAAAAATGGCAAAATCGCCTAATTCGTACATCGCCAAAAAAATACTCCTAAACCCCTCAAAAGCACCGCCGGTGCTACTGCAGTCATTTCCTAGGTCGTTACGGATGTTACTATGGAGGAATCCAAGAAAATTCGACCCAAACCTTCGGCACCTAAAAAATCCATAGGATAACACACACTAAAAGCTGACAAAATTGCCTAATTCCTATTACGTCGCCAATAAAATACTCTTAAACCCCTGGAAAATGCCGTCGGAGCTACTGGAGTCATTCTCCAGGTCGTTACGGATTCTACTATGGTAGAATCCAAGAAAATTCGACCCGAATCTTCGGCACCTAAAAAATCCATAGGCTAACACACACTAAACAAATTACCTAATTCCTATTACGTCGCCAATAAAATACTCCTAAACCCCTCATAAGCACCGTCGGGGCTACTGGAGTCATTCCCTAAGTCTTTACGGATGCTACTATGGTAGAATCCAAGAAAATTATACACAAACCCCCAACACCTAAAAAATTCGTGGGCTAACACACACGAAAAATTGGCAAAATCGCCTAATTCGTACATCGCCAATAAAATACTCCTAAATGCCTCAAAAGCGCCACCGGTGCTACTGCAGTCATTTCCTAGGTCGTTACGGATATTACTATGGAGGAATCTAAGAAAATTCGACCCAAACCTTCGGCACCTAAAAAATCCATAGGATAACACACACTAAAAGCTGACAAAATTGCCTAATTCCTATTACGTCGCCAATAAAATACTCTTAAACCCTTGGAAAATGCCGTCGGAGCTACTGGAGTCATTCTCCAGGTCGTTACGGATTCTACTATGGTAGAATCCAAGAAAATTCGACCCGAATCTTCGGCACCTAAAAAATCCGTAGGCTAACACACACTAAAAAAATTACCTAATTCCTATTACGTCGCCAATAAAATACTCCTAAACCCCTCGAAAGCGCCATCGGAGCTACTGGAGTCATTCCCCAGGTCGTTACAGATTCTACTATGGTAGAATCCAAGAAAATTATACACAAACCCCCAGCACCTAAAAAATTCGTGGGATAACACACATGAAAAATTGGCAAAATCGCCTAATTCGTACATCGCCAAAAAAATACTCCTAAACCCCTCAAAAGCACCGTCGGTGCTACTGCAGTCATTTCCTAGGTCGTTACGGATGTTACTATGGAGGAATCCAAGAAAATTCGACCCGAACCTTCGGCACCTAAAAAATCTGTAGGATAACACATACTAAAAACAGGCAAAATTGCCTAATTCCTATTACGTCGCCAATAAAATACTCTTAAACCCCTGGAAAGTGCCGTCGGAGCTACTGGAGTTATTCCCCAGGTCGTTACAGATTCTACTATGGTAGAATCCAAGAAAATTCGACCTAAAACCCCAACACCTAAAAAATCCGTGGGTTAACAAAAACGAAAAACTGGCAAAATCGCCTAATTCCTATTGCGTCACCAATAAAATACTCCTAAACCCCTCAAAAGAGCCGCCGAGGCTACTAGATTCATTACCTAGGTCATTATAGGCGCTACTATGGAAGAATCCAAGAAAATTTGACCCGAACCTCCGGCACCTAAAAAATCCATGGGCTAACACACACAAAACTGACAAAATTGCCTAATTCCTATTGAGTCGCCAATAAAATACTCCTAAACCCCTCAAAAGAGCCACCGAGGCTAGTAGATTCATTACCTAGGTCATTACAGGCGCTACTATGGTAGAATCCAAGAAAATTCGACCCAAAACCCCGGCACCTAAAAAATCTGTGGGCTAACAAATACGAAAAACTAGCAAAATTGCTTAATTTCTATTGCGTCGCCAATAAAATACTTTTAAACCCCTTAAAATGGCCACCGGGGCTACTAGAGTCGTTCTCTAAGTCGTTACAGATGCTACTATGAAAGAATCCAAGAAAATTCAACGCGCATCTCCGGCACCTGAAAAATCTGTGGGCTAACACACACAAAAAATTGGCAAAATTGCCTAATTCCTATTGCGTCGCCAATAAAATGCCCCTAAACCCCTCAAAAGCACCATCGGGGCTACTGGACTCATTCCCCAAGTCGTTACGGATGCTACTATGGAAGAATACAAGAAACTTTGACCCGAACCCCCGGCACCTAAAAAATCTATGGGCTAACACACACAAAAAACTAGCAAAATTGCCTAATTCCTATTGCGTCGCCAATAAAATACTCCTAGACCCCTCTAAAGTGCTGCGGGGCTACTGGAGTCGTTCCCTAGGTCAATACGGACGCTACTGTAAAAGAATCCAAGAAAATTTGACCCGGACCCCCGGTACCTAAAAATACGTGAGCTAACACACACGAAAAACTATGAAAATCGACTAATTCTTATTGCGTAGCCAATAAAATGTTCTTAAACTCTTCTAAAGCACTGCCCGATCTACTGTAGTCGTTTCCTAGGTCATTACGGACGCTACTATGGATGTATCTTAGAAAAATTCGACCCAGATCCTCGGCACCTAAAAAATCCGTGATCTAACACACATGAAGAACTGGTAAAATCGCCTAATTCCTATTCCGTCGATAATAAAATGCTCCAAAAACCTTGTCAAGCGCTGCCGGGGCTACTGGAGTCGTTCCCTAGGTCGTTACAGATGCTACTATGGAAGAATCCAAGAAAATTCAACTGGGACCTCCGACACCTAAAAAATCTGTGGGCTAACACACACGAAGAACTGACAAAATTACGTAATTCCTATTGCGTCGCTAATAAAATGATCTTAAACCCCTCTAAAGCGCTGCTGGGGCTACTGTAGTCATTATCTAGGTCGTTACAGATGATACTATAGAAGAATCCAAGAAAATTCTACCTGGACCCCCGGCACCTAAAAAATCTGTGGGTGTTACAAACAAAAAACTGAGAAAATCGCTTAATTTCTAATGCGTCGACAATAAAATGCTCTTAAACTCTTCTAAAGTGCCATCGGGGCTACTGAAATCATTCCCTAGGTCGTTATGGATGCTACTATTGAAGAATCTAAGAACATTCGACCCGGACCCCCGGCACCTAAAAAATCTGTGGGCTAACACACACGAAAAACTGGCAAAATCGCCTAATTTCTATTGCATCGCCAATAAAATACTACTAATCCCCTCTAAATCACCACTGGGGCTACTGGAGTCGTTCTCTAGGTCATTACGGACGCTACTATAGAATAATCTAAGAAAAGTTGACCCAGACCCCCGGCACCAAAAAAATCTATGGGCTAACACATACGAAGAAGTGGGAAAAGCGCCTAATTCCTATTGCATAGCCAATAAAATGCTCCTAAACCCCTCTAAAGCACCCCCGGTGCTACTGGAGTCTTTCTATAGGTATTTACGGATGCTACTATGGAAGAATACAAGAAGATTCGATCCAAACCCTCGGTATCTAAAAGATATGTGGGCTAACACACATGAAAAACTGACGAAATTGCCTAATTCTTATTGCGAAGCTAATAAAATGCTTCTAAACCCTTTTAAAGCACCGCTGGAGCTACTGTAGTCATTCCTAGGTCATTACGGACGCTACTATGTAAGAATCAAAGAAAATTTGACCCGGACCCCCGGCATCTAAAAAATATGTGGGCTAACACACACAAAAAACTAATAAAATTGCCTAATTCCTAATGCGTCGCCAATAAAATGCTCCTAAACCCCTCTAAATCACCGCCAGGGCTACTGGAGTCTTTCCCTAGGTCTTTAGAGACGCTACTATGGAAAAATCCAAGAAATTTCGACCCGAACCCCCGGCACAAAAAAAATCTGTGGGCTAAGACACACGAAAAATTAGCAAAATTGCCTAATTCGTATTGCATTGCCAATAAAATCTTCTAAACCCCTCTAAAGCACTTCCGGGGCTATTTGAGTCGTTCCCTAGGTCGTTACAGACGGTACTATAGAAGAATCCAGAAAATTCAACCTGGACCCCCGGCACATAAAATATCCATGGGCTAACACACATGAAAAACTGGCAAAATTACCCAATTCCTATTGCATCGCCAATAAAATGCTCTTAAACCCCTCTAATATGCCTCTAGATCTACTGAAGTCGTTCTCTAGGTCGTTACGGACGCTACTATATAAAAATCCAAAAACCTAACCCGGACACCCGACAACTAAAAATTCTATAGGCTAACACACACGAAAAACTGGCAAAATTGCATAATTCCTATTGCGTCGCAATGAAAATGCTCCTAAACCCCTCTAAAGAACTGTTGGGGCTACTCGAGTCTTTCCCTCGGAATTTACGGATTCTACTAAGGAAGAATCCAAGAAAATTCGACCCGAACCCAGGAATCTAAAAAATCTGTTGGCTAACACAATTGAAAAACTGACAAAATTGCCTAATTTCTATTGCGTCGCTAATAAAATGCTCCTAAACCCATCTAAAGCACTTTCAGGTCCACTGGAGTCGTTCCCTAGGTCGTTACGGACGCTATTATGGAAGAATCAAAGAAAATTCGACCCGAACCCCCGGCACCTAAGAAATCTGTGGGCTAACATAGACGAAAAACTGGCAAAATCTCCTAATTCCTATTTTGTCACCAATACAATACTCCATAACCCCTATAAAGCACCACCGGGGCTACTAGAGTCGTTTCCCAAGTCGTTACGAACTCTACTATGGTAGAATCCAAGAAAATTCGACCTAGACCCCGGCACCTAAAAAATCTATTGACTAACACACATGAATAACTGGCAAAATCGCCTAATTGCTATTTCATTGCCAATAAAATGCACTTAAACCCTTCTTAAGTGCTGCTGGGGCTACTAGAGTTATTACCCAGGTCGTTACGGACGCTACTATGGAAGAATACAAGAAAATTCGACCCGTACCTCTGGCACCTAAAAAATCCGTGGGCTAACACACACGAAGAATTGACAAAATTGCCTAATTCCTATTTCGGCGCCAATAAAATGCTCCTAAACCCTTTTAAAGCGCCGCCGGAGCTACTGGAGTCGTTCCTTACATCGTTACGGACGCTAATATGGAGGAATCAAAGAAAATTCAACCCATACCCTCGGCAACTAAAAAATCCGTGGGCTAACACACATGAAGAACTGGCAAAATTGTCTAATTCCTATTTTATTGCCAATAAAATGCTCCAAAACCCTTCTAAAGTGTCGTCGGAGCTACTGGAATCATTCCCTAGGTCATTATGGACACTACTATGGAAGAATCCAAGAAAATTCGACGCAGACCCCCGGCACCTAAAAAATCTGTGGGTTAACACACACGAAAAACTATAAAAATTGCCTAATTTCTATTGCGTTGCCAATAAAGAGCTCCTAAACCCCTCTAAATCGCCGCCGGGGCTACTAGAGTCGTTCACTAGGTCTTTACGGACGCTACTATGGAAGAATCCAAGAAAATTCGACCCGGATCTCCTGCATCTAAAAAATCTATGGGCTAACACATACAAAAAACAAGCAAAATAGTCTAATTCCTATTGCATCGCTAATAAAATGCTCTTAAACCCTTCTAAAGCGCCGCCGGGGCTATTGGAATCATTCTCTAGGTAAATATGGATGCTACTATGGAAGAATCCAAGAAAACTTGATTAGGACCCCCGACATATAAAAACTCTGTAGGCATTACACACGAAAAACTAGCAAAATTGCTTAATTCCTATTGCGTCGCCAATAAAAAGTTCTTAAACCCCTCTAAAGCGCCAGCGGGGCTACTGGAGTCATTACCTAGGTCGTTATGGACACTATTATGGGAAAATCACCTAATTTTTATAGCATCGCCAATAAAATGATCCTAAACACCTCTAAAGCATCGTCGGGGCTACAAGAGTCGTTCCCAACGTCGTTAAGGACATTACTATGGAAGAATCCAAGAAAATTCGACCCGTACCTACGGCACCTAAAAAATCTATGGGCTAACACACACACAAAAACTGGCAAAACTGCCTAATTCCTATTGCATCGCCAATAAAATACTCCTAAACCCCTCAAAAGCGCCATCAGAGACACTGGAGTCGTTCCCCAAGTCGTTACAGACGCAACTATGGAAGAATCCAAGAAAATTCAACCCGTACCTTAGGCACCTAAAAAATTCGTGGGCTAACACACACGAAGAACTGGCCAAATTGCCTAATTCCTATTTCATCGCCAATAAAATGCTTCTAAACCCTTTTAAAGCGCCGCCGGGGCTACTGGAGTCGTTTCCTAAGTCGTTACGGACGCTACTATAGAAGAATCCAAGAAACATCGATCGGACCCCCGGTACCTAAAAAATCTGTGGGCTAACACACATGAAGAACCGGTAAAATCGCCTAATTCTTATTTAGTTGCCAATAAAATGCTCCTAAACCCTTCTAAAGCATCATCGAGGCTACTGGAATTGTTCCCTAGGTCGTTATTGATGCTACTATGGAAGAATCAAAAACAACTCGACCTGGACCCCCGACACCTAAAAAATCTGTAGGGTTAACACACACGAAAAACTATGAAAATCGCCTAATTTCTATTGCGTCGACAATAAAATGCTCCTAAACCCCTCTACATTGCCGCCGGGGCTACTAGAGTCATTCACTAGGTCGTTACGAATGCTACTGTGGAAGAATCCAAGAAAATTCAACTCGGACCCCCGGCACTTAAAAAATCTGTGGGGTAACACAAACGAAAAACTGGCAAATTCGCCTAATTTTTGTTGCGTCGCCAATAAAATGCTCCTAAACCCCTCTAAATCGCCGCCAAGGCTACTGCAGTCATTCCTTAGGTCGTTACGGATGCTACTATGGAAGAATCCAAGAAAATTCAACACGGATCTCCGGCATCTAAAAAATCTAAGGGCTAACACATACGAAAAATTGGCAAAATAGCCTAATTCCTATTGTGTCACTAATAAAATGCTCCTAGACCCTTGTAAAGCGCCGCCGGGCCTACTAGAGTTGTTTCCTAGGTCAATATTGATGCTACTATGTATGAATCCAAGAATATTCGATCGGGAACCCCGGCACCTAAAAAATTCGTAGGCTAACACACAAAAAACTAGCAAAATTGCCTAATTCCTATTGCGTCGCCAATAAAATGCTCTTAAACCCCTATAAAGCACCACCAGGGCTACTGGAGTCATTTTCTAGGTCGTTACGGACGCTACTATGGAAGAATCCAAGAAAATTCGACCCGAACCCCCGACACCTAAAAA
The DNA here is from genome assembly GCF_947179165.1 of Solanum dulcamara. Lineage (NCBI taxonomy): Eukaryota > Viridiplantae > Streptophyta > Magnoliopsida > Solanales > Solanaceae > Solanum > Solanum dulcamara. The sequence goes on along the minus strand of NC_077237.1, from coordinate 5,074,291 downwards.
ATCTGTTGGCTAACACATATGAAAAACAAGCAAAATCGCCTAATTCCTATTGCATCTCCAATAAAATATTCCTAAACTCTTCTAAAGCGCCACCGAGGCTACGGGAATCGTTCCCTAGGTCGTTACGGACGCTATTATGGAAGAATCCAAGAAAATTCAACACGGATCCCCGGCATCTAAAAAATCTGTAGGCTAACACATACGGAAAATTGGCAAAATAGCCTAATTCCTATTGCTTCGCCAATAAAATGCTCCTAAACCCTTCTAAACCACCGTCGGGCCTACTGGATTCATTCCCTAGGTCAATACGAAAGCTAATATGGAAGAATACAAGAAAATTCGACCGGGACCCCCGGCACCTAAAAATTTTGTAGGCTAACACATGAATAAGTAGAAAATTCGCCTAATTTCTATTTCATTGCCAATAAAATGCTCCTAAACCCTTTTAAAGCGTCGTCGGTGCTACTGAAGTCATTCCCTAGGTCGTTACGGACGCTACTATGGAAGAATCCAAGAAAATTTGACCTGGACCCCCGGCATTTAAAAAATCTGTGGGTTAACACACATGAAAAACTGTGAAAATCGCCTAATTTCTCTTGCGTCGCCAATAAAATGCTCCTAAACCCCTCTAAATCGCCACCGGGGCTACTAGAGTCATTCACTAGGTCGTTACGGATGCTACTATGGAAGAATCCAAGAAAATTCGACCCGGACCTCCGACAACTAAAAAATCCGTGGACTAACATATACGAAAAACTGGCAAAATTGCCTAATTCCTATTTTATTGCCAATAAAATGCTCCTAAACCCTTTTAAAGTGCCGTCGGGGCTATTGGATTTGTTCCCTAGGTCGTTACGGACACCATTATAAAATAATGCAAGAAAATTCGATCCGACCACCCGGCACCTAAAAAATCTGTGGGCTAACACATATGAAAAACTGGCAAAATTGCCTAATTCCTATTGCTTCGCCAATAAAATGCTCATAAACCCTTCTAAAGCACCACCGAGGCTACTGGAGTTGATCCCAGGTCGTTACGGATGCTACTATAAAATAATCCAAGAAAATTCAACCTGGACCCCTGGCACCCAAAAAATCTGTGGGCTAACACACATAAAAAACTACCAAAATTGCCTAATTCTTGTTGCGACGCCAATAAAATGCTCGTAAACCCCTCTAATGCACCTCCGGAGCTACTGGAGTCGTTCTGTAGGTCGTTATGGATGCTGCTATGTAATAATCCAAAAATATTCCACTCGGACGCCCGACAACTAAAAAATTCGTGGTCTAACACACACGAAAACTGGCAAAATCACATAATTCCTATTGCGTCGTCAATAAAATACTCCTAAACCTCTCTAATGCACCGCAGGGGCTACTGGAGTCGTTTACTAGGTCGTTACGAATGCTACTATGGAAGAATCCAAGAAAATTCAACCCAGACCCCCGGCACCTAAAAAATCTGTGGGCTAACATACATGAAAAACTAGCAAAATCGCCTAATTCTTATTGCGTCGCCAATAAAATTCTCCTAAACCCCTCTAAGGCGCCGCCAGGGCTACTGGAGTCGTTTCCTAGGTCATTACGGACGCTACTATGGAAGAATCCATGAAAATTCGACCGGAACCTCCGACACCTAAAACATCCATGGGCTAACACATATAAAAAACTACCAAAATGCCCTAATTCCTATTGCGTCGCCAATAAAATGATCTTAAACCCCTGTAAAGCGCCACCAGAGCTACTGGAGTCATTCCCTAGGTCGTTACGGAGGCTACTATAGAAGAATCCAAGAAAATTCGACTCGGACCCCCGGCACGTAAAAAATCCATTGGCTAACACACACGAAGAACTGGCAAAATCGTTTAATTCCTATTTTGTTGCCAATAAAATGCTTCTAAACCCTTCTAAAGCGCCGCCACGGCTACTGGAGTCGTTCCCTAGGTCAATACAGACGCTACTATGGAAGAATCCAAGAAAAATCGACCAGGACCCCCGGCACCTAAAAAATCTATGGGCTAACACACATGAAAAACAGGCAAAATTGCCTAATTCCTATTGTGTCGCCAATAAAATACTCCTAAACCCCTCAAAAGTGTCGTTAAAGATACTGGAGTCGTTCCCCAAGTCGTTACGGACGTCCATATGGAAGAATCCAAAAATATTCAACCCGAACCCCCGGCACCTAAAAAATCTGTGGGCTAAAACATACGAAAAACTGGCAAAATAGCCTAATTCCTATTGTGTGGCCAATAAAATGCTCCTAGACCCTTCTAAAGTGCCGCGGGGCTACTGGAGTCGTTCCCTAGGTCAATATGGACGCTACTATAGAAGAATCCAAGAAAATTTGACCTAGACCCCCGGCACCTAAAAAATTTGTTGGCTAACACACACGAAAAACTATGAAAATTGACTAATTTCTATTGCGTCACCAATAAAATGTTCTTAAAGTCTTCTAAAGCGCCTCCAGGTCTACTGGAGTTTTTCCCTAGGTCGTTACAGACGCTACTATAGAAGAATCCAAGAAAATTCGACCCAAACCCCCGACACCTAAAAAATCTGTGGGATAACACACATGAAGAACTGGCAAAATCGACTAATTCCTATTCTGTAGACAATAAAATGCTCCTAAAACCTTGTAAAGCGCTGCCGGGGCTACTGGAGTTGTTCCCTAGGTCGTTACGGATGCTACTATGAAATAATCAAAGAAAATTTGACCGGAACCTCCGGCACCTCAAAAATCCGTGGGCGTTCACACGAAGAACTGCAAAATTGCCTAATTCCTATTTCGTTGCCAATAAAATGCTCCTAAACCCTTTTGAAGCGTCGATGGGGCTACTGGAGTCGTTCCCTAGGTCGTTACGGACGCTACTATAGAAGAATCTAAAAAAGTTCAACCCGGACCCCCGACACCTAAAAAATCCGTGGGCTAACACACACGAAGAACTAGCAAAATCGCATAAAGCCTATTTTATTGCCAATAAAATGCTTCTAAACCCTTCTAAAGTGCCATCGGGGCTACTGGAATCGTTCTCTAGGTTGTTACGGATGCTACTATTGAAGAAATCAAGAACATTCGACCTAGACCCCTAACACCTAAAAAATCACTAACACACACGAAAAACTGGCAAAATTGCCTAATTTTTATTGCATCGCCAATAAAATGCTCCTAATCCCCTCTAAACTGCCATCGGGGCTACTGGAGTCCTTCTCTAGGTCGTTAAGGATGCTACTATAGAAGATTCCAAGAAAATTTGACCCAGACCCCCGGCACCAAAAAAATCTGTGGGCTAACACATACGAAGAAGTGGCAAAATCACCTAATTCCTATTGCATCGCCAATAAAATGCTCTTAAACCCCTATAAAGCACCACCAGTCTTACTGGAGTCTTTTCCCAGGTATTTAAGGATGCTACTATGGAAGAATCCAAGAAAATTTGATACGAACCCCCGGTATCTAAAAAACCGTGGACTAACACACATGAAAAACTAACGAAATCGCCTAATTCCAATTGCGAAGCTAATAAAATACTCCTAAACCCTTCTAAAGCGCCGCCGGGGCTACTGGAGTCGTTCCCTAGGTCGTTACGGACGCTACTATGGAAGAATCAAAGAAAATTTGACCTAGACCCCCGGCATTTAAAAAATATGTGGGCTAACACACATAAAAAACTGGCAAAATTACCTAATTCCTAATGCGTCGCCAATAAAATGTTCCTAAACCCCTGTAAAGCACCGCCGGGGCTACTGGAGTCTTTACCTAGATCTTTACGGATGCTACTATGGAAAAATCCAAGAAAATTTGACCCGAACCCCCGGCAACAAAAAAATCCATGGGCTAACACACACAAAAAACTGGCAAAATTACCTAATTCGTATTGCATTGCCAATAAAATCCTTCTAAACCCCTCTAAAGCACTGCAGGGGACATTGGAACCGTCCCTAGGTTGTTACAGACGCTACTATAGAAAAATCCAGAAAATTCGACCTGGACCCCTAGCACATAAAATATCCATGGGCTAACAAACATGAAAAACTGGCAAAATCACCTAATTCCTATTGCGTCGCCAATAAAATGCTCCTAAACCCCTCTAATGAGCCTTTGGGGCTACTTGAGTCGTTCTCTAGGTCGTTACAGATGCTACTATGTAAGAATCCAAAAAACTTTGACCCGAACACCCAACAACTAAAACTTCCGTGGGCTAACACAAACGAAAAACTAGTGAAATCGCATAATTCCTATTGCGTCGCAATTAAAATGCTCCTAAACCCCTCTAAAGCACTGCTGGGGCTACTCGAGTCTTTCCCTAGGACTTTACGGATTCTACTAAGGAAGAATCCAAGAAAATTCGACCCGAACCCCAGGAACCTCAAAAATCTGTGGGCTAACACAATTGAAAAACTGACAAAATCGCCTAATTTCTATTGTGTCGCTAATAAAATACTCCTAAACCCATCTAAAGCACTGCTGGGGCTTCTGGAGTCATTCCATAGGTCGTTACGGATGCTATTATGGAAGAATCAAAGAAAATTCGACTCGGACCACTGGCACCTAAAAAATCTATGGGCTAACACACACGAAAAACTGGTAAAATCTCCTAATTCCTATTTTGTCACCAATACAATACTCCAGAATCCCTGTAAAGCACCGCCGCAGCTACTAGAGTCGTTCCCTAGGTCGTTACGAACTCTACTATGGTAGAATCCAAGAAAATTCGACCCGAACCACCGGCACCTAAAAAATCTATGGGCTAACACACACAAAAAACTAGCAAAATCGCCTAATTTCTATTGCATCGCCAATAAAATGGCTCCTGAACCCCTCTAAAGCGTCGCCGGGGCTACTGGATTCATTTTCTAGGTCATTACGGATGCTACTATGAAAGAATCCAAGAAAATTCAATGCAAATCTCCGGCATCTAAAAACTTTGTGTGCTAACACACACAAAAAATTGGCAAAATTGCCTAATACCTATTGCGTCACCAATAAAATACTCCTAAACCCCTCAAAAGTACCATCGGGGCTACTGGAGTAGTTCCCCAGATCGTTACGGATGCTACTACGGAAGAATCCAAGAAAATTCGACTCAAAACCCCGGCACCTAAAAAATCCGTGGGCTAACAAACACGAATCTTAATTTCTATTGCGCCGCCAATAAAATACTCCTAAACCCCTCAAAATGGCCGCCGGGGATACTGAAGTCGTTCCCTAGGTCATTACAGATGCTACTATGGAAGAATCCAAGAAACATTTGACGCGAATCTCTGGCACATAAAAAATCTGTGGGCTAACACACACAAAAAACTGGCTAAATTGCCTAAATCCTATTGCGTCGCCAATAAAATACTCCTAAAACCCTCAAAAGCACCATCGGGTCTACTGGAGTCATTCCCCAGGTCGTTACGGATGCTACTATAGAAGAATCTAAGAAAATTCGACTCAAAACCCCGGCACCTAAAAAATTTATGGGCTAACAAACATGAAAAACTGGCAAAATCACCTAATTCCTATTGTGTCGCCAATAAAATACTCCTAAACCCCTAAAAAAGGCTGACGGGGCTACTGGATTCATTCCCTAGGTCATTACAGGCGCTACTATGAAAGAATCCAAGAAATTTCGACCCGAACCTCCGACACCTAAAAAATCTGTGGGCTAACATATAAAAATAACTGGCAAAATTGCCTAATTCCTATTGCATCACAAATAAAATACTACTAAACCCCTCATAAGCACTGTCGGGGCTACTGAAGTCGTTCCCCAGGTCGTTACAGATGCTACTATGGAAGTATCCAAGAAATTTCGACCCAAACCCCAGGCACCTAAACAATCCGTGGGCTACCACACACGAAAAGCTGGCAAAATCATCTAATTCGTACATCACCAATAAAATACTCCTAAACCCCTCAAAAGTGCCGCCAGGGCTACTGTAGTCATTCTCTAGGTCGTTACGGATGCTACTATTGAATAATCCAAGAAAATTCGGCCTGTACATTCGGCACCTAAAAAATCTGTAGGCTAACACACACAAAAACTGGCAAAATTACCTAATTCCTATTGCATCGCCAATAAAATACTCCTAGGTCGTTACGGACACTACTATGGAAGAATCCAATAAAACCCTTTTAAAGCACCGCCAGGGCTATTGGATTCGTTCCCTAGGTCGTTACGGACACTACTATGGAAGAATCCAAGAAACTTTGACCCGAACCCCCAACAACTAAAAAATCCATGGGCTAACATACACGAAGAACTGGTAAAATCGCCTAATCCTATTTCGTTGCCGATAAAATGCTCCTAAATTCTTCTAAAGCACTGCCGGGGCTACTGGAGTCATTACCCAGGTCGTTACGGATGCTTCTATGGAAAAATTCAAGAAAATTCAACTCGTACCTCCGACACCTAAAAAATCTGTGGGCTAACACACACGAAGAACTGACAAAATCGCCTAATTCCTATTTTATCGCTAATAAAATGATCCTAAACCCTTTTAAAGCACCACCGGGGCTACTAGAGTCATTACCCAGGTCGTTACAGATGTTACTATGGAAGAATCAAAGAAAAATCGACCCAGACCCCCGTCACCTAAAAAATCCGTGGGCTAACACACACGAAGAACTGGCAAAATTGCCTAATTCCTATTTCGTTGCCAATAAAATGCTCCTAAACCATTCTAAAGTGCTTCCAGGGCTACTGGAGTTGTTACCCAGGTCGTTACGGATGCTACTATTTAAGAATTTAAGAAAATTCGACCCGGACCCCTAGCACCTAAAAAATCCATGAGCTAACACACATGAAGAAATGGCAAAATTGCCTAATTCCTATTTCGTTGCCAATAAAATGCTCTTAAACCCTTCTAAAGTGCTGCTGGGGCTACTGGAGTCATTATCCAGGTCTTTACAGATGCTACTATAGAATAATCCAAGAAAATTCGACCCGTATCGCCGGCACCTAAAAAATCCGTGGGCTAACACACATGAAGAACTGGCAAAATTATCTAATTCCTATTTCGTCGCCAATAAAATGCTCCTAAACCTTTTAAAGCACCACCGGGGCAACTGGAGTCATTCCCTAGGTCATTACGGACGCTACTATGTAAGAATCCAAGAAAATTTGACCCGAACCCCCGGCACCTAAAAAATCCGTAGGCTAACACACACAAAAAACTAGCAAAATCGCCTAATTCCTATTTTGTTGCCAATAAAATGCTCTTAAACCCTTCTAAAGCATTGTCAGGGCTACTGGAATCGTTCCCTAGGTCGTTATGGATGCTACTATGAAAGAATCCAAGAAAATTCGACCCGAACCTCCAGCACCTAAAATATCTGTGCGTACACACACGAAAAACAACGAAAATTGCCTAATTTCTATTGCGTCGCCAATAAAATGCTCCTAAACCCCTCTAAATCACCGCCGGGTCTACTAGAGTCGTTTCCTAGGTCGTTATGGACGCTACTATGGAAGAATCAAAGAAAATTCGACCCGAATCCTCGGCACCTAAAAATTCTGTGGGCTAACACATACAAAAAACTTGCAAAATTGCCTAATTCCTATTGCGTCGCTAATAAAATGCTCCTAAACCCGTCTAAAGCACCGTCGGGTCTACTATAGTCGTTATGGATGCTACTATCGAAGAATCCAAGAAAATTCAAGATGGACCCCCGACACCTAAAAAATTTGTGGGCTAACACATACAAAAAATGCTCCTAAACCCTTCTAAACGCCGCCGAGGCTACTGGAGTCGTTCCCTAGGTCAATTCAGACGCTACTACGGAAGAATCCAAGAAAATTCAATCGGAACTCTCGGCACCTAAAAAATGCATGGCTAACACACACGAAAAACTAGCAAAATTGCCTAATTCCTATTTTATTGCCAATAAAATGCTCCTAAACCCTTTTAAAGCGACGCCGGGGCTATTAGATTCGTTCCCTAGGTCATTACGGACGATACTATGGATGAATCCAAGAAAATTCGACCCGTACCCCCGGCATCTAAAAAATCCATGGGTTAACACACACGAAAAACTGGGAAAATCGCCTAATTTCTATTGCGTCGACAATAAAATACTCCTAAACCCTTGTAAAGCGTCGCCGGGGCTACTGAATTCATTTCCTAGGTCGTTACAGATGCTACTATGAAAGAATCCAAGAAATTTAGATGCAAATCTCCGGCAACTATGAAATCTGTACGCTAATACACATAAACAATTGGCAAAATTGCATAATTCCTATCGCGTCGCCAATAAAATACTCCTAAACCACTAAAAAGCACAATCGGGGCTACTGAAGTCGTTCCTTATGTCATTACAGACGCTACTATAGAAGAATCCAAGAAAATTTGACCCGGATCTCCGGCACCTAAAAAATCTGTGGGCTAACACATACAAAGAACTGGCAAAATTGCCTAATTCCTATTTCGTTGCAAATAAAATGCTGGTAAATCCTTTTAAAGCGCCGCTGGGGTAAATGAAGTCATTCGTTAGCTCGTTACAGATGCTACTATTTAAGAATTTAAAAAAATTCGACCCGGACCCCTAGCACCTAAAAAATCCATGAGCTAACACACATGAAGAACTGGCAAAATTGCCTAATTCCTATTTCGTTGCCAATAAAATGCTCCTAAACCCTTCTAAAGTGCTGCTGGGGCTACTGGAGTCATTATCCAGGTCTTTACAGACGCTACTATGGAATAATCCAAGAAAATTCGACCCGTATCTCCGGCACCTAAAAAATCCGTGGGCTAACACACATGAAGAACTGGCAAAATTATCTAATTCCTATTTCATCGCCAATAAAATACTCCTAAACCTTTTAAAGCAACACCGGGGCAACTGGAGTCGTTCCCTAGGTCATTACGAACGCTACTATGTAAGAATCCAAGAAAATTTGACCCGAACCCCGGCACCTAAAAAATCCGTGGGCTAACACACACGAAAAACTAGCAAAATCGCCTAATTCCTATTTTGTTGCCAATAAAATGCTCTTAAACCCTTCTAAAGCAATGTCGGGGCTACTGGAATCGTTCCCTAGGTCGTTATGGATGCTACTATGAAAGAATCCAAGAAAATTCTACCCGAACCTCCGGCACCTAAAAAATCTGTGTGTTAACACACACGAAAAACAACGAAAATCACCTAATTTCTATTGTGTCACCAATAAAATGCTCCTAAACCCCTCTTAATCACCGCCGGGGCTACTAGAGTCGTTTCCTAGGTCGTTATGGATGCTACTATGGAAGAATCAAAGAAAATTCGACCCGAATCCTCGGCACCTAAAAACTCTGTGGGCTAACACATACGAAAAACTTGCAAAATTGCCTAATTCCTATTGCGTCGCTAATAAAATGCTCCTAAACCCGTCTAAAGCGCCGTCGGGTCTACTGTAGTCGTTATGGATGCTACTATCGAAGAATCCAAGAAAATTCAAGACGGACCCCCGACACCTAAAATATTTGTGGGCTAACACATACAAAAAATGCTCCTAAACCCTTCTAAAGCGCCGCCGAGGCTACTGGAGTCGTTCCCTAGGTCAATTCAGACGCTACTATGGAAGAATCCAAGAAAATTCAATCGAAACTCTCAGCACCTAAAAAATGCATGGCTAACACACACGAAAAACTAGCAAAATTGCCTAATTCCTATTTTATTGCCAATAAAATGCTCCTAAACCCTTTTAAAGCGACGCCGGGGCTATTAGATTTGTTCCCTAGGTCATTACGGACGATAATATGGAAGAATCCAAGAAAATTCGACCCGTACCCCCGGCATCTAAAAAATCCATGCGTTAACACACACGAAAAACTGGGAAAATCGCCTAATTTCTATTGCGTCGATAATAAAATACTCCTAAACCCTTGTAAAGCGTCGCCGGGGCTACTGAATTCATTTCCTAGGTCGTTACAGATGCTACTATGAAAGAATCCAAGAAATTTCGATGCAAATCTCCGGCAACTATGAAATCTGTGCGCTAATACACATAAACAATTGGCAAAATTGCATAATTCCTATCACGTCGCCAATAAAATACTCCTAAACCACTAAAAAGCACCATCGGGGCTACTGAAGTCGTTCCTTATGTCATTACGGACGCTACTATAGAAGAATCCAAGAAAATTTGACCCGGATCTCCGGCACCTAAAAAATCTGTGGGCTAACACATACAAAGAACTGGCAAAATTGCCTAATTCCTATTTTGTTGCAAATAAAATGCTGGTAAATCCTTTTAAAGCGCCGCTGGGGTAAATGAAGTCATTCGTTAGCTCGTTACGGATGCTACTATTTAAGAATTTAAGAAAATTCGACCCGGACCCCTAGCACCTAAAAAATCCATGAGCTAACACACATGAAGAATTGGCAAAATTATCTAATTCCTATTTCGTCGCCAATAAAATGCTCCTAAACCTTTTAAAGCACCACCGAGGCAACTGGAGTCGTTCCCTAGGTCATTACGGACGCTACTATGTAAGAATCAAAGAAAATTTGACCCGAACCCCCGGCACCTAAAAAATCCGTGGGCTAACACACACAAAAAACTAGTAAAATCGCCTAAATCCTATTTTGTTGCCAATAAAATGCTCTTAAACCCTTCTAAAGCATTGTCGGGGATACTAGAATCGTTCCCTAGGTCGTTATGGATGCTACTATGAAAGAATCCAAGAAAATTCTACCCGAACCTCCGGCACCTAAAAAATCTGTGCGTTAACACACACGAAAAACAACGAAAATCGCCTAATTTCTATTGCGTCGCCAATAAAATGCTTCTAAACCCCTCTAAATAACCGCCGGGGCTACTAGAGTCGTTTCCTAGGTCGTTATGGACGCTACTATGGAAGAATCAAAGAAAATTCGACCCGAATCCTCGGCACCTAAAAACTCTGTGGGCTAACACATACGAAAAACTTGCAAAATTGCCTAATTCCTATTGCGTCGCTAATAAAATGCTCCTAAACCCGTCTAAAGCGCCGTCGGGTCTACTGTAGTCGTTATGGATGCTACTATCGAAGAATATAAGAAAATTCAAGACGGACCCCCGACACCTAAAATATTTGTGGGCTAACACATACAAAAAATGCTCCTAAACCCTTCTAAAGTGCCGCCGAGGCTACTGGAGTCGTTCCCTAGGTCAATTCAGACGCTACTATGGAAGAATCCAAGAAAATTCAATCGAAACTCTCGGCACCTAAAAAATGCATGGCTAACACACACGAAAAACTAGCAAAATTGCCTAATTCCTATTTTATTGCCAATAAAATGCTCCTAAACCCTTTTAAAGCGACGCCGGGGCTATTAGATTCGTTCCCTAGGTCATTACGGCCGATACTATGGATGAATCCAAGAAAATTCGACCCGTACCCCCGGCATCTAAAAAATCCGTGGGTTAACACACACGAAAAACTAGGAAAATCGCCTAATTTCTATTGCGTCGACAATAAAATACTCCTAAACCCTTGTAAAGCGTCGCCGGGGCTACTGAATTCATTTCCTAGGTCGTTACAGATGCTACTATGAAAGAATCCAAGAAATTTCGATGCAAATCTCCGGCAACTATGAAATCTGTACGCTAATACACATAAACAATTGGCAAAATTGCATAATTCCTATCGCGTCGCCAATAAAATACTCCTAAACCACTAAAAAGCACCATCGGGGCTACTGAAGTCGTTCCTTATGTCATTACGGACGCTACTATAGAAGAATCCAAGAAAATTTGACCCGGATCTCCGGCACCTAAAAAATCTGTGGGCTAACACATACAAAGAACTAGCAAAATTGCCTAATTCCTATTTCGTTGCAAATAAAATGCTGGTAAATCCTTTTAAAGCGCCGGTGGGGTAAATGAAGTCATTCGTTAGCTCGTTACGGATGCTACTATTTAAGAATTTAAAAAAATTCGACCCGGACCCCTAGCACCTAAAAAATCCATGAGCTAACACACATGAAGAACTGGCAAAATTGCCTAATTCCTATTTCGTTGCCAATAAAATGCTCCTAAACCCTTCTAAAGTGTTGCTGGGGCTACTGGAGTCATTATCCAGGTCTTTACAGACGCTACTATGGAATAATCCAAGAAAATTTGACCCGTATCTCCGGCACCTAAAAAATCTGTGGGCTAACACACATGAAGAACTGGCAAAATTATCTAATTCCTATTTCGTCGCCAATAAAATGCTCCTAAACCCCTCTAAATCACCACCGGGGCTACTAGAGTCGTTTCCTAGGTCGTTATGGACGCTACTGTGGAAGAATCAAAGAAAATTCGACCCGAATCCTCGGCACCTAAAAACTCTGTGGGCTAACACATTCGAAAAACTTGCAAAATTGCCTAATTCCTATTGCGTCGCTAATAAAATGCTCCTAAACCCGTCTAAAGCGCCGTCGGGTCTACTGTAGTCGTTATGGATGCTACTATCGAAGAATATAAGAAAATTCAAGACGGACCCCCGACACCTAAAAAATTTGTGGGCTAACACATACAAAAAATGCTCCTAAACCCTTCTAAAGTGCCGCCGAGGCTACTGGAGTCGTTCCCTAGGTCAATTCAGACGCTACTATGGAAGAATCCAAGAAAATTCAATCGAAACTCTCGGCACCTAAAAAATGCATGGCTAACACACACGAAAAACTAGCAAAATTGCCTAATTCCTATTTTATTGCCAATAAAATGCTCCTAAACCCTTTTAAAGCGACGCCTGGGCTATTAGATTCGTTCCCTAGGTCATTACGGCCGATACTATGGATGAATCCAAGAAAATTCGACCCGTACCCCCGGCATCTAAAAAATCCGTGGGTTAACACACACGAAAAACTAGGAAAATCGCCTAATTTCTATTGCGTCGACAATAAAATACTCCTAAACCCTTGTAAAGCGTCGCCGGGGCTACTGAATTCATTTCCTAGGTCGTTACAGATGCTACTATGAAAGAATCCAAGAAATTTCGATGCAAATCTCCGGCAACTATGAAATCTGTACGCTAATACACATAAACAATTGGCAAAATTGCATAATTCCTATCGCGTCGCCAATAAAATACTCCTAAACCACTAAAAAGCACCATCGGGGCTACTGAAGTCGTTCCTTATGTCATTACGGACGCTACTATAGAAGAATCCAAGAAAATTTGACCCGGATCTCCGGCACCTAAAAAATCTGTGGGCTAACACATACAAAGAACTGGCAAAATTGCCTAATTCCTATTTCGTTGCAAATAAAATGCTGGTAAATCCTTTTAAAGCGCCGGTGGGGTAAATGAAGTCATTCGTTAGCTCGTTACGGATGCTACTATTTAAGAATTTAAAAAAATTCGACCCGGACCCCTAGCACCTAAAAAATCCATGAGCTAACACACATGAAGAACTGGCAAAATTGCCTAATTCCTATTTCGTTGCCAATAAAATGCTCCTAAACCCTTCTAAAGTGTTGCTGGGGCTACTGGAGTCATTATCCAGGTCTTTACAGACGCTACTATGGAATAATCCAAGAAAATTCGACCCGTATCTCCGGCACCTAAAAAATCTGTGGGCTAACACACATGAAGAACTGGCAAAATTATCTAATTCCTATTTCGTCGCCAATAAAATGCTCCTAAACCCCTCTAAATCACCACCGGGGCTACTAGAGTCGTTTCCTAGGTCGTTATGGACGCTACTGTGGAAGAATCAAAGAAAATTCGACCCGAATCCTCGGCACCTAAAAACTCTGTGGGCTAACACATTCGAAAAACTTGCAAAATTGCCTAATTCCTATTGCGTCGCTAATAAAATGCTCCTAAACCCGTCTAAAGCGCCGTCGGGTCTACTGTAGTCGTTATGGATGCTACTATCGAAGAATATAAGAAAATTCAAGACGGACCCCCGACACCTAAAAAATTTGTGGGCTAACACATACAAAAAATGCTCCTAAACCCTTCTAAAGTGCCGCCGAGGCTACTGGAGTCGTTCCCTAGGTCAATTCAGACGCTACTATGGAAGAATCCAAGAAAATTCAATCGAAACTCTCGGCACCTAAAAAATGCATGGCTAACACACACGAAAAACTAGCAAAATTGCCTAATTCCTATTTTATTGCCAATAAAATGCTCCTAAACCCTTTTAAAGCGACGCCTGGGCTATTAGATTCGTTCCCTAGGTCATTACGGCCGATACTATGGATGAATCCAAGAAAATTCGACCCGTACCCCCGGCATCTAAAAATCCGTGGGTTAACACACACGAAAAATTGGGAAAATCGCCTAATTTCTATTGCGTCGACAATAAAATACTCCTAAACCCTTGTAAAGCGTCGCCGGGGCTACTGAATTCATTTCCTAGGTCGTTACAGATGCTACTATGAAAGAATCCAAGAAATTTAGATGCAAATCTCCGGCAACTATGAAATCTATACGCTAATACACATAAACAATTGGCAAAATTGCATAATTCCTATCGCGTCGCCAATAAAATACTCCTAAACCACTAAAAAGCACAATCGGGGCTACTGAAGTCGTTCCTTATGTCATTACGGACGCTACTATAGAAGAATCCAAGAAAATTTGACCCGGATCTCCGGCACCTAAAAAATCTGTGGGCTAACACATACAAAGAACTGGCAAAATTGCCTAATTCCTATTTCGTTGCAAATAAAATGCTGGTAAATCCTTTTAAAGCGCCGCTGGGGTAAATGAAGTCATTCGTTAGCTCGTTACAGATGCTACTATTTAAGAATTTAAGAAAATTCGACCCGGACCCCTAGCACCTAAAAAATCCATGAGCTAACACACATGAAGAACTGGCAAAATTGCCTAATTCCTATTTCGTCGCCAATAAAATGCTCCTAAACCTTTTAAAGCACCACCGGGGCAACTGGAGTCATTCCCTAGGTCATTACGGACGCTACTATGTAAGAATCCAAGAAAATTTGACCCAAACCCCCGACACCTAAAAAATCTGTGGGCTAACACACACGAAAAACTAGCAAAATCGCCTAATTCCTATTTTGTTGCCAATAAAATGCTCTTAAACCTTTCTAAAGCATTGTCGGGGCTACTGGAATCGTTCCCTAGATCGTTATGGATGCTACTATGAAAGAATCAAAGAAAATTCGACCCGAACCTCCGGCACCTAAAAAATCTGTGCGTTAACACACACGAAAATCAATGAAAATCGCCTAATTTCTATTGCATCGCCAATAAAATGCTCCTAAACCCCTCTAAATCACCGTCGAGTCTACTAGAGTCATTCATTAGATCGTTATAGATGCTACTATGGAAGAATCCAAGAAAATTCGATGCGGATCCCCGGCATCTAAAAAATAAGTGGGCTAACACATACAAAAAACTAGCAAAATAGCCTAATTCCTATTGCGTCGCCAATAAAATGCTCCTAAACTCTTCTAAAGAACCGCCGGGGCTACAGGAATCGTTCCCTAGGTCAATATAGACGCTATTATGGAAGAATCCTAGAAAACTTGTCTGGGACCCCCGGTATCTAAAAAATCTATGGACGTTACACACGAAACATTGGCAAAATTGCCTAATTCCTATTGCATCGCCAATAAAATACTCTTAAACCCCTCTAAAGTGCCACTAGGTCTACTGGAGTCATTACCTAGGTCGTTACGGACTCTACTAAGGAATAATCCAAGAAAATTCGACCCATACCTCCGGCACCTAAAAATTCCGTGGGCTAACACACACGAAGAACTGGACAAATTGCCTAGTTCCTATTTCAACGCCAATAAAATTCTCCTAAACCCTTTTAAAGCACCGCTGGGACTACTGGAGTGTTCCCTAGGTCGTTTCGGACGCTACTATAGAAGAATCCAAGAAAATTCGACCCGGACCGCCAGCACCTAAAAAATTCGTGGGCTAACACACACGAAGAACTGGCAAAATTGCCTAATTCCTATTTTGTTGCCAATAAAATGCTCCTAAACCCTTCTAAAGTATCATTGGGGCTAGTAGAATCATTCCCTAGGTCGTTATGGATGATACTATGGAAGAATCCAAGAAAATTCAATTCGGACCCCCGACACCTAAAAAATCCGTGGGTTAACACACACGAAAACCTAAAAAATCGCCTAATTTCTATTGCGTCGCCAATAAAATGCTCCTAAACCCCTCTAAATCGCTGCTGGGGCTACTAGAGTGGTTCACTAGGTCGTTACGGACGCTACGATGGAAGAATCCAAGAAAATTCGACTCGGACCCCCGACAACTAAAAAATCTGTGGGCTAACACACACAAAAACTAGCTAAATCGCCTAATTCTTATTGTGTCGCCAATAAAATGCTCTTAAACCCCTCTAAATCGCCGCCAGGGCTACTGCAGTCGTTCCCTAGGTCGTTACGCAAACTACTATGGAAGAATCCAAGAAAATTCGCCCAGGACCCCCGGCACCTAAAAATTCTGTGGGCTAACACACACAAATAACTAGAAAATTGCCTAATATCTATTTCGTTGCCAATAAAATGCTCCTAAACCCTTTAAAGCGCCTTCGGTGCTACTAGAGTCGTTTTCTAGGTCGTTATGGATGCTACTATGGAAGAATCTAAGAAAATTTGACCTGGACCCCCGGCACGTAAAAAATCTGTAGGCTAACACATATGAAGAACTAGCAAAATCGCCTAATTCCTATTTCGTTGCTAATAAAATGCTCCTAAAACCTTTTAAAGCGTCGCCGGGGCTACTATAGTCGCTCCCTAGGTCGTTATGGACACTACTATGGAAGAATCCAAGAAAATTCGACCCGGACCCCGGCATCTAAAAAATTTGTGGGTTAACACACAAGAAAAACTAGGAAAATTGCCTAATTTCTATTGCGTCGTCAATAAAATGCTCCTAAACCCTTCTAAAGTGCCGCCAGGGCTACTGTAGTTATTCCCTAGGTCATTACGGACGCTACTATGGAAAAATCTTAGAAAATTCGACCCGTACATCTAACACTTAAAAAATCTGTGGGCTATAACATACACGAAAAACTTGTTAAATTGCCTAATTCCTATTGCGTCGCTATTAAAATGATACTAAACCCATCGAAAGCACCGCCAGAGCTACTGGATTCATTTCCTAGGTCGTTACGGATGTTACTATGGTAGAATCTAAGAAAATTCAACCCGAACCCCTAGCACCAAAAAAATCCGTGGGCTAACACACACAAAAAACTGGCAAACTTACCTAATTCCTGTTGCGTCGCCAATAAAATGCTCCTAAACTCCTCTAATGCGCCGCCGGGGCTACTAAAATCATTCCATATGTCGTTACGGATGCTACTATAGAAGAATCCAAGAAAATCCGACCCGAAACACCGGAGCCTTAACAATCCGTGGGCTAACACACACAAAATACTGGCAAAATTGCCTAATTCCTATTGCATCGCCAGTAAAATACTCCTAAACCCCTCTAAAGCATCGTATGAGCTACAGGAGTCGTTCCCCAGGTCTTTACGGATGCTACTATGGAAGAATCCAAGAAAATGCGACACAAACCCCCGGAACCTAAAAAATCTATGGGCTAACACACACGAAAAACTGGCCAAAATGCCTAATTTCAATTGCGTCGCTAATAAAATGTTCCTAAACACCTCTAAAATAACGTTGGGGCTATTGGAGTTATTCCTTAAGTCGTTACGGACGCTACTATGTAAGAATACAATACAATTCGACCCGGATCCCCGGCTCCTAAAAAATCTATAGGCTAACACATACGAAAAACTGGCAAAATAGCCTAATTCCTATTGCATCGCCAATAAAATGCTGCTAAACCCTTCTAAAGTGCCGCCGGGACTACTGGAGTGGTTCCCTAGGTCTTTATGGATTCTACTGTAGAAGAATCCAAGAAAATTGGACCCGGATCCTTGGCAACTAAAAAATCTATGGATTAACACACACAAAAAACTTGGAAAATCGCCTAATTTCTATTGCGCCGATAATAAAATGCTCCTAAACCCCTCTAAAGCATCGCCGGGGCTACAGGAGTCATTCCCTAGGTCATTACGGATGCTAGTATGGAAAAATCCAAGAATATTCAACCCGGACTCCCGATACCTAAAAAATCAATGGTCTAACAAACACGAAAAACAGGGAAAATCGCCTAATTCCTATTGCGTCGCCAATAAAATGTTCCTAAACTATTCTAAAGCACCGACGGGGCTACTGGAGTCCTTCCCTAAGTCATTATGGACGCTACTATAGAAGAATCCTTGAAAATTCAACTCGGACCCCCGGCACCTAAACAATCTGTGGGCTAACACACATAAAGAATTGGAAAAATCGCCTAATTCCTATTTCGTTGAGAATAAAATACTCCTAAACCCTTCTAAAGCACTGCCGTGGCTACTGGACTCGTTACCCAAGTCGTTACAGACGCTGCTATATAAGAATCCAAGAAAATTTGACCCGTACCTCCAGCACCAAAAAAATCTTTGTGCTAACACACATTAAGAACTAGCAAAATCGTCTAATTCCTATTTCGTTACCAATAAAATGCTCCTAAACCCTTCTAAAGTGCCACCGAATCTACTTAATTTGTTCCCTAGGTCGTTACGGATGCTACTATGGAAGAATCCAAGAAAATTTGATCTAGACCCCCGGCACCTAAAAAATCTATGGCTAAAACACACGAAGAACTGGCAAAATTGCCTAATTCCTATTTCGTTGCCAATAAAATGCTCCTAAACCCTTGGAAAGTGATGTCGGGGCTACTGGAGTCGTTACTCAGGTCGTTATGAATGTTACTATGGAAGAATCCAAGAAAATTCGACCCGTACATCCGGCACCTAAAAAATCTATTGGCTAACACACACGAAAAACTGGCAAAATTGTCTAATTCCTATTTCGTCGCCAATAAAATACTCCTAAACCCTCTTAAAGTGTCGTCGGGGCTACTGGATTTGTTTCCTAGGTCGTTACGAATGCTACTATGGAAGAATCCAAGAAAATTCAACCCGAACCCCCGGCACCTAAAATATTTGTGGGCTAACACACACAAAGAACTGGCAAAATTGACTAATTCCTATTTCGTTGCAAATAAAATGCTCCTAAACCCTTCTAAAGCGCCGTCGGGGCTACTGGATTTGTTTCCTAGGTCGTTACGGAGGCTACTATGGAAGAATCCAAGAAAATTCGATCCAGACCCCCGGCACCTAAAAAATCTGTAGGTTAACGCACACGAAAAACTGAGAAAATCACCTAATTTCTATTGCATCACCAATAAAATGCTCCTAAACACCTCTAAAGTATCGTCGGGGCTACTGGAGCCGTTTTCTAGGTCGTTACAGACGCTACTATAGAAGAATCTAAGAAAATTCGACCCGGACCCCCAGCACCTAAAACATCTGTGGACTAACACAAATGAAAGACTGGCAAAATCGCCTAATACGTGTTGTGTCGCCAAAAAAATGCTTCTAAATACCTCTAAAGCATCGTCGGGGCTACTGGAGTAATTCCCTAGGTCATTACGAATTCTACTATAGAAGAATCCAAGAAAATTCAACCCGGACACCTGGTACCTAAAAAATCTGTGGGCTAACACATACGAAAAACAGGCAAAATCGCTTAATTTCTATTGCATCTCTAATAAAATGCTCCTAAACTCTTCTAAAGCGCCGCCGGGGCTACTAGAGTCGTTCCCTAGGTCGTTACGTATGCTACTATGGAAGAATCCAAGAAAATTCGACCCGATTCCCCGGAACCTAAAAAATACATGGGCTAACATACACGAAGGACTGGCAAAATTGCCTAATTCCCATTTCATTGCCAATAAGATACTCCTAAATCCCTCTAAAGCACCGCCGGGCTACTGGAGTCATTTCCCAGGTCGTTACGAATGCTAATACGGAAGAATCTAAGAAAATTCGACCCGTACCTATGGCACATAAAAAATCTGTGGACTAACACACACGAAAAACTGACAAAATTGCCTAATTCCTATTTCGTTGACAATAAAATGCTCCTAAACCCTTCTAAAGCGCTGCCGGGGCTACTGGAGTCATTACCTAGGTCGTTACAGACACTACTATGGAAGAATTCAAGAAAGTTTGACCCGTACCTCTGGCACCTAAAAAATTTGTGGGCTAACACACACGAAGAACTAGCAAAATTGCCTAATTCTTATTTCATCGCCAATCAAATGATCCTAAACCCTCTTAAAGTGCCGCTGGGCTACTGGAGCCGTTCCCTAAGTCATTATGGATGCTACTATGGAAGAATCTAATAAAATTTGACCTGGACCCCCGGCACCTAAAATATTTGTGGCAAACACACACGAAGAACTGGCAAAATTGCCTAATTCCTATTTGGTTGCCAATAAAATAGCCTAAACCCTTCTAAAGCGCCGTCGGGGCTATTGGAATCGTTCCCTAGATCGTTACGGACGCTACTATGGAAGAGTCCAAGAAAATTCAACCCGAACCCTCGGCACCTAAAAAATCCGTGGGTACACACGAAAAACTAGGAAAACTGCCAAATTTCTATTGTGTCGCCAATAAAATGCTCCTAAACCCCTCTAAATCGTCGCCGGGGCTATTGGAATCGTTCCCTAGGTCGTTACGGACACTACGATGGAAGAATCGAAGAAAATTCGACTCAAATCCCCGACATCTAAAAAATCTGTGGGCTAACACATACGGAAAAGTGGCAAAATAGCCTAATTGCTATTGCTCGCCAATAAAATATTTCTAAACCCTTCTAAAGCACTACCGAGGCTACTGGAGTCGTTCCCTAGGTCAATACGAATGCTACTATGGAAAAATCCAAGAAAATTCGACCGGGACCCTCGGCACCTAAAAATCTGTGGGTTAACACACATGAAAAACTGGGAAAATCACCTAATTTCTATTACATCGCCAATAAAATGCTCCTAAACACCTCTAAAGCAACGTCGGGGCTACTGGAGTCGTTCTTTATGTCGTTACGAATGCTACTGTGGAAGAATCCAAGAAAATTTGACCCGGACCCCTGGCACCTAAAAAATCTGTGGGCTAACACACATGAAAAATAGGCAAAATCACCTAATTCTAATTGCATCTCCAATAAAATGTTCCTAAACTCTTCTAAAGCGCCGCCGGGGCTATTGAAGTCGTTCCCTAGGTCGTTACGGACGCTACTATGGAAGAATCCAAGAAAATTCGACCCGAACCCCCGACACCTAAAAAATCCGTGGGCTAACACACACGAAGAACTAGCAAAATCGCCTAATCCCTATTTTATTGCCAATAAAATGCTCCTAAACCCCTCTAAAGCACCGTTGGGCTACTGGAGTCATTCCCCAGGTCGTTACAGATGCTATTATGGAAGAATCTAAGAAAATTCGACCCGTACCTCTGGCACCTAAATAATCCGTGGGCTAACACACATGAAGAACTGGCAAAATCGCCTAATTTCTATTTCGTTGCCAATAAAATGCTCCTAAACCCTTTTAAAGCGCCGCCAGTGCTACTGAAGTCGTTTCCTAGGTGGTTACCGACGCTACTATGGAAGAATCTAAGAAAATTTGACCTGGAACCTAGCAACTAAAAAATTCGTGGGCTAACACACACGAAAAACTGGGCAAATCGCCTATTTCCTATTTCATTGCCAATAAAATATTCTTAAAACCTTCTAAAGCGCTGCCGGGGCTGCTAAAGTCATTACGTAGGTCGGTATGGATTCTACTATGGAAGAATCCAACAAAATTTGACCCGGACCCCGGCATCTAAAAAATCCGTGGGTTAACAAACACGAAAAACTGGGAAAATCACCTAATTTATATTGCGTTGTCAATACAATTCTCCTAAACCCCTCTAAAGCACCGTCGGGGCTACTGTAGTCATTCCCTAAGTCGTTACAGACGCTAATATGGAAAAATCCAGGAAAATTCGACCTATACCCCAAGCACTTAAAAAATCTGTAGGCTAACATACACAAAAAACTTGTAAAATGCCTAATTCCTATTGCGTCGTTATTAAAATACTCCTAAACCCGTCTAAAGCGCCACTGGAGCTACTGGAGTCATTCCTTAGGTCGTTACGTACGATACTATTGAAGAATCCAAGAAAATTAGACATGGATCCCCGGCACCTAAAAAATCCATGGGCACACACGAAAACTGCCAAAATCGCCTAATTCCTATTTTGTCATCAATTTAATACTCCAGAAACCCTGTAAAGCACTACCGGGGCTACTGTAGTCGTTCCCAGGTCATTACGGATGCTACTATGGAAGAATACTAGAAAATGCGACATAAACCCCCGGCACCTAAAAAATCCGTGGGCTAACACACACGAAAAACTGGCAAAATTGTCTAATTTCTATTGCATCGCCAATAAAATGCTTCTAAATCCCTCTAAATCACCGCTGGGCTACTAGAATAATTCCCTAGGTCGTTACAGACGCTACTATGGAAGAATCTAAGAAAAATTTGACCCGGATCCCCGGTACCTAAAAAATCTGTGGGCTAACACAAACGAAAAACTGGCAAAATAGACTAATTCCTATTGCATCGCCAATAAAATGCTCCTAAATCCCTCTAAAGCGCCACCGGGGCTACTAGAGTCGTTCCCTAGGTCGTTACAGACGCAACTATGGAAGAATCCAAGAAAATTCGACCCGGACCCCCAACACCTAAAAAATCCGTGGGCTAACAGACACGAAAAACTAGCAAAATTGCATAATTCCTATTGCGTCGCTAATAAAATGCTCTTAAACCCCTCTAAAGCGCCACCCAGTCTACTGGTGTCATTCCCTAGGTCGTTACGGATGCTACTATGGAAGAATCCAAGAAAATTCGACCCAGACCCTGGCACCTAAAAATCAGTGGGTTAACACATACGAAAGACAAGGAAAATCGCCTAATTTCTATTACGTCGACAATAAAATGATCCTAAACCCCTCTAAAGCGTCACCGGGGCTATTGGATTTGTTCCCTAGGTCGTTATGGACGCTACTATGGAAGAAACCAAGAAACTTCGACCCGGACCTCCGGCACCTAAAAAATCTGTGGGCTAATACACATTAAGAACTGGCAAAATCACTTAATTCCTATTTTGTTGCCAATAAAATGCTCCTAAACCCTTCTAAAGCATTGTCGGAGCTACTAGAGTCGTTACCCAGGTCGTTACGGCCGCTACTATGGTAGAATTCAATAAAAATCGATTCGTACCTCCGGCAACTAAAAAATCTGTGGGCTAACACACACGAAGAACTGGCAAAATTGCCTAATTCTTATTTCGTCGCCAATAAAATGCTCTTAAACCGTTTTAAAGCTTCATCGGGGCTACTGGAGTCATTCCCTAGGTCGTTGTGGATGCTACTATGGGCGAATCTAAGAAAATTCGACCTGGACCCCCGGCACGTAAAAAATCTGTAGGCTAACACATATGAAGAACTAGCAAAATCGCCTAATTCCTATTTCGTTGCTAATAAAATGCTCCTAAAACCTTTTAAAGCGTCGCCGGGGCTACTATAGTCACTCCCTAGGTCGTTATGGACACTACTATGGAAGAATCCAAGAAAATTCGACCCGGACCCCGGCATCTAAAAAATTTGTGGGTTAACACACAAGAAAAACTAGCAAAATTGCCTAATTTCTATTGCGTCGTCAATAAAATGCTCCTAAACCCTTCTAAAGTGCCGCCAGGGCTACTGTAGTTATTCCCTAGGTCATTACGGACGCTACTATGGAAAAATCTTAGAAAATTCGACCCGTACATCTAACACTTAAAAAATCTGTGGGCTATAACATACACGAAAAACTTGTTAAATTGCCTAATTCCTATTGCGTCGCTATTAAAATGATACTAAACCCCTCTAAAGCACCGCCAGAGCTACTGGATTCATTTCCTAGGTCGTTACGGATGTTACTATGGTAGAATCTAAGAAACTTCAACCCGAACCCCCAGCACCAAAAAAATCCGTGGGCTAACACACACAAAAAACTGGCAAAATTACCTAATTCCTGTTGT
This sequence comes from Solanum dulcamara, assembly GCF_947179165.1. Classification (NCBI taxonomy): domain Eukaryota; kingdom Viridiplantae; phylum Streptophyta; class Magnoliopsida; order Solanales; family Solanaceae; genus Solanum; species Solanum dulcamara. Next base: position 5,050,380 of record NC_077237.1, on the reverse strand, counting down.
GTCGCCAATAAAATGCTCCTAAACTCCTCTAATGCGCCGTCGGGGCTACTAAAATCATTCTATACGTCGTTACGGATGCTACTATAGAAGAATCCAAGAAAATCCGACCCGAAACACCGGCACCTTAATAATCCGTGGGCTAACACACACAAAATACTGGCAAAATTGCCTAATTCCTATTGCATCGCCAGTAAAATACTCCTAAACCCCTCTAAAGCACCGTATGAGCTACAGGAGTCGTTCCCCAGGTCTTTACGGATGCTACTATGGAAGAATCCAAGAAAATGCGACACAAACCCCCGGAACCTAAAAAATCTATGGGCTAACACACACGAAAAACTGGCCAAAATGCCTAATTTCAATTGCGTCGCTAATAAAATGTTCCTAAACACCTCTAAAACAACGCTGGGGCTATTGGAGTTATTCCTTAAGTCGTTACGGACGCTACTATGTAAGAATCCAATACAATTCGACCCGGATCCCCGGCTCCTAAAAAATCTATAGGCTAACACATACAAAAAACTGGCAAAATAGCCTAATTCCTATTGCATCGCCAATAAAATGCTGCTAAACCCTTCTAAAGTGCCGCCAGGACTACTGGAGTGGTTCCCTAGGTCTTTATGGATTCTACTGTAGAAGAATCCAAGAAAATTCGATCCGGCCCCCTACACCTAAAAAATCTGTGGGCTAACACATACGAAAAACTGGAAAAATCGCCTAATTCCTATTGCGTCACCCATAAAATGCTCCTAAACCCTTCTAAAGCATCGCCGAGGCTACTAGAGTCGTTCCCTAGGTCAATACGGATGCTACGATAGAAGAATCCAAAAAATTTCAATCGGGACCCCCGACACCTAAAAAATACGTGGGCTAACACACACGAAAAACTGGCAACATTGCCTAATTTTTATTGTGTTGCCAATAAAATGCTCTTAAACCCCTCTAAATTACTACCAGGGCTACTGGAGTCATTCCCTAGGTCGTTACGGATGCTACTATAGAAGAATCCAAGAAAATTCAACCCGAACCCCTGGCAACTAAAAAATCTATGGATTAACACACACAAAAAACTTGGAAAATCGCCTAATTTCTATTGCGTCGATAATAAAATGCTCCTAAACCCCTCTAAAGCGTCGCCGGGGCTACAGGAGTCATTCCCTAGGTCATTACGGATGCTAGTATGGAAAAATCCAAGATTATTCAACTCGGACTCCCGATACCTAAAAAATCAATGGTCTAACAAACACGAAAAACAGGGAAAATCGCCTAATTCCTATTGCATCGCCAATAAAATGTTCCTAAACTATTCTAAAGCACCGACAGGGCTACTGGAGTCCTTCCCTAGGTCATTATGGACGCTACTATAGAAGAATCCTTGAAAATTCAACTCGGACCCCCGGCACCTAAACAATCTGTGGGCTAACACACATAAAGAATTGGAAAAATCGCCTAATTCCTATTTCGTTGAGAATAAAATACTCCTAAACCCTTCTAAAGCACTGCCGTGGCTACTGGACTCGTTACCCAAGTCGTTACAGACGCTTCTATATAAGAATCCAAGAAAATTTGACCCGTACCTCCAGCACCAAAAAAATCTTTGTGCTAACACACATTAAGAACTAGCAAAATCGTCTAATTCCTATTTCGTTACCAATAAAATGCTCCTAAACCCTTCTAAAGTGCCACCGAATCTACTTAATTTGTTCCCTAGGTCGTTACGGATGCTACTATGGAAGAATCCAAGAAAATTTGATCTAGACCCCCGGCACCTAAAAAATCTATGGCTAAAACACACGAAGAACTGACAAAATTGCCTAATTCCTATTTCATTGCAAATAAAATGCTCCTAAACCCTTGGAAAGTGATGTCGGGGCTACTGGAGTCGTTACTCAGGTCGTTACGAATGTTACTATGGAAGAATCTAAGAAAATTCGACCCGTACATCTGGCACCTAAAAAATCTATTGGCTAACACACACGAAGAACTGACAAAATTGTCTAATTCCTATTTCGTCGCCAATAAAATACTCCTAAACCCTCTTAAAGTGTCGTCGGGGCTACTGGATTTGTTTCCTAGGTCGTTACGAATGCTACTATGGAATAATCCAAGAAAATTCAACCCGAACCCCCGGCACCTAAAATATTTGTGGGCTAACACACACAAAGAACTGGCAAAATTGACTAATTCCTATTTCGTTGCAAATAAAATGCTCCTAAACCCTTCTAAAGCGCCGTCGGGGCTACTGGATTTGTTTCCTAGGTCGTTACGGACGCTACTATGGAAGAATCCAAGAAAATTCGACCCAGACCCCCTGCACCTAAAAATTCTGTAGGTTAACGCACACGAAAAACTGGGAAAATCACCTAATTTCTATTGCATCACCAATAAAATGCTCCTAAACACCTCTAATGTATCGCCGGGGCTACTGGAGCCGTTTTCTAGGTCGTTACAGATGCTACTATAGAAGAATCTAAGAAAATTCGACCCGGACCCCCAGCACCTAAAAAATCTGTGGACTAACACAAATGAAAGACTGGCAAAATCGCCTAATTCGTGTTGCGTCGCCAAAAAAATGCTTCTAAATACCTCTAAAGCATAGTCGGGGCTACTGGAGTCATTCCCTAGGTCGTTACGAATTCTACTATAGAAGAATCCAAGAAAATTCAACCCGGACACCTGGTACCTAAAAAATCTGTGGGCTAACACATACGAAAAACAGGCAAAATCGCTTAATTTCTATTGCATCTCTAATAAAATGCTCCTAAACTCTTCTAAAGCGCCGCCGGGGCTACTAGAGTCGTTCCCTAGGTCGTTACGTATGCTACTATGGAAGAATCCAAGAAAATTCGACCCGATTCCCCGGAACCTAAAAAATACATGGGCTAACATACACGAAGGACTGGCAAAATTGCCTAATTCCCATTTCATTGCCAATAAGATACTCCTAAATCCCTCTAAAGCACCGCCGGGCTACTGGAGTCATTTCCCAGGTCGTTACGAATGCTAATACGGAAGAATCTAAGAAAATTCGACCCGTACCTATGGCACATAAAAAATCTGTGGACTAACACACACGAAAAACTGACAAAATTGCCTAATTCCTATTTCGTTGACAATAAAATGCTCCTAAACCCTTCTAAAGCGCTGCCGGGGCTACTGGAGTCATTACCTAGGTCGTTACAGACACTACTATGGAAGAATTCAAGAAAGTTTGACCCGTACCTCTGGCACCTAAAAAATTTGTGGGCTAACACACACGAAGAACTAGCAAAATTGCCTAATTCTTATTTCATCGCCAATCAAATGATCCTAAACCCTCTTAAAGTGCCGCTGGGCTACTGGAGTCGTTCCCTAAGTCATTATGGATGCTACTATGGAAGAATCTAATAAAATTTGACCTGGACCCCGGCACCTAAAATATCTGTGGCAAACACACACGAAGAACTGGCAAAATTGCCTAATTCCTATTTGGTTGCCAATAAAATAGCCTAAACCCTTCTAAAGCGCCGTCGGGGCTATTGGAATCGTTCCCTAGATCGTTACGGACGCTACTATGGAAGAATCCAAGAAAATTCAACCCGAACCCTCGGCACCTAAAAAATCCATGGGTACACACGAAAAACTAGGAAAACTGCCAAATTTCTATTGTGTCGCCAATAAAATGCTCCTAAACCCCTCTAAATCATCGCCGGGGCTATTGGAATTGTTCCCTAGGTCGTTATGGACACTACGATGGAAGAATCGAAGAAAATTCGACTCAAATCCCCGACATCTAAAAACTCTGTGGGCTAACACATACGGAAAAGTGGCAAAATAGCCTAATTGCTATTGCTCGCCAATAAAATATTTCTAAACCCTTCTAAAGCACTACCGAGGCTACTGGAGTCGTTCCCTAGGTAAATACGAATGCTACTATGGAAAAATCCAAGAAAATTCGACCGGGACCCTCGGCACCTAAAAATCTGTGGGTTAACACATATGAAAAACTGGGAAAATCACCTAATTTCTATTACATCGCCAATAAAATGCTCCTAAACACCTCTAAAGCATCGTCGGGGCTACTGGAGTCGTTCTTTATGTCGTTACGAATGCTACTGTGGAAGAATCCAAGAAAATTTGACCCGGACCCCCGGCACCTAAAAAATCTGTGGGCTAACACACATGAAAAATAGGCAAAATCACCTAATTCTAATTGCATCTCCAATAAAATGTTCCTAAACTCTTCTAAAGCGCCGCCGGGGCTATTGAAGTCGTTCCCTAGGTCGTTACGGACGCTACTATGGAAGAATCCAAGAAAATTCGACCCGAACCCCCGACACCTAAAAAATCCGTGGGCTAACACACACGAAGAACTAGCAAAATCGCCTAATCCCTATTTTATTGCCAATAAAATGCTCCTAAACCCCTCTAAAGCACCGTTGGGCTACTGGAGTCATTCCCCAGGTCGTTACAGATGCTATTATGGAAGAATCTAAGAAAATTCGACCCGTACCTCTGGCACCTAAATAATCCGTGGGCTAACACACATGAAGAACTGGCAAAATCGCCTAATTTCTATTTCGTTGCCAATAAAATGCTCCTAAACCCTTTTAAAGCGCCGCCAGTGCTACTGAAGTCGTTTCCTAGGTGGTTACCGATGCTACTATGGAAGAATCTAAGAAAATTTGACCTGGAACCTAGCAACTAAAAAATTCGTGGGCTAACACACACGAAAAACTGGGCAAATCGCCTATTTCCTATTTCATTGCCAATAAAATATTCTTAAAACCTTCTAAAGCGCTGCCGGGGCTGCTAAAGTCATTACGTAGGTCGGTATGGATTCTACTATGGAAGAATCCAACAAAATTTGACCCGGACCCCGGCATCTAAAAAATCCGTGGGTTAACAAACACGAAAAACTGGGAAAATCGCCTAATTTCTATTGCGTTGTCAATACAATTCTCCTAAACCCCTCTAAAGCACCGTCGGGGCTACTGTAGTCATTCCCTAAGTCGTTACAGACGCTACTATGGAAAAATCCAGGAAAATTCGACCTATACCCCAAGCACTTAAAAAATCTGTAGGCTAACATACACAAAAAACTTGTAAAATGCCTAATTCCTATTGCGTCGTTATTAAAATACTCCTAAACCCGTCTAAAGCGCCACTGGAGCTACTGGAGTCATTCCTTAGGTCGTTACGTACGATACTATTGAAGAATCCAAGAAAATTAGACATGGATCCCCGGCACCTAAAAAATCCATGGGCACACACAAAAACTGCCAAAATCGCCTAATTCCTATTTTGTCATCAATTTAATACTCCAGAAACCCTGTAAAGCACTACCGGGGCTACTGTAGTCGTTCCCAGGTCATTACGGATGCTACTATGGAAGAATACTAGAAAATGCGACATAAACCCCCGGCACCTAAAAAATCCGTGGGCTAACACACACGAAAAACTGGCAAAATTGTCTAATTTCTATTGCATCGCCAATAAAATGCTTCTAAATCCCTCTAAATCACCGCTGGGCTACTAGAATAATTCCCTAGGTCGTTACAGACGCTACTATGGAAGAATCTAAGAAAAATTTGACCCGGATCCCCCGGTACCTAAAAAATCTGTGGGCTAACACATACGAAAAACTGGCAAAATAGACTAATTCCTATTGCATCGCCAATAAAATGCTCCTAAATCCCTCTAAAGCGCCACCGGGGCTACTAGAGTCGTTCCCTAGGTCGTTACAGACGCAACTATGGAAGAATCCAAGAAAATTCGACCCGGACCCCCAACACCTAAAAAATCCGTGGGCTAACAGACACGAAAAACTAGCAAAATTGCATAATTCCTATTGCGTCGCTAATAAAATGCTCTTAAACCCCTCTAAAGCGCCACCCAGTCTACTGGTGTCATTCCCTAGGTCGTTACGGATGCTACTATGGAAGAATCCAAGAAAATTCGACCCAGACCCTGGCACCTAAAAATCAGTGGGTTAACACATACGAAAGATAAGGAAAATCGCCTAATTTCTATTACGTCGACAATAAAATGATCCTAAACCCCTCTAAAGCGTCACCGGGGCTATTGGATTTGTTCCCTAGGTCGTTATGGACGCTACTATGGAAGAAACCAAGAAACTTCGACCCGGACCTCCGGCACCTAAAAAATCTGTGGGCTAATACACATTAAGAACTGGCAAAATCACTTAATTCCTATTTTGTTGCCAATAAAATGCTCCTAAACCCTTCTAAAGCATTGTCGGAGCTACTAGAGTCGTTACCCAGGTCGTTACGGCCGCTACTATGGTAGAATTCAATAAAAATCGATTCGTACCTCCGGCAACTAAAAAATCTGTGGGCTAACACACACGAAGAACTGGCAAAATTGCCTAATTCTTATTTCGTCGCCAATAAAATGCTCTTAAACCGTTTTAAAGCTTCATCGGGGCTACTGGAGTCATTCCCTAGGTCGTTGTGGATGCTACTATGGAAGAATCTAAGAAATTTTGACCCGAACCCCCGACACCTAAAATATCTGCGGGCAAACATACACGAAGAACTGGCAAAATCGCCTAATTCCTATTTTGTTGCCAATAAAATGCTCCTAAGCCCTTCTAAAGCATCTTCGGGGCTATTGGAATCGTTCCCTAGGTCGTTACGGATGCTACTATGGAAGAATCCAAGAAAATTCGACCCGGATCCCCGGTATCTAAAAAATCTGTGGGCTAACACATACAGAAAACTGATAAAATAGCCCTATTGCTATTGCGTCACCAATAAAATGTTCCTAAACCCTTCTAAAGCGCCGACGGGGCTACTGGAGTCGTTCTCTAGGTCAATACGGACGCTACTATGGAAGAATCCAAGAAAATTCGACCGGGACCCCCGGCACCTAAAAAATCCGTGGGTTAACACACATGAAAAACTGGAAAAATCACTTAATTTCTATTGTATCGCCAATAAAATGCTCCTAAACACCTCTAAAGCATCGCCAGGGCTACTGGAGTCATTCCCTAGGTCGTTACGGATTCTACTATGGAAAAATCCACGAAATTTCGACCTGAACCTTCGCCACCTAACAAAATCTGTGGGCTAACACACACGAAGAACTGGCAAAATCGCCTAATCCCTATTTCATTGCCAATAAAATGCTTCTAAACCCCTCTAAAGCACCGCTGGACTGTTGGAGTCGTTCCCCAGGTCATTACGGATGCTAATATGGAAGAATCCAAGAAAATTCAACTTCTACCTCTGGCACCTAAAAAATCCGTGGGCTAACACACACGAAGAACTAGTAAAATCGCCTAATTTCTATTTCATTGCCAATAAAATGCTCTTAAACCCTTATAAAGCACCGACTGTGCTACTAAAGTCGTTCCCTAGGTTGTTACGGACGTACTATAGAAGAATCCAAGAAAATACGACCTGGGCCCCAGCACCTAAAAATCCATGGGCTAACACACGCAAAGAACTGGCAAAATCGCCTAATTCCTATTTCGTTGCCAATAAAATACTCTTAAAATCTTCTAAAGCGCAGTCGGAGCTACTAAAGTCGTTCCCTAGGTCTTTATGGATGCTACTATGGAAGAATCCAGGAAATGCGACCCGGACCCCGGCATTTAAAAAATCTGTGGATTATTACACACGAAAAACTAGGAAATTGCCAAATTTCTATTGCCTCGCCAATAAAATGCTCCTAAGCCCCTCTAAAGCGCCACCCGGGCAACTGGAGCCGTTCTCTAGATCATTACGGATGCTATTAAGGATGAATCTAAGAAAATTCAACCCGTACCCCCGATACCTAAAAAATATGTGGGCTAACGCATACGAAAAACTGGAAAAATAGCATAATTCCTATTGCGTCGCCAATAAAATGCTTCTAAACCCCTCTAAAGTGCCGCCAGAGCTACTGGAGTAGTTCCCTAGGTCGTTACATATGATACAATTAAAGAATCTAAGAAAATTAGACCTGGATCCTCGGCACATAAAAAATTTGTGGGTTAACACACATGAAAAATTGCCTAAATCGCCTAATTCCTATTTTGTCACCAATTCAATACTCCAGAACCCTTGTAAAGCACTACCGGGGATACTAGAGTCGTTTTCCAGGTCGTTACGGACGCTACTATGGTAGAATCCAATTAAATTCGACCTGAACCCCTGGCACAAAAAATATCTGTGGGCTAACACACATAAAAAACTGGCAAAATAGCCTAATTCCTATTTCATCGCCAATAAAATGCTTCTAAACCCCTGTAAAGCGCCGTCGGAGCTACTAGAGTCATTCCCCAGGTCGTTACGGATGCTAATATGGAAGAATCCAAGAAAATGCAACATAAAACCCCGGCACTTAAAAAATCCATGGGCTAACACACACGAAAAACTGGCAAAATCGCCTAATTTCTATTGCGTAGCCAATAAAATACTCCTAAACCCCTCTTAAGCACCGCCGGGGCTACTAGATTCAATCCCTAGGTCGTTACGTACGATACTATGGAATAATCCAAGAAAATTAGACCTGGACCCTCGGCACCTTAAAAATTTGTGGGCTAACACACACGAAAAACAGGCAAAATCGCCTAATTCCTATTCCATCTACAATAAAATATTCCTAAACTCTTCTAAAGCGCCGCCGGGGCTACTGGAGTCATTCCCTAGGTCGTTATGGACGCTACTACTGAAGAATCTAAGAAAATTTGACATGGATCCCCGGCATCTAAAAAATCTATGGGCTAACACATATGGAAATCTGGCAAAATAGCCTAATTCCTATTGCGTCGCCAATAAAATGCTCCTAAACCCTTCTAAAGCATTGCCGGTCCTACTGGAGTCGTTCCCTAGGTCAATACGGACGCTACTATTGAAGAATCCAAGAAAATTCGACCGGTACCCCCGGCACCTAAAATATTCGTGGGCTAACACACATGAAGAACTAGCAAAATAGCCTAATTTCTATTTCGTTGCCAATAAAATTCTCCTAAACCCTTTTGAAGCACCGTCGGTGCTACTGGGGTCGTTCCCTAGGTTGTTACGGACACTACTATGGAAGAATCCAAGAAAATTCGACCTGGACCCCCGGCACCGAAAAAATGTGTGGGCTAACACACACGAAGAACTAGCAAAATTGCCTAATTCCTATTTCGTTGCCAATAAAATGCTCCTAAAACCTTCTAAAGCGCCGCCGGGGCTACTAAAGTCGTTCCCTAGGTCGTTATAGACACTACTATGGAAGAATCCAAGAAAATTCAACCTGGACCTCGGCATCTAAAAAATTTGTGGGTGAAAACACACGAAAAACTAGGAAAATCGCCTAATTTCTATTGCGTCGTCAATAAAATGCTCCAAAACCCCTCTAAAGTGCCGCCGGGTCTACTGTAGTCCTTTACTAGGTCATTACGGATGCTACTATGGAAAAATCCAAAAAAATTCGACCCAGACCCCAGCACTTAAAAAATCTGTGGGCTAACATACACGAAAAACTTGTAAAATTGCCTAATTTCTATTGCGTCGCTATTAAAATGCTCCTAAACCACTCTAAAGCACCGCCAGGGATAATGAAGTTGTTCCCTAGGTCATTACGTATGATACTATTAAAGAATCCAAGAAAATTAGACCTGGATCCCCGGCACCTAAAAAATCTATGGGCTAACACACACGAAAAACTGGCAAAATCATCTAATTCCTATTTTGTCATCAATTCAATACTCCAGAACCCCTATAAAGCACCGCCGAGGCTACTGGATCGTTTCCTAGGTTATTACGGATACTACTATGGTAGAATCCAAGAAAATTCAACCCAAACCCCCGGCACCAAAAAAATCCGTGGGCTAACAAACACAAAAAACTTGCCAAATTGCCTAATTCCTGTTGCGTCGCCAATAAAATGCTCCTACTCCCCTCTAATGCGCCGCCGGGGCTACTGGAATCATTCCCTACGTCGTTACGGACGTACTAATGAAGAATCCAAATAATTCGACCCTTTAACACCGGCACCTAAACAATCAGTGGGCTAACACACATTAAAAACTGGCAAAATTGCCTAATTTCTATTGCATCGCCAATAAAATATTCCTAAAGCCCTCCAACACGCCATCGGAGCTACTGGAGTCGTTCCCCAAGTCGTTATGGATGCTACTATGGAAGAATCCAAGAAAATGTGACACAAACCCCCGGCACATAAAAAATCTGCGGGCTAATACAAACAAAAAATTGGCAAAATTACCTAATTTCTATTGCGTCGCAAAGAAAAAATGCTCCTAAACACCTCTAAATCACCGCCGGGGCTACTGGAGTTATTCCTTAGGTATTTATGGATGCTACTATGAAAGAATCCAAAACAAATCGACCTGGATCCCCGGCACCTAAAACATCTATGGGCTAACACATACGAAAAATTGGAGTCGTTCCCTAGATCGTTACGGACGCTACTAAGGATAAATCCAAGAAAATTCGACCCGGACCCCCGGCACCTAAAAAAATCTATGGGCTAACACATACGAAAAACTGGAAAAATAGCATAATTCCTATTGCATCGCCAATAAAATGCTCCTAAACCCATCTAAAGCATCGTCGGGGCTACTGGAGTCATTCCCTAGGTTGTTACAGACGCTACTATGGAAAAATCCAAGAAAATTCGACCCGGACTCCCGGCACCTAAAAAATCTATGGGCTAATACACACGAAAAATTGGGAAAATTGCCGAATTCCTATTGCGTCGCCAATAAAATATTCCTAAACTCTTCTAAAACATTGCTGGGGCTACTAGAGTCGTTCCCTAGGTCATTACGGATGCTACTAGAGAAGGATCCAAGAAAATTCGACCCGAACCCCCGGCACCTAAAAAATCCGTGGGCTAACACACATGAAGAACTGGCAAAATTGCCTAATTCCTATTCCATTGCCAATAAAATGCTCCTAAACCCTTCTAAAGCACTATCGTGGATACTAGAGTCATTACCGAGGTCGTTACAGACGCTGCTATAGAAGAATCTAAGAAAATTCGAACCGTACCTCCGGCACCTAAAAAATTCATGGGCTAACACATACGAAGAACTGGCTAAATTGCCTAATTCCTATTTCATTGCCAATAAAATGCTCCTAAACCCTTTTAAAGCATCACCGGGGCTATTGGATTCGTTCCCTAGGTCATTACGGATGCTACTATGAAAGAATCCAAGAAAATTCGACTCGGACCCCCAACACCTAAAAAATCTGTGGGCTAACACACACGAAGAACTGGCAAAATTGCCTAATTCCTATTTTGTTGCCAATAAAATGCTCCTAAACCCTTTTAAAGCGCTATCGGGGTACTGGAGTCGTTACAAGTTCGTTACGGATGCTACTATGAAAGAATCCAAGAAAATTCGACCTGTACCTCCGGCACATAAAAAATTTGTGGGCTAACACACACGAAGAACTGGCAAAATTGCCTAATTCCTATTTCGTCGTCAATAAAATGCTCCTAAACCCTTCTAAAGCGTCACCGGGGCTACGAGTGTCGTTCATTAGGTCATTACGGACGCTACTATGGAGGAATCCAAGAAAGTTCGACAAGGACCCCGGCATCTAAAAAATTCGTGGGCTAACACATACGAAAAACTAGAAAATTGCTTAATTCCTATTGCATTGCCAATAAAATGCTCTTAAATCCCTCTAAAGCTCCACCGAGGCTACTGGAGTCATTCCCTAGGTCTTTATGGATACTACTATGGAACAATCCAAGAAAATTCGACCTAGACCCCCGGCACCTAAAAAATTCGTGGGCTAACACATACGAAAAATTAACAAAATTACCTAATTCCTATTGAATCACCAATAAAATGCTCTTAAATCCCTCTAAAGCACCACCAAACTACTGGAGTCATTCCTTAGGTCGTTACGGATGCTACTATGGAAGAATCTAAGAAAATTAGACCCGAACCTCCGGCACCTAAAAAATTAGTGGGTTAACATACACGAAAAACTAGGGAAATCCCCTAATTCCTATTGCGTTACCAATAAAATGTTCTTAAACTCTTCTAAATCGCCGCCGGGGCTACTAGAGTCGTTCCCTAGGTCGTTACAGATTCTACTATTGAAGAATCCAAGAAAATTCAACACGGACCCCCAACACCTAAAAAATTTGTGGGCTAACACACGAAGAACTGGCAAAATCACCTAATTCCTATTTCGTTGCCAATAAAATGCTCCTAAACCTTTCTAAAGCACTGTCGGGGCTACTAGAGTTGTTACCCAAGTCGTTACGGATGCTACTATTGAAGAATCCAAAAAAATTCGACCCCTAGCTTCAGCACCTAAAATATCCATGGGCTAACACACACGAAAAACTGGCAAAATTGCCTAATTCCTAATTCATTGCCGATAAAATGCTCCTAAACCCTTCTAAAGCGCCGCTGAGGCTACTAGAGTCGTTCCCTAGGTCGTTACAGACGCTACTATGTAAGAATCCAAAAAATTCGACCTGGACCCCGGCACCTAAAAAATCTGTGGGCTAACATACACGAAGAACTGGCAAAATCGTCTAATTCCTATTTCGTTGCCAATAAAATGCTCCTAAAACCTTCAAAAGCACTGCCGAAGCTACTAAAGTCGTTCCCTAGGTCTTTATGGAAGCTACTATTGAAGAATCCAAGAAAATTCGATCCAGACCCTGGCATCTAAAAAATCCATGGGTTAACACGCACGAATAACTAGGAAAATTGCCTAATTCCTATTTCGTTGCCAATAAAATTCTCCTAAGCCCTTCTAAAGTGACGCCGGGGCTACTAGAGTCGTTTCCTAGGTCGTTATGGATGCTACTATGGAAGAATCCAAGAAAATTCGACTTGAACCCCCGGCACCTAAAAAATCCATGGGCTAACATACACGAAGAACTGGCAAAATCGTCTAATTCCTATTTTGTTGCCAATAAAATGCTCCTAAAACCTTCAAAAGCACCGCCGAAGTTACTAAAGTCGTTCCCTGGGTATTTATGGATGCTACTATGGAAGAATATAACAAAATTCGACCCGGACCCTTACATCAAAAAAATCTATGGGTTAACACGCACGAAAAACTGGGAAAATTGCCTAATTTCTATTGCGTCGTCAATAAAATACTCCAAAACCCCTCTAAAGCGCTGTCGGGGCTACTGTAGTCATTTCCTAGGTCGTTACAGACGCAACTATGGAAAAATCAAAGAACAATCGACCCAGACCCTAGCACTTAACAAATCTGTGGGCTAACATATATGAAAAATTGGCAAAATTGCCTAATTCCTGTTGCGTAGTCAATAAAATGCTCCTAAATCCTTCTAAAGCGCCACTGGGGCTACTGTAGTCAATCCCAGGTCGTTAGGAATGCTACTATGGAAGAATCCAAGAAAATTCGACTCGGACCCCCAGCACATAAAAAATATATGGGCTAACACACACGAAAAACTGGCAAAATTGCCTAATTCCTATTGCGTCGCCAATAAAATGCTCCTAAACCCTTCTAAAGCGCAGCTAGGGCTACTGGAGTCATTCACTAGGTCGTTACGGACGCTTATATAGAAAAATAAAAGAAAATTCGACCCGGACCCCCGGCACTTAAAAAGTTTGTAGTCTCACACACATGAAAAACTGGTAAAATCGCCTAATTCCTATTTCGTTGCCAATAAAATGCTCTTTAACCCTTCTAAATCACCGCCGAGGCTACTGGAGTCGCTTGCCAGGTCGTTACAAATGTTACTATAGAAGGATCCAAGAAAATTCGACCCAGACTCTCGACACCTAAAAAATCTGTGGATTAACACACACGAAAAACTGGCAAAATTGTCTAATTCCTATTGCGTCGCCAATAAAATGCTCCTAAACCCATCTAAAGCGCCGCCGGGGCTACTGGAATCGTTCCCTAGGTCATTGAGGATGCTACTATGAATGAACCCAAGAAAATTCGACCCGGACCCTCGGCACCTAAAAAATTTGTGGTCTAACACACAAGAAAAACTAGCAAAATTATCTAATTCCTATTGCATCGCCAATAAAATGCTCTTAAACCCCTCTAAAGCGCCACCGGGGCTACTGGAGTCATTCTCTAGATCGTTACGGACGCTACTATAGAAGAATCCAATAAAACTCAACCCGGACCTCCGGCACCTGAAAATTTCATGGGTTAACACACACGAAAAACTGGGAAAATCACCAAATTTCTATTGCATCGCCAATAAAATGATCTTAAACCCTTCTAAAGTGTTGCCGGGGCTACTGGAGTCGTTCCCTGGGTCGTTACGGATGCTACTATGGAAGAATCCAAGAAAATTTGACCCATACCCCCGGTACCTAAAAAATCTCTGGGTTAACACACACGAAAAATAGGCAAAATTGCCTAATTCCTATTGCATCTCCAATAAAATGTTCCTAAACTGTTCTAAAGGACCACTGGGGCTATAGGAGTCGTTCCGTAGGTCGTTACAGATGCTACTATGGAAGAATCCAAAGAAATTCGACACGGATCTCTGGCATCTAAAAAATCTGTGGGCTAACACATACGGAAAACTGGCAAAATAGCCTAATTCCTGTTGCGTCGCCAATAAAATGCTCCTAAACCCTTCTAAAGTGCTGCTGGGGCAACTGGAGTCGTTCCCTGGGTCGTTATGGATTCTACTATGGAAGAATCAAATAAAATTCGACCCGGACCCCCGGCACCTAAAAAATCTCTGGGTTAACACACACGAAAAATATGCAAAATCGCCTAATTCCTATTGCATCTCCAATAAAATGTTCCTTAACTCTTCTAAAGCACCGCCGGGGCTATAGGAGTCGTTCCGTAGGTGGTTAAGGACGCTACTATGGAAGAATCCAAAGAAATTCGACACGGATCTCTGGCATCTAAAAAATCTGTGGGCTAACACATACGGAAAACATGCAAAATAGCCTAATTCCTATTGCGTCGCCAATAAAATGCTCCTAAAACCTTCAAAAGTGCCGCCGAGGCTACAAAAGTCTTTTCCTAGGTCGTTATGGACACTACTATGGAAGAATCCAAGATAATTCGACCCGGACCCCGGCATCTAAAAAATTCGTGGGTTAACACACATAAAAAAGTAGGAAAATTGCCTAATTCCTATTTTGTTGCCAATAAAATGCTCCTAAACCCTTCTAAATCACTTCCGGGGCTACTGGAGTCGTTACCCAGGTCGTTAAAGACGCTTCTATGGAAGAATCCAAGAAAATTCGACCCGTACCTCCGGTACCTAAAAAATCCGTAGGCTAACACACACGAGGCACTTGCTAAATTGCCTAATTCCTATTTCATTGCCAATAAAATGCTCCTAAACCCTTTTAAAGCATCGCCGGGACTAGTGGATTCGTTACCTACGTCATTACAGATGCTACTATGGAAGAATCTAAGAAACTTCGACCCAGACCCCCGACACCTAAAAAATCTGTGGGTTAACACACATGTAGAACTGGCAAAATCGCCTAATTCCTATTTCGTTCTTGATAAAATGCTCCTAAACCCTTCTAAAGCGTTGTCGGGGTACTAGAGTCGTTACCCAATTCGTTATGGATGCTACTATGGAATAATCCAAGAAAATTCAACTCGTACCTCCGACACCTAAAAAATCCATGCGCTAACACACACGAAGAACTGGCAAAATCGCCTAATTCCTATTTCATCGCCAATAAAATGCTCATAAACCCTTCAAAAGTGCAGCCGGGGATACTGGAGTCATTCCCTAGGTCTTTATGGATGCTACTATGGAAGAATCAAGAAAATTCAACCCGTACCCCCAGCACCTATAAAATATGTGGGCTAACACACATGTAAAGCTGGCAAAATTGCCTAATTTCTATTGCATCGCCAATAAAATGCTCCTAAACCCTTCTAAAGCACCGCAGGGGCTATTTGAGTCAATCCCAGGTCGTTATAAACGCTACTATGGAAGAATCCAAGAAATTTTGACTCCGACCCCCGGCACATAAAAAATCTGTGGGCTAACACACACGAAAAACTGGTAAAATCGCCTAATTCCTATTGCGTCGCCAATAAAATGCTCCTAATCCCTTCTAAAGCGCTGCCGGTGCTACTGGAGTCGTTACCTAGGTCGTTACGGATGTTAGTATGGAAGAATCCAAGAAAATTCAACCTGGACCCCCGACACCTAAAAAATCTGTGGGCTAACACACACGAAGAACTGGCAAAATCGCCTTATTCCTATTTTATTGCCAATAAAATACTTCTAAAACCTTCTAAAGTGCCGTCGGGGCTACAAAAGTCGTTCCCTAGGTCCTTATGGACACTACTATGGAAGAATCCAAGAAAATTCGACCCGTACCCCGGCATCTAAAAAATTCGTGGGTTAACACATACGAAAAACTAGGAAAATTGCCTAATTCCTATTTTGTTGCCAATAAAATGCTCCTAAACCCTTCTAAAGCACTGCCGGGGCAACTGGAGTCGTAACCCAAGTCGTTACAGACGCTTCTATGGAAGAATCCAAGAAAATTCGACCCGTACCTCCGGCACCTAAAAAATCTGTGGGCTAACACATACGAAGAATTGGCTAAATTGCCTAATTCCTATTTCATTGCCAATAAAATGCTCCTAAACCCTTTTAAAGCGTCGCCAGGACTACTGGATTTGTTCCCTACATCGTTACAGATGCTACTATGGAAGAATCTCAGAAAATACGACCCATACCCCCGACACCTAAAAAATCATTGGGTTAACACACACGAAGAACTGGCAAAATCACCTAATTCCTATTTCGTTGCTAATAAAATGCTCCTAAACCCTTCTAAAGCGCTGCCGGGGTACTGGAGTCATTACCCAGTTCTTTACGGATGCTACTATGGAAGAATCCAAGAAAGTTCAACCCGTACCTCTGACACCTAAAAAATCTATGGGCTAACACACACGAAGAACTAGCAAAATCGCCTAATTCCTATTTTGTCGCCAATAAAATGCTCCTTAACCCTTCTAAAGTGCAGCCAGGAATACTGGAGTCGTTCCCTAGGTCGTTACGGATGCTACTATGGAAGAATCCAAGAAAATTCGACCTGTACCCCAAGCACCTAAAAAATTTGTGGGCTAATACACGCGTAAAACTGGCAAAATCGCCTAATTCTTATTGCATCTCCAATAAAATGTTCCTAAACCCTTCTAAAGCGCCACCGGGGCTATTGGAGTCAATCCCAGGTCGTTACGAACGCTAATATGGAAGAATCCAAGAAAATTCGACTCGGACCCCCGGCACATAAAATATCTGTGGGCTAACACACACGAAAAACTGGTAAAATCGCCTAATTCCTATTAAGTCGCCAATAAAATGCTCCTAATCCCTTCTAAAGTGCTGCTGGGGATACTGGAGTCGTTCCCTAGGTCGTTACGGATGCTACTATGGAAGAATCAAATAAAATTCGACCCGGACCCTCGGCACCTAAAAAGTCTGTGGGTTAACACACACGAAAAATAGGCAAAATCGCCTAATACCTATTGCATCTCCAATAAAATGTTCCTAAACTCTTCTAAAGCACCGCCGGGGCTACTGGAGTCATTCCGTAGGTAGTTACGGACGCTACTATGGAAGAATCCAAAGAAATTCGACACGGATCTCTGGCATCTAAAAAATCTGTGGGCTAACACATACGGAAAACTGGCAAAATCGCCTAATTCCTATTGTGTCGCCAATAAAATGCTCCTAAAACCTTCTAAAATGCCGCCGAGGCTACAAAAGTCTTTCCCTAGGTCGTTATGGACACTACTATTGAAGAATATAAGAAAATTCGACCCGGACCTCGGCATCTAAAAAATTCGTGGGTTAACATACATAAAAAACTAAGAAAATTGCCTAATTCCTATTTTGTTGCCAATAAAATACTCCTAAACCCTTCTAAATCACTGTCGGGGCTATTGGAGTCGTTACCCAGGTCGTTAAAGACGCTTCTATGGAAGAATCCAAGAAAATTCGACCCGTACCTCCGGTACCTAAAAAATCCGTAGGCTAACACACACGAAGAACTTGCTAAATTGCCTAATTCCTATTTCATCGCCAATAAAATGTTCCTAAACCCTTCAAAAGTGCAGCCGGGGATACTGGAGTCATTCCCTAGGTCTTTACGGATGCTACTATGGAAGAATCTAAGAAACTTCGACCCAGACCCCCGATACCTAAAAAATCTGTGGGTTAACACACACGTAGAACTGGCAAAATCGCCTAATTCCTATTTCGTTCTTGATAAAATGCTCCTAAACCCTTCTAAAGCGTTGCCGGGGTACTAGAGTCGTTACCCAATTCGTTACGGATGCTACTATGGAATAATCCAAGAAAATTCAACTCGTACCTCTGACACCTAAAAAATCCATGCACTAACACACACGAAGAACTAGCAAAATCGCCTAATTCCTATTTCATCACCAATAAAATGCTCCTAAACCCTTCAAAAGTGCAGTCGGGGATACTGGAGTCATTCCCTAGGTCTTTACGGATGCTACTATGGAAGAATCAAGAAAATTCAACCCGTACCCCCAGCACCTAAAAAATATGTGGGCTAACACACACGTAAAGCTGGCAAAATCGCCTAATTTCTATTGCATCGCCAATAAAATGCTCATAAACCCTTCTGAAGCACCGCAGGGGCTATTTGAGTCAATCCCAGATCGTTATGAACGCTACTATGGAAGAATCCAAGAAAATTTGACTCGGACCCCCGGCACATAAAAAATCTGTGGGCTAACACACACGAAAAACTGGTAAAATCACCTAATTCCTATTGCGTCGCCAATAAAATGCTCCTAATCCCTTCTAAAGCACCGCCGGTGCTACTGGAGTCGTTACCTAGGTCGTTACGGATGCTAGTATGGAAGAATCCAAGAAAATTCAACCTGGACCCCCGACACCTAAAAAATCTGTGGGCTAACACACACGAAGAACTGGCAAAATCGCCTTATTCCTATTTTGTTGCTAATAAAATACTTCGAAAACCTTCTAAAGTGCCGTCGGGGCTACAAAAGTCATTCCCTAGGTCGTTATGGACACTAATATGGAAGAATCCAAGAAAATTCGACTCGGACTCCCGGCTCCTAAAAAATCTATGGGCTAACACACACGAAAAACTGGGAAAATCGCCTAATTCCTATTGCGTCGCGAATAAAATATTCCTAAACTCTTCTAAAGCGCCGCCGGGGCTACTGGAGTGGTTCCCTACGTCTTTACGGATGCTACTATGGAAGAATTCAAGAAAATTCGACCCGGACCCCTGACACCTAAAAAATCTATGGACTAACACACACAAAAAACTAGGAAAATCGCCTAATTCCTATTGCATCACCAATAAAATATTCCTAAACTTTTCTAAAGTGCCGCCGGGGTTATTGGAGTCTTTCACTTGGTCGTTACGGACGCTACTATGGAAGAATCCATGAAAATTCGACTCGGACCCCTGACACCTAAAAAATCTGTGGGCTAACACACACGAAAAACTGGCAAAATCGCCTAATTTCTATTTCGTTGCCAATAAAATGCTCATAAACCTTTCTAAAGCGCTGCCGGGGCTACTGGAGTTGTTACCCAAGTCGTTACGTATGCTAATATTGAAGAATCCAAGAAAATTCGACCCTTACCTCCGGCACCTAAAAAATCAATGGGCTAACATAACGAAGAACTGGCAAAATTGCCTAATTCCTATTTTGTTGCCAATAAAATGCTCCTAAACCCTTCTAAAGCGCCACCGGGGCTATTGGAGTCATTTCCCAGGTCGTTAAGGACGCTACTATGGTAGAATCCATAAATATTTGACCGGAACCCCCGGCACCTAAAAAATCTATGGGCTAATACATACGAAGAACTGGCAAAATTGCCTAATTCCAATTTCGTTGCCAATAATATGCCTAAAAAGCGCCGCCGGGGCTACTGTAGTCGTTTCCTAGGTCGTTACAAATGCTACTATGGAAGAATCCAAGAAATTTTGACCCGGACCCCTGGCATCTAAAAAATCCATGGGCTAAATCGCCTAATTCCTATTTTGTCGCCAATAAAATGCTCCTAAACCCTTCTAAAGTGCAGTCGGGGATACTGGAGTCGTTCCCTAGGTCGTTACGGATGATACTATACAAAAATCCAAGAAAATTCGACTCGTACCCCTAGCACCTAAAAAATCTACGGGCGAACACACGTAAAACTGGCAAAATTGCCTAATTCCTATTGCATCGCCAATAAAATGCTCCTAAACCCTTCTAAAGCATCGTCGGGGCTATTGGAGTCAATCTCAGGTTGTTACAAACACTACTATTGAAGAATCCAAGAAAATTCTACTCGGACCCCCGGCACATAAAAAATCTGTGGGCTAACACACACAAAAAACTGGTAAAATCGCCTAATTCCTATTGCGTCGCTATTAAAATGCTCCTAATCCCTTCTAAAGCACCGTCGGGGCTACTGGAGTCATTCCCTAGGTCGTTACGGATGCTAATATGGAAGAATAAAAGAAAATTCGACCCGGACCCCCGGCACCTAAAAAGTCCGTGGGCTAACACATATTAAAAACTGGCAAAATCGCCTAATTCCTATTGTGTCACCAATAAAATGTTCCTAAACTCTTCTAAAGCACCCCCGGGGCTACTAGAGTCTTTCCCTAGGTCGTTACGGATGCTACTTTGGAAGAATCGAAGAAAATTCAATCTGGACTTCCGGCTCTTAAAAAATCTATGGGCTAACACACACGAAAAACTGGGAAAATCACCTAATTCCTATTGCGTCGCCAATAAAATGTTCCTAAACTCTTCTAAAGCGTCGCCGGGGCTACTGGAGTGGTTCCCTAGGTCGTTACGGACGCTACTATGGAAGAATTCAAGAAAATTCGACCCGGAACCCCGGCACCTAAAAAATCTATGGGCTAACACACACAAAAAACTGAGAAAATTGCTTAATTCCTATTGCGTCACCAATAAAATGTTCCTAAACTTTTCTAAAGCGTCGTCGGGGCTACTGGAGTCTTTCACTAAGTCGTTACGGACGCTACTATGGAAGAATCCAAGAAAATTCGACCCGGACCCCTGGCACCTAAAAAATCCGTGGGCTAACACACACGAAAAACCTGCAAAATCGCCTAATTTCTATTACGTTGCCAATAAAATGCTCCTAAACCTTTCTAAAGCGCTGCCGGGGCTATTGGAGTTGTTACCCAAGTCGTTACGTATGCTAATATTGAAGAATCCAAGAAAATTCGACCCTTACCTCCGGCACCTAAAAAATCCATGGGCTAACATAACGAAGAACTGGCAAAATTGCCTAATTCCTATTTTGTTGCCAATAAAATGCTCCTAAACCCTTCTAAAGCGCCACCGGGGCTATTGGAGTCATTTCCCAGGTCGTTAAGGACGCTACTATGGTAGAATCCATAAAAATTTGACCCGAACCCCCGGCACCTAAAAAATCTATGGGCTAACACATATGAAAAACTTGTAAAATAGCCTAATTCCTATTGCATCACCAATAAAATGCTCCTAAACACTTCTAAAGCACCGTCAGGGCTACTTGAATCATTCCCTAGGTTAATACGGACGATACTATGGAAGAATACAAAAAAATTCGACCGAAACCCCGGCACCTAAAAAATCTGTAGGCTAACACACACGAAAAACTGGCAAAATCGCCTAATTTCTATTTCGTTGCCAATTAAATTCTCCTAAACCTTTCTAAAGCGCTGCCGGGGCTACTGGAGTTGTTACCCAAGTCGTTACGTATGCTAATATTGAAGAATCCAAGAAAATTCGACCTGTACCTCCGGCACCTAAAAAGTCCATGGCTAACATAACGAAGAACTGGCAAAATTGCCTAATTCCTATTTTGTTGCCAATAAAATGCTCCTAAACCCTTCTAAAGCATCGCCGGGGCTACTAGAGTCGTTCCCTAGGTCGTTACGGACGCTACTATAAAAGTATCTAAGAAAATTCAACCCGAATCCCCGGCGCCTAAAAAATCTGTGGGCTAACATATACGAAAAACTGGTAAAATAGCCTAATTCCTATTGTATCGCCAATAAAATACTCCTAAACACTTCTAAAGCGCCGTCGGGCTACTGGAATCATTACCTAGCTTAATACCGACGCTACTATGGAAAAATCCAAAAAAATTCGACCGCGACCCCGGCACCTAAAAAATCCGTGGGCTAACACAGACGAAAAACTGGTAAAATCGCCTAATTCCTATTGCGTCGCCAATAAAATGCTCTTAAAACCCTCTAAAGCATTGCTGGGGCTACTGGAGTCGTTCCCTAGATCGTTATGGATGATACTATGGAAGAATCCAAGAAAATTTGACCCAAACTCCCGGCACCTAAAAAATATATGGGCTAACACACATAAAAAACTGGGAAAATCACCTAATTCCTATTGCATCTCTAGTAAAATGTTCCTAAACTCTTCTAAAGCGCTATCGGGGCTACTGGAGTCATTTTCTAGGTCGTTACAGACACTACTATCGAAGAATCTAAGAAAAATTAGACCCGAATCCCGGCACCTATAAAATCCGTGGGCTAACACACATTAAGACCTGGCAAAAGCGCCTAATTCCTATTTTGTTGCCAATAAAATACTCCTAAACCCTTCTAAAGCGCCACCGGGGCTATTGGAGTCGTTTCCCAGGTCGTTAAGGATGCTACTATGGTAGAATCCATGAAAATTTGACTCGAACCCCCGGCACCTAAAAAATCTATGGGCTAACACACACGAAGAACTGGCAAAATTGCCTAATTCCTACTTCGTTGCCAATAAAATGCTCCTAAATCCTTCGAAAGTGCTGCCGGGGCTACTAGAGTCATTACTCAGGTCGTTATGAACTTTACTATTAAATAATACAAGAAAATTCGACCCGTACCTCCAGCATCTAAAAAATCCTTGGGCTAACACACACGAGAACTGGCAAAATTGCCTAATTCCTATTTTGTCGCCAATAAAATGCTCCTAAATCCTTTTAAAGCGCTGCCGGGGCTACTGGATTCCTTCCCTAGGTCGTTACGGATGCTACTATAGAAGAATCCAAGAAACTTTGACCCGAACCCTCGACACCTAAAAAATCTGTGGGCTAACACACACGAAGAAGTAGCAAAATTGCCTAATTCCTATTTCGTTGCCAATAAAATGCTCCTAAACCCTTCTAAAGCGCCATCGGGGCTACTAGAATCGTTCCCTAGGTCGTTACGGATGCTAATATTGAAGAATCCAAAAAAATTCGACCGGGACCCCGGCACCTAAAAAAATCCGTGGGCTAACACACACGAAAAATTGGAAAAATTACCTAATTCCTATTGCGTCGCTAATAAAATGGTCTTAAACCCCTCTAAAGCGCCACCAGGGTTACTAGAGTCATTCTCTATGTCGTTATGGATGCTACTATGGAAAAATCCAAGAAAATTCGACCCGAACCCCCGACACCTAAAAAATCCGTGGGTTAACACACACGAAAAACTGGGAAAATCGCCTAATTTCTATTGCATCGACAATAAAATGATCCTAAACCTCTCTAAAGCATCGCTGGGGCTTCTAGAGTCGTTCCCTAAGTCGTTACGGACGCTACTATGGAAGAATCTAAGAAAATTTGACCCGAAATCCCGGCACCTAAAAACTCTATGGGCTAACACACACAAAAAACTGGGAAAATGGCCTAATTCCTATTGTATCTCCAATAAAGTATTCCTAAACTCTTCGAAAGCGCTGCTGGGGCTACTGGAGTCGTTACCCTGGTTGTTAAGGACGCTACTATTAAAGAATCCAAGAAAATTAGACCCGTACCTCTGGCACCTAAAAAATTTGTAGGTTAACACATACGAAAACTAGCAAAATTGCCTAATTCCTATTTCGTCGCCAATAAAATACTCCTAAACCCTTCTAAAGTGCCGTCGGGGCTACTAGAATCGTTCCCTAGGTCGTTACGTATGCTACTACAGAAGAATCCAAGAAAATCTGACCCGAATCCCCGGCACCTAAAAAATCTGTGGGCTAACACACACGAAGAACTGGCGAAATTGCCTAATTCCTATTTCATAGCAATTAAAATGCTCCTAAACCCTTCTAAAGCGCCGTCGGGGCTACTGGAATCGTTCCCTATGTTGTTACGGATGCTAATACAGAAGAATCCAAGAAAATTCGACTCGGAGCCCCAGCACCTAAAATATCTGTTCGTTAACACATACGAAAAACTCGCAAAATTGCCTAATTCCTATTACGTCGCCAATAAAATGCTCCTAAATACCTCTAAAGCATCGGCGGGGCTACTGGTGTCATTCCCTAGGTCGTTGCGGATGATACTATGGAAGAATCCAAGAGAAATTCGACTGAGACCCACGACACCTAAAAAATCTATGGGTTAACATACACGAAAAATTGGGAAAATCTCCTAATTTCTATTGCATCGCAAATAAAATGCTCCTAACCACCTCTAAAGCATCGCTGGGTCTATTGGAGTTTTTCTCCAGGTCGTTATGGATGCTACTATGGAAGAATCTAAGAAAATTCGACCCGGACCTCCGGCACTAAAAAATCTGTGGTTTAACATACACAAAAAACTAGGAAAATCACCTAATTTCTATTGCATCACCAATAAAATGCTCCTAAACACCTCTAAAGCGTCGTCGGGGCTACTAGAGTCGTTCCCTTGGTCATTACTGATGCTACTATGGAAGAATCTAAGAAAATTCGACCTAGACCCCTAGCACCTAAAAAATCTGTGGGCTAACACATACGAAAAACAAGCAAAATCACTTAATTCCTATTGCATCTCTAATAAAATATTCCTAAACTCTTCTAAAGCGTCGCCGGGGTTACTAGAGTCGTTCCCTACGTCGTTATGGACGTTACTACAGAAGAATCCAAGAAATTTCGACACGAACCCCCTGCACCTAAAAATCTGTGGGCAACACACACGAAGGACTGGCAAAATCACCTAATTTCTATTTCATTGCAAATAAAATGCTCCTAAACCCCTCTAAAGCGCCGCCGGGCTACTGGAGTCATTCCCTAGGTCGTTACGGATGCTACTACGGAAGAATCCAAGAAAATTCGACCCGTACCTGTGCCACTTAAAAAATCTGTGGGCTAACACACACGAAGAACTGGCAAAATCGCCTAATTTCTATTTCGTTGCCAATAAAATGCTTCTAAACCCTTTTAAAGCACCACTGGTGCTACTGGAGTCGTTCCCTAGGTATGTACGAATGCTACAATGAAAGAATCCAAGACAATTCGACTTGGACCCCCGACACCTAAAAAATCTGTGGGTTAACACACACGAAGAACTGGGAAAATCGCCTAATTCCTATTTCATTGCAATAAAATTCTCCTAAAACCTTCTAAAGCGCCGCCGAGGCAATAAAGTCATTCCCTAATACATACAAAAAATTGGCAAAATCGCCTAATTCCTATTTTGTCACCAATACAATATTCTAGAACCCCTGTAAAGCACCGCTGTGGCTACTGGAGTCGTTCCTCAGGTTATTACAGATGCTTTTATGGAATAATCCAAGAAAATTCAACCGGACCCCAGCACCTAAAAAATCTGTGGGCTAACACACATGAAAAACTAGCAAAATCCCCTAATTCCTATTGCATCGCTAATAAAATGCTCCTAAACCCCTCTAAAGCGCCGCCAGGGCTACTAGAGTCTTCCCTAGGTCATTACGGATGCTACTATTAAAGAATCCAAGAAAATTCGACTCGGACCCCCGGCACCTAATAAACTGTGGGCTAACACACACGAAAAATTAGCAAAATTGCCTAATACCTATTGCGTCGCCAATAAAATGCTCCTAAACCCCTCTAAAGTATCGTTGGGGCTACTGGAGTTGTTTCCTAAGTTACTACGGATGCTATTATGAAAGAATCTAAGTAATTTCAACCCGTCACCTAAAAAAGCCGTGGGCTAACACACACGAAAAACTGGCAAAATTGCCTAATTCCTATTGCGTCGCCATTAAAATGTTCCTAAACCCCTTTAAAGCACCGCCAAGGCTACTAGAGTTATTCCCTAGGTCGTTACGTATGATACTATGGAATAATCCAAGAAAATTAGACCTGGACCCCTGGCACTTAAAAAATCTGTGGGCTAACATACACGAAAAACTGGCAAAATCGCCCAATTCCTATTTTGTCACCAATACAATACTCCAGAACCCCTGTAAAGCGCTACCGGGGCACAAGATTCGTTCCCCAGATCATTACGGGCGCTACTATGGTAGAATCCAAGAAAACTCGACCCAAACCCCCGGCACCTAACAAATCTGTGGGCTAATACATATGAAAAACTGGCAAAATCGCCTAATTTCTATTGTGTCGCTAATAAAATGCTCCTAAACCCTTCTAAAACTCCGCCGGGGCTACTGGAGTCGTTCCCTAGGTCGTTACAGATGCTATTATGGAAGAATCCAAGTAAATTCTACCCGGACCCCTGGCACCTAAAAAATCTGTGTGCTAACACATATGAAAAACTGGCAAAATTGTCTAATTCCTATTGCATCGCCAATGAAATGCTCCTAAACCCTTCTAAAGTACCACTAAGGATACTGAAGTCATTCCCCAGGTCGTTACGGATGCTACTATGGAATAATACAAGAAAATTCAACCTGTACTCTCGAACCTAAAAAACTATTGGCTAATACACACGAAAAACTGGCAAAATCGCCTAATTCCTATTTCGTTGCTAATAAAATGCTCCTAAACCCCTCTAAAGCGCTGCCAGGGCTATTAGAGTCATTCTCCAGGTCGTTACGGACGCTACAATGGAATAATCTAAGGAAACTCAACCAAACCCCCGGCACCTAAAAAATCTGTGGGTTAACACACATGAAAAACTAGCAAAATTGCTAAATTCCTATTGCGTCGCCAATAAAATGCTCCTAAACCCTTCTAAAGCGCCGACAAGGCTACTGGAGTCGTTCCCTAGGTGGTTACGGATGCTACTATGGAAGAATCCAAGAAAATTCGATCAAGAACCCGGCACCTAAAAAATCCATTGGTGTTACACACAAAAAACTGGCAAAATTGCCTAATTCCTATTGCGTCGCTAATAAAATACTTCTAAACCCCTCTAAAGTGCCGTCAGGGCTACTGGAGTTGTTTCCTAGGTCACTACGGATGCTACTATGGAAGAATCCAAGAAATTTCAACCCGGACCCCTGACACCTAAAAAATCTGTGGGCTAACACACACAAACAACTGGCAAAATTGCCTAATTCCTATTGCGTCGCCATTAAAATACTCCTAAACACCTCTAAAGCACCGCCGGGGCTACTAGATTCAATCCCTAGGTCGTTACGTACGATATTATGGAATAATCCAAGAAAATTAGACCTGGACCCTCGGCACTTAAAAAATCTATGGGCTAATACACACGAAAAACTGGCAAAATCGCCTAATTCCTATTTTGTCACCAATACAATACTCCAGAACCCCTGTAAAGCGCTGCTGGGGAATAAGAGTCGTTCCCCAGATCATTACGGACGCTACTATGGTAGAATTCAAGAAAATTCAACCCGAACCCCCGGCACCTAAAAAATATGTGGGCTAATACACATGAAAAACTGGCAAAATCGACTAATTTCTATTGCGTCGCCAAAAAAATGCTCGCTAACCCTTATAAAGCATATTTGAGGCTACTGGAGTGATTTCCTAGGTCGTTACGGATGCTACTATAGAATAATCCAAGAAAATTCAACCAGACCCCCGGCACCTAAAAAATCTGTGGGCTAACACACGAAAAACTGGCAAAATCACCTAATTCCTATTTTGTCATCAATTCAATACTCCAGAACCCCTGTAAAGCACCGCTGAGGCTACTGGATAATTTCCTAGGTCATTACGGACGCTACTATGGTAGAATCCAAGAAAATTCGACCTGAACCCCCGGCACCAAAAAAATCTGTGGGCTAACACACACAAAAAACTGGCAAAATTGAATAATTCCTATTGCGTCGCCAATTAAATGCTCCTAATCCCCTCTAATGTGCCGCCGAGGCTACTGGAATCATTCCCTACGTCGTTACGGACGTACTATAGAAGAATCCAACAAAATTCGACCCTTTAACACCAACACCTAAACAATCCGTGGGCTAACACACAATAAAAACTGGCAAAATTGCCTAATTTCTATTGCATCGCCAATAAAATATTCCTAAAGCCCTCCAACACGCCATCGTAGCTACTGGAGTCATTCCCCAAGTCGTTACGGATGCTACTATGGAAGAATCCAAGAAAATGCGACACAAACCCCCTGCACATAAAACATCTGTGGGCTAACACAAACGAAAAACTGGCAAAATTACCTAATTTCTATTGTGTCGCAAATAAAATGCTCCTAAACACCTCTAAATCACCGCCGGGGCTACTGGAGTTATTCCTTAGGTCATTACGGATGCTACTATGGAAGAATCCACGAAAAATTGGCAAAATAGCTTAATTCCTATTGCGTCGCCAATAAAATGCTCCTAAACCCCTCTAAAGGGCCGTCGAGGCAACTGGAGTCGTTCCCTAGATCGTTACGGATGCTACTAAGGATAAATCCAAGAAAAATCGACCCGTACCCCCGACACCTAAAAAATCTGTGGGCTAACACATACGAAAAACTGGAAAAATAGCATAATTCCTATTGCATCGCCAATAAAATGCTCCTAAACCCATCTAAAGTGTTGCCGGGGCTACTGGAGTTCCCTAGGTTATTATGGACGCTACTATGGAAGAATCCAAGAAAATTCGACCCGGACTCCCGGTACCTAAAAAATCTATGGGCTAAACACACGAAAAACTGGGAAAATCATCTAATTCCTATTGCGTCGCCAATAAAATATTCCTAAACTCTTCTAAAGCATAGCTAGGGCTACTAGAGTCATTCCCTAGGACGTTACGGACGCTACTAGAGAAGAATCCAAGAAAATTCAACCCGGACCTCCGGCACCTAAAATATCTGTGGGCTAACACACTTGAAGAACTGGCAAAATTGCCTAATTCTTATTTCGTTGCCAATAAAATACTTCTAAACCCTTTTAGGTCGTTACGGATGCTACTATGGAAGAATCTAAGAAAATTAGACCCGGACCCCCGACACCTAAAAAATTAGTGGGTTAGCACACATGAAAAACTGGGAAAATCCCCTAATTCCTACTGCATCACCAATAAAATGTTCCTAAACTCTTCTAAATCGCCGCCGGGGCTACTAGAGTCGTTCCCTAGGTCGTTATAGATGTTACTATTGAATAATCCAAGAAAATACGACCCGGACCCGTGGCACCTAAAAAATCCGTAGGCTAACACACGAAGAACTAGCAAAATCGCCTAATTTCTATTTCGTTGCCAATAAAATGCTCCTAAACCCTTTTAAAGCGTCGTTGGGACTACTGGATTCATTACCCAAGTCGTTACGGACGCTACTATTAAAGAATCCAAGAAAATTCGACCCGTACCTTTGGCACCTAAAAAATCAGTGGGCTAACACACACGAAAAACTGGAAAAATTGCCTAATTCCTATTTCGTTGTCAATAAAATGCTCTTAAACCCTTCTAAAGCGCCGTCGGGGCTACTACAGTCGTTCCCTAGGTCGTTACAGACGCTACTATGGAAGAATCCAAAAAAAATCAACCTGCACCCCCGACACCTAAAAAATCAGTGGGCTAACATACACGAAGAACTGGCAAAATCGTCTAAATCCTATTTCGTTGCCAATAAAATGCTCTTAAAACTTTCAAAAGCATCGCCGAAGCTACTAAAGTCGTTCCCTAGGTCTTTATTGACGCTACTATTGAAGAATCCAAGAAAATTCGACCCAGACCCTGGCATCTACAAAATCCGTGGGTTAACATGCACGAAAAACTGGGAAAATCTCCTAATTCCTATTTCGTTGCCAATAAAATGCTCCTTAACCCCTGTAAAGCGCCGCCGGGGCTACTAGAGTCGTTCCCTAGGTCGTTATGGACGCTACTATGGAAGAATCCAAGAAAATTCGACCTGGACCCCCGGCACCTAAAAAATTTGTGGGCTAACATACAAGAAGAACTGGCAAAATCGTCTAATTCCTATTTCGTTGCCAATAAAATGCTCCTAAAACCTTCAAAAGCGCCGCTGAAGCTACTAAAGTCATTCCCTAGATCTTTATGGATGCTACTATTGAAGAATCCAAGAAAATTCGATCCGTACCCTGGCATCTAAAAAATCTGTGGGTTAACACGTATGAAAAACTGGGAAAATCGCCTAATTCCTATTTTGTTGCCAATAAAATGCTCCTAAACCCTTCTAAAGCACCGCCGGGGCTACTAGAGTCGTTCCCTAGGTTGTTACGGACGCTACTATGGAAGAATAAAATAAAATTCAACCTGGACCCCGGGCACATAAAAAATCCGTGGGCTAACATTCACGAAGAACTGGCAAAATCGTCTAATTCCTATTTTGTTGCCACTAAAATGCTCCTAAAACCTTCAAAAGCGCCGCCGAAGCTACTAAAGTCGTTCCCTAGGTCTTTATAGATGCTACTATTGAAGAATCCAAGAAAATTCGACCCGGACCCTAGCATCTAAAAAATCCATGGGTTAACACGCACGAAAAACTAGGAAAATCGCCTAATTCCTATTTCGTTGCCAATAAAATGCTCTTAAACCCTTCTAAAGTGTCGCCGGGGCTACTAGAGTCGTTCCCTAGGTCGTTACGGACGCTACTATGGAAGAATCCAAGAAAATTCGACCTGGACCCCCGGCACCTAGAAAATCCGTGGGCTAACATACACGAAGAACTAGTAAAATCGTCTAATTCCTATTTCGTTGCCAATAAAATGCTCCTAAAACCTCCAAAAGCGCCGCCGAAGCTACTAAAGTCGTTCCCTAGGTCTTTATGGACGCTACTATGGAAGAATCTAAGAAAATTCAACCCGGACCCTGGCATCTAAAAAATCTGTGGGTTAACACGCACGAAAAATAGGGAAAATCGCCTAATTTCTATTGCGTCGTCAATAAAATGCTCCTAAACCCTCTAAAGCGCTGTCGGGGCTACTTAGTCATTCCCTAGGTCATTACAGATGCAACTAGGGAAAAATCCAAGAAAATTCGACCCGGACCCCAGCACTTAAAAAATCTGTGGGCTAACATATATGAAAAACTAGCAAAATTGCCTAATTTCTATTGCGTCGTCAATAAAATGCTCCTAAATCATTCTAAAGCGCCACCGGGGCTACTGGAGTCAATCCCAAGTCGTTACGAATGCTACTATGGAGTAATCCAAGAAAATTCGACTCAGACCCTCGGCACATAAAAAATCTGTGAGCTAACACACACGAAAAACTGACAAAATCGCCTAATTCCTATTGCGTCGCCAATAAAATGCTCCTAAACACTTCTAAAGCGCCGACGGGGCTACTGGAGTCGTTCCTTGGGTCGTTACGGACGCCAATATAGAAGAATCAAAGAAAATTCGATCCGGACCCTCGGCACTTAAAAAGTCTGTGGGCTCACACACATGAAAAACTAGCAAAATCGCCTAATTCCTATTTCGTTGCCAATAAAATGATCCTAAACCATTCTAAAGCATCGCCCAGGCTACTGGAGTCGTTCGCCAGGTCGTTACAAACGTTACTATGGAAGGATCCAAGATAATTTGACCCGAACCCTCAGCGCCTAAAAAATCTGTGGGCTTACACACACGAAAAACTGGGAAAATCGCCTAATTCATATTGCGTCGCCAATAAAATGTTCTTAAACTCTTCTAAAGCGCCGCCGGGGCTACTGGAGTGGTTCCCTAGGTCGTTACGGACGCTAATATGGAAGAATTCAAGAAAACTAGACCCAGACCCCCGGCACCTAAAAATTCTGTGGGCTAACACACACGAACAACTGGCAAAATTATCTAATTCCTATTGTGTCACCAATAAAATGCTCTTAAACTCCTCTAAAGCGCCACCGGGGTTGCTGGAGTCATTCTCTAGATCGTTATGGATGCTACTATTGAAGAATCCCAGAAAATTTGACCCGGACCCTCGGAACCTAAAAAATCTGTGGGTTAACACACTCAAAAAAATGGGAAAATCACCAAATTTCTATTGCATCACTAAAAAATACTCCTAAACCCTTCTAAAGCGATGCTGGAGCTACTGGAGTCGTTCCCTAGGTCGTTATAGATGCTACTATTGAAGAATCTAAGAAAATTTGACCCGGACCCCCGGCACCTAAAAAATCTCTAGGTTAACACACACGAAAAATAGGCAAAATTGCCTAATTCCTATTGCATCTCCAATAAAATGTTCCTAAACTCTTCTAAAGCACCGCCGGGGCTATTGGAGTCGTTCCCTAGGTCGTTACGGATGCTACTATAAAAGAATCCAAGAAAATTTGACTCGGATCTCCGGCATCTAAAAAATCTGTGGGCTAACACATACGGAAAATTGGTAAAATAGCCTAATTCCTGTTGCGTCGCGAATAAAATTCTCCTAAACCCTTCTAAAGTGCCGCCGGGCCTATTGGAGTCGTTCCCTAGGTCAATACGGACGCTACAATTGAAGAATCCAAGAAAATTCAATCAGGACCCCCGGCATCTAAAAAATCCGTGTGCTAACACACACGAAGAAATGGCAAAATCGCCTAATTTCTATTTCGTTGCCAATAAAATGCTCCTAAACCCTTTTAAAGCACCGTCGGTGCTACTGGAGTCGTTACCTAGGTCATTACGGACGCTACTATGGAAGAATCCAAAAAAATTCGACCTGGACCCCCGGCACCTAAAAAATCCGTGGGCTAACATACATGAATAACTGGCAAAATTATCTAATTCCTATTTCGTTGCCAATAAAATACTCCTAAAACCTTCAAAAGCGCCGCCGAAGGTACTAAAGTGGTTCCCTAGGTCTTTATGGACGCTACTATGGAAGAATCTAAGAAAATTCAACTCGGACCCTGGCATCTAAAAAATCCGTGGATTAACACGCACGAAAAACTGGGAAAATGACCTAATTTCTATTGCGTCGCCAATAAAATGCTCCTAAACCCGTTAAAGCGGTGTCGGGGCTACTGTAGTCATTCCCTAGGTCATTACGGACGCAACTATGGAAAAATCCAAGAAATTTTGACCCGGACCCCAACACTTAAAAAATTTGTAGGCTAACATATATCAAAAACTGGCAAAATTGCCTAATTTCTATTGTGTTGTCAATAAAATGCTCCTAAATCCTTCTAAAGTGCCACCGGGGCTACTGGAGTCAATCCCAGGTCGTTACGAACACTACTATGGAAGAATCCAAGAA
Organism: Solanum dulcamara; assembly: GCF_947179165.1. Classification (NCBI taxonomy): domain Eukaryota; kingdom Viridiplantae; phylum Streptophyta; class Magnoliopsida; order Solanales; family Solanaceae; genus Solanum; species Solanum dulcamara. The sequence continues at coordinate 5,017,175 of NC_077237.1, read as the reverse complement.
AATTCGACTCAGACCCCCGGCACATAAAAAATCTGTGGGCTAACACACAAAAAACTGGCAAAATCGCCTAATTCCTATTGCGTCGCCAATAAAATTCTCCTAAACACTTCTAAAGCGCCACCGGGGCTTCTGGAGTCATTCCCTAGGTCGTTACGGATGCCAATATAGAAGAATCAAAGAAAATTCGACCCGGACCCTCGGCACTTAAAAAGTCCGTGGGCTCACACACATGAAAAACTGGCAAAATCGTCTAATTCCTATTTCGTTGCCAATAAAATGCTCCTAAACCCTTCTAAAGCATCGCCGAGGCTACTGGAGTCGTTCGCCAGGTCGTTACGAACGTTACTATGGAAGGATCCAAGACAATTCGACCCGGACCCTCGTCGCCTAAAAAATCTGTAGGCTTACACACATGAAAAACTGGGAAAATCACCTAATTCCTATTGCGTCGCCAATAAAATGTTCTTAAACTCTTCTAAAGCGCCGTCGGGGCAACTGGAGTTGTTCCCTAGGTCGTTACGGACGCTACTATGGAAGAATTCAATAAAATTCGACCCAGACCCCCGACACCTAAAAAATCTGTGGGCTAACACACACGAAAAACTGGCAAAATTATCTAATTCCTATTGTGTCGCCAATAAAATGCTTTTAAACCCCTCTAAAGCACCACCGGGGCTGCTGGAGTCATTCTCTAGATCGTTACAGATGCTACTATTGAAGAATCCCAGAAAATTTGACCCGGACCCCCGGCACCTAAAATATCTGTGGGTTAACAAACACAAAAAAAACTGGGAAAATCACCAAATTTCTATTGCATCGCCAATAAAATACTCCTAAACCCTTCTAAAGCGCTGCCGGGATTACTGAAGTCGTTCCCTAGGTCGTTACGGATGCTACTATTGAAGAATCCAAGAAAATTTGACTCGGACCCCCGGCACCTAAAAATTCTCTGGTTAACACACACGAAAAATAGGCAAAATTGCCTAATTCCTATTGCATCTCTAATAAAATGTTCCTAAACTCTTATAAAGCACCGCCGAGGCTATTGGAGTCGTTCCCTAGGTCGTTACGGACGCTACTATGGAAGAATCCAAGAAAATTCGACACGGATCTCCGGCACTTAAAAAATCTGTGGGCTAACATATATGAAAAACTGGCAAAATTGCCTAATTCCTATTGCGTTGTCAATAAAATGCTCCTAAATCCTTCTAAAGTGCCACCGGGGCTACTGGAGTCAATCCCAGGTCGTTACGAACGCTACTATTGAAGAATCCAAGAAAATTTGACTCAGACCCCCGGCACATAAAAAATCTGTGGGCTAACACACAAAAAACTGGCAAAATCGCCTAATTCCTATTGCGTCGCCAATAAAATGCTCCTAAACCCTTCTAAAGCACCACCGGGGCTACTAGAGTCGTTCTCTAGGTCGTTACGGACGCCAATATAGAAGAATCAAAGAAAATTCCACCCAGACCCCCGGCACTTAAAAAGTCCGTGGGCTCACACACATGAAAAACTGGCAAAATCGCCTAATTCCTATTTCGTTGCCAATAAAATGCTCCTAAACCCTTCTAAAGCATCTTCGAGGCTATTGGAGTCGTTCGCCAGGTCGTTACGAACGTTACTATGGAAGGATCCAAAAAAATTCAACCCGAACCCTCGGCACCTAAAAAATCTGTGGGCTAACACACACGAAAAACTAGGAAAATCGCCTAATTCCTATTGCGTCGCCAATAAAATGT